>NC_142867.1:69770000-70070000 GCF_051225735.1 Oryctolagus cuniculus
CCGTTCCCATCTAAGAGTGCTGGTTTAAGTCCTGGCTGCTCTACTTCCCATCCAGCTTTCTGCTAATGTGCCTGGGAGGCAGAAGAAGATGGCCCAAGTACTTGGGCCCCTGCCACCCATGTGGGAGACCAGGATAGAGTTCCATGTTCCTGGCTTCGGGCTGGCCCAGCTCTGGCCATTGTAGTCATTTAGGGGAGTGAACCAGTGGATGGAAGATCTCTTCCTCTGTCTCTCTCTCTGTTGTTCTAACTTTCAAAGTAAATAAAATAAATAATAAATCTTGAAAAAAGGGCTAATGATGTACACAGCATATCTGCAGTAGACATTTTTTGGATGCCTTCCCTTTCCTGTGAGAGTCTCTATGTAGTTTTCAGCTGACTCCACTTAAGGGGCCAGCAGTGGCTGACGTGACCTAGGCTCAGCCAATCAGTGCATTCTGTCTCCAAGCCCTGCTTCACGAATTGTCACGTGAACAAATGGATATGTTTAGGA
This sequence comes from Oryctolagus cuniculus, assembly GCF_051225735.1. Lineage (NCBI taxonomy): Eukaryota > Metazoa > Chordata > Mammalia > Lagomorpha > Leporidae > Oryctolagus > Oryctolagus cuniculus. Next base: position 69,770,493 of record NC_142867.1, read on the forward strand.
CCCCTGAAGAAATTTTTGCAAGAAAAGATTTTGTCTTACATTATTTTCACTGTTGTTGCTTGAGGTAAATGGGGCTGCATGGAGCCCACACAGAAGGGAGAAGTTTGGTGAGCGTCAGCACTACAGTGGTTTCTTATTAGAGATTCAGAACTTCTCCCATCTGCTAAAACCTATTTATATAAAATCTCTCTTTTTCACGCTATAGTTTTTCAAACAACGGGCTATGACTTACTCTGCAGCCAAATCAATTTTTATGCCATGACTAGCATTTTTATTGAAATGGACTAGACTAAGGAAATATGTGGTTATCTCAAAAAGTTTGTGGAAAAATGAAACTAAAAGATTATTTTGGTGCAATGATTTTTGAAATCATAGTTCTTTAAAAAAGAATGAACATTTTGTAAATACTTTTTGAAGGCTCCTCATTGTATTGCTTTTAAATCTTTCTGTAACAAAATTTTTTTTCTCCAAATGTCTTTATGAGAGAGAAAGATGATGCACACACAGGCACACATGTGCACACAGACACACACAGATTTTTTATCACCCCCAGGGATAGGCCAAAGCTGGGAGCCAGGTACTCCACCTGGGTGTCCCACGTGGAGGGCAGGGACACAAGTACTTTAGCCGTCACCTGCTACTTCCCAGGATACACGTTAGCTGGAAGCTGGAATTGGGAGCAGAGCCAGGACGTGAACCCAGCTACTCTGAAATGGGATGTGGGCATTCCCAGCATCTTAACTACTGTGTCAAATGCCAGCCCCTAAATGTGTCTTTTAATTCCATTTTCCTTGAATTTTTTTAGTGCCCTCATATGAATGTTTCACATATAAGTGTTGTTTGCAAACATTTTGTTTTAGTGAATTACTGTGATGCAAAATCTTTTTTCTTTTAAAGAATTCTTTTAATTTATTTTTATTTATTTGACAGGCAGGGAGGGCCTGAGAGAGAGGGAGAGAGCATCCATCTGCTGATTCACTCCCCAGATGGACACAATAGCCAGGGCTGATCCAGGACGAAGCCAGGAGCCTGGAGCTCCTTCTGGGTCTTCAGAAGTGGAGCAGCCAGGACACGAAGGGGTGCTCTGATATGGAATGCACGCTCTGGAGGTGGCGGCGTAGCATCCTGTGCCACAATGCTGGCATTGCGATGGGGGCATCACCATTGCAGAAATGTGGAGACAGCTGCATCGGGCTGTGCACCCCATGCCGGCGGGCCTGGTGCTGGGTTGCCCTCTGCACCCTTAGCATGGGTCTGGCCAAGAGCAGGTATGCATAATAAAATACTTGCTGGATTCAACTGACTAGCACAAAGAACCCAAGCTGCACAGGGAAGTTGGGTTGCTTTGTTAAAAACTGGAGTCAGAGACCAGTACCATTGTCACAGACAGTGTGCGGGGTCTCGGAGAGCCTCAGCTCCACCGACCCATCTGTGTGACACCGAGCAAACCTCTCATGGTTAGGAGGCGTCACAGCCTCCTCTGTAGAACAAAGAAAATGACGCTGTCCCAGGGCTGTCGTGAAGTTTCAACGGCACCCCGTCTGCCAAGTGCCTGGCACAGCGCAGTGAGCCAGGCATGTTGGCGCTATTCTGGAGGGAGACCATATGTCCACGGTGGTGTGCAAAGAAGCAGGGGGAGGGAGTAATAATATTTTGGCAAGCTGCAACAATTTTTTTTTGATAGAAAAGTACATTTCCTATTGCACCATTTTTTTTTTTTTCAGCCGCAGTAACCTGCCAAGACATCTCATAGGAAACTCACTGGAGGGTGAGGCAGGGGGCGTGCTTAACGCAGACAGATGTAATGGAAATGTCATCTCAATCTGTCGGCTTTCTCTGGAGCTAGCAGCCAAGCTGAGCTCAGCGGATGCTGTGAAGCACTGTCAACGTGCTCATGTTTACCCCTCGGCCCCGAGCATGTTTTCACCACACCTGAGTGCCACCTCGCTCTCTCCCTTCTCCCCCACGTTCGGGTCCCCCTTGATCAACACGACAACCTGGGATTCTTCCCTGAAAAAGAATTCTTCTATTGCTGTCAGCAGCAACAGGGCCAGACAGGGCCTGCAAGCCTGGGACTCAGCAAGCCATGTCCATGAGGGCACTCGTGTGAGTGACACACGCTGCACCCTCTGGACTTCTGTACGTGCTGTTCCCGCTGGCTGGTGTGCCTTTCCCTCGTCACCTGACGGGCACCACTTAGGAGGCGGCCTGCTGTCAGCTGCTCAGGGATGGCTTCCCAGAACCCTCCCAGGCAGGGCCTCTGTGCTCCTGGGCCTGCTCTGCAAACCTTCGTGGTCCCGCTCATGCCCGATAACACTGGTAGGTCTCTCCTTTAGCGTCAGGAATCCCTGGAGGGGAGAGATCACCTTTCAACCCCCGGTGCCTCCAACAGTGGCCGCACAGGGGAGGCCCTTGGGGATGAAGGGAACTGACATTGGAGAGGTAGCAAGAGGACTGCATCACAGGGCAGAATGGGGGAGCAGCCAGGCGCCGAATGTAAAAAGACCCTGAGTCACTCTCCCTCTCTTTTTAAAAACAGGTTGTGATTTTTCTTTCTTTTCACTTATTCAAAAGGCAGAAGGAGAAAGAAACAGAGAAGACAGAGACATGGAGGAAGAGGGATGTTTCATCGGCAGGTTTATTTCGCACGTACCTGCCCACAGCTGGAGGGGGGCCACGCTGGGCCAGGCACAGCAGGCGTCTCGGTGCGCCCCAGCCGCCACCCTGCCAGGGCGCACTTGTGCTCTTTGCTCCCCCAGCGCCCTCTCCCTGTCCTCTTTGGGTTGGATATTTTCTACTCTTCTGTTTTATCTGCACTACTGACTTATTAGTAATGTGTTTGTCTTCAGCTTTTATGGTTTTAGTGGTTACTCTATGGCTTGGACTATGCATATTTCATGTATCAGAGTCAAGGTAGGATTCTGAGTTTAAGATTAGGAAGCTGGAATTCAGGGCAACTGAATCATTACCATAATGAGTCATAGCTTAGAAATGGTGGCTCCTTCACTGGGTTCTGACTCCAGTGTCTGAATTTTCCATTACATTATCACAAATAGAGAATTGTTTTTATTTGTCTGTTTCAGCCATACCTTAACCCAACTTATCAGGAATTCATGGCCAGCTCAATCTCTATGTCAGAAACTCCCAAAGTGAGATATTGGAATTTCATGGTGAAAAAAAGGGTTTCACGGTCAGGTGAGCTTGAGAAACAGTGAGTAAGTATATTAGACAGTTTTTACTGTAGGACTTCTCAGAGCCTTTCATAAACTGAAATGTATCATGAAAATTTTAAAATGGTAGCAGCTCTGTCAAATTGCTTTTATGCCAGGACCATCCCCACCCACCCCGAGTATTCTCCGAACTAGTGATTTTTCAAATACACGTTGGCAAATGCCAAACTCAGGGAAGGTCCATGTTTCCCACCACCCCATGGCAGCTTTCTCAAGGGAGGTGTCCCGCCAGATGACCAGAGCCATCGACTGGGTCCTCCCCGGCTCCGAGGGAGCCCTGTGCTCACCTGTCATGAAGCACTTGATGTCCTGGGAGTTGCTGATGGGGTTGTTGTTTTTGAACATGTACAGGTTGAACGGCATGACGTTGCTGCTGCTGAGGTGTTTCCAGAGCTCGTGGTCGGGGCTGGTCCAGCGTCCGGCCAGCACGTCGTAGTCCCGGCGGCCCATGTGCACGAGCTTGGTGAGCGGATCGTAGAGGCCGCCGTGATAGCCGATGATGATCTGGAAGTTGGGGTTGGTGTCCATGTAGATCTCCCCATAGGCCGTGTAGAGGATCTGCTTGATCATCAAGCCTGTTCCGCTGAACACGGCAAGGGGGGTCCCGATGTTGTCGCAAGCGATGTAGAACTCGTCGCCGCTGCTCAGCTCCATGGCAAAGAGGTGGCCTTGCAGGTCGTAGTAGAGGGACGTGATCTCAGAGCTGGAGTGGTTGTAGAGGTGGGTGACCTTGGTGGGGTTGGTCAGGTCTGCATAGAAGAACTGCAGGTGGTGGCTGTGGCTGCTCTTGCTGGACACGCGCCGGCCCAGGCCGTCGTAGCGGTACCTGACACTCCAGCCGCCGGCCCGGTTGTAGGCCCTCATGAGCAGGCCTGCTGAGTTGTATTCAAAGACGTCGCCTCCCCGCTGCCGCAGGAAGCCGTCCTCGTCCATCTTGTACTGCACGTCGCCCAGCCTGGTGATGCGGTCCCGGAGGTCGTAGCGCAGCGGGGTGAGCCGGGCGCTGTTCCCCGGGCTCAGCAGGTGCAGGTTCCCGTTGAGGTCATAGCTGTAGCGCCAGAGCGGTTTGTCGTTGATGGAGACCGTCTGCAGCTGGCCGTCGGCGTCGTACTCGTAGGAGTAGCGGGTGGTGTTGGCGTAGGGCCCCACCTTCAGCTCCTTCTTCACCACCCGCCCCATGTTGTCATACTGCACGGTCATCCAGTACATGAGCGAGCGGAAGATCTCATACTGCACCTCCTTCATCCTGCCGTAGGCGTCGAAGTGTTTAGTGTGGGTCATGACCGCCGTGGTGATGATCTGGTTAATGTCATAGTAGATGACCCCGAACTTCCCAAACTGCTCGGTTTTGCCCGACACGTCGTCGTAGCGGTACAGGTCGATGGGCAGCGGGGTCTCGTTGATCACGGCCTGCATGCTGGTCACCCGGAAGCTGTTGTCATAGTTGTAGTCGAAGCGGGCGTTGACCATGCCCTCCTCGGTGAAGCGGAAGATCTGCCGGTCGATGAGGGGCCCGATCTGACGGTAGCGGATCGTGCAGGTGAAGCCCTCGTTCTGCAGGTTGATGGTTTTCAGCATGCCCGCCGTCTCGTCGTAGGTGAAGCTCACCTTGGTGGTGTCGTACAGCGTCTCGGCCAGCTTCGACAGCTTCCCGTACTTGTAGATCACCCTGCGGCCTGTGCCCAGGTAGAAGGTGTGGAGGAGGTGGCCGTCCTCGGAGAAGTCCTGGATGACCGAGGCGTTGCCCTCGGGGGGCTGGTAGATGTTCCTGTAGTAGCCCACTGAGCGGATGGTCTCCAGCGCCTGCCGGGCCACGTTGGGCATCGTCACGGAAGACAGGCGGTCATTCTTGTCGAACTCGAAGATGTACTGCCGCTGGCTGTGCAGCAGCAGCACCATGGACTGCAGGGTGGAGGAAGGCCAAGGGTGAGGGAGGCTGGGGAGGGGGGCGGTTCTGTGGGTCTCAGGCTCAAGGGAACAAAAGTGCAAGGACAACAGTGGTCCTCCTGAACCAGGCCCCAACCACGCTGCCCAACCAGCACGCCACACAAAGCTGCAAGCAGGCGACAAATGGGCCGGCGGGGAGGGTCTGCTCCCACTCCTTGGCCTGGCAGGGCCCGCGGCCCCAGAACACTGAGGACTTCTGTGCTGGGCCTCCTTGTGTGTCTGCCCCTGTGTGTGGTATGCACCTGCCACTTGTGTGTGAAAGGGGGGTGTGGCCTGGAGTGTTTGCAACAGCGTCCCTACGGGCTTCCTTGCTCTGGACTGTTTAAATTAAATCAATCTTCCTATTCCAGTGGGAAGGAGTTCCCTAAAACACAGCAAAGACAGAAGACAATGTCTTCTGCCCGCTGAACAGCTTCTGTTGACTCCCTAGACCTACAGCATCAGGACCTTGTCTGAGAAGAAAGCTGTTTATGACTTTACACAGTCATTTATGCGCTAATAGGCCACAGGCCCGCCCTGGGGTGGGGTGGGCTGTGATGGGAATGGGAAAACCTGGTTTGTAACAATGAACTCCTTGTGTGGCCCTGGGAAAGCCCTCCCCACCCTGGAGTTGGATTTTCACAGTGCTGGATGGCCTCCAGGGTCTCTCTCAGCATCACATTACTCTCTGAGAGACTCAGCACAGGAGAGAGGACAGCCTGGGCCCTGGGGCAGGTACCTGGGAGCAAGCAACAAAGCAGAGATCTGGGTACCAGAACTGGGGCATGGAGTGTGGACTCTTGCTTGGGGGGCAAAGTCAGCAGATAACAGGCCTGGAGGCATCGAGGATCAAAGCTACCATTTTCACTTATTTAGGGCCAACTTGTGATGTGAGGTCTTCCCTGATTCCCAGCCTCTGGGATGAACTGAATCCTACCCTGAAGCAGGAGGGATACACTAAGACCGTGCTGGGCACTCAAGACCGTGCCCAGCACTCAAGGCCCAGGGTTAAGACCTCCCCAGTACGTACTCATCCCCAGGCTTCTGTCTGGATCTCTGTGATGGGTCATGCCATGTGCCCTAGCCCCAGGAGCAGCCCTGCCCTCTTGCTCTCTAAGTCTGGTAGTATTTAGGCCTGAGCCCAGCTCTATCGCTATAGGCAGGACTTTCCCATTCTCCTGCCCCAGGACTAGCCCTAGAAGGACTGCTATTTTCCAAACCATCCCCAGGCCCCATGAGACACTCCCTAGGAGCCTTTGGCTATGGGCGGCAGATTTTCCTGAACGCTTCCTTTTGGGGGCCACACGGGTAAGATCTATTCCATGGAGGTGACCAGGCTAGGCCTGGCCATGGGTTGAATCACAGTGGTGAACCTTCTGTATGGCAAGGCCAGGGCCGGGGGGAGGTAGACACTTGCCTTCTCTAAGTACGTGTAGCTCCACGTCTTTCCATCAGCGAAGATCCTGGACGTGATGCGACCTGCCTGGTCGTATTCCATTCTCTCAGACATGATGCCCCTCTGGACGCCGGCAATGTGGCCCCCAGGGGAGTACGTGACATTGACACCATTCAACCTGCTGCTCGGTGACCAGAGGCTGGGCCGGCCCGCCTGGTCATACAGGATCCGCAGGGTGAACTTACGGTGGTCATCATAGATCTTCTCTGTGCGTGTGACGCGGTCGAAGTCCAGGGACAGGAGGTTTCGGTTGTGAACCTAGAGAGGAGCAAGGGAGGAAAGACACAATTAATCTGCACGTTGAGAACTTTGGTCTAATGACTACCCTGGCTCTCGGCTGAGCCCAGAATCTCTTGGGCAGAGGAGGCAGCACAGACGTGGGCATCAATAGACATGGGTTTGAGTCCTGGCTCTGTCACTTGTCAGCTCTGGAAAGTTCCCTCATCTATAAAATCGGGATAGTAATGCCAATTGCATAGGGCTGTTGCGAGGATACAGACAATGCAGATGTTGTGTGAGCAAATCGTCCATGTGACCCTCAAGAGATGCTTCCCAGGGAGAGACATAGAGAAGAAGGCAGATGAAGGCTCAGCTATTCCAGGCCTGACCCATCTATCCTGGGACAGACACTGCTCGAGTTTGACACTAAGGAGACCAAACCCATGGACATGCAGGCGTTTGCTCTGGGTCTCATGGCTGCTGCGTGACTGAGGCTGGCTTTGGAGCTCACCATGGCAACGGGCCAACACCCAGTGGTCCTCGGGCCCAGCCATGCCCTTTTGGGGGCTCTGGACTTTCCAAGCCCTGGGTAGGCTCTCCTGCCCTTGCCACCACCCCCAGGGCTTCTCCATCACCTCCGTCTCCTCCTGGGACATCTTCCTCCTGGAGGCCCTGAGAGGCAGAGGTGCCTGGGTTTGGCGTGGCTGCTCTGGCCACGGGCTGACTGCTAGCTTCGGGACACTTCGCTCCTGCCTTCAGGACGGGCAGCCCCTTGTGGAGCCTCCACATGGGCTGCTAGCTCAGGACACAACTCAGTTTCCTTTCACTCAGAAATACCAGGCTTCCACAGGGGCGGCAGTAAGTCGGGGCTGTCAGATTTCAATAAAGAAATACAACTCAGGGGCCTGTTTTTGTGGTTGGCTCTGCCCCTTCTGCCTCACAAACACTGCCAGGTACTCTGAAGCAGAAACACAGGTCCTACAACAGCCAGCGCTGGGCCAGGCTGAAGCCAGGAGCCAGGAGCCAGGAGCCAGGAGCTTCTTCTTGGTCTCCCATATGAATGGCAGGGGTCCAGGCACTTGGGCCATCTTTCACTGCTTTCCCAGGTGCATTAGCAGGAAGCTGTATCAGAAATGGAGCAGCCAGGATTTGAACTGGCGTCCATATGGGATGCCAGTGCCGCAGGTGGCAGCTTTACCTGCTGTGCCACAGTGTTGGCTCCACTGTAAGATTTATTTTGTTTATTTGAAAGGCAGAGTTAGAGAGAGAGAGAGAGGTCTTCCTTTTGGTGGTTCACTCCTCAGATGGCCACAATGGCTGGGGCGGGGCCAGGCCAAAGCCAGGAGCCAGGAACTTCTTCTGGGTCTCCTATGTGGGTGGCAGGGGTCCAAGCACTTGGGTCATCCTCCACTGCTTTTCCCAGGTACATTAACAAGGCGCTGGATTGGAAGTAGAACAGCTGGGACTTGAAACAGTGCCCATATGGGATGCTGGCACTACAGGTGGCAGCTTTACCAGCTATGGCACAACAATGGCTCCCCACTGCTTAAGTCTGACAAGTCGTAAAGAAGACCCAAGAGGAAAGCAGAGAATTCATTCACATGAAGCAGAAGGGCACGTGAGGCCGGATGCAATGAAAGAGCCCTGGGGGCCTGTCTGGTTGGAAATGAAAAGGGTGCTAGCCTCAGTATTAAGGCCGGGATTCCAGTTCCCCTCCCCACTCCCATGAGCAGCTGTTCCTTGAGACTGTGGGCAGTGCCTGCCCTCCCCTGCATCTCAGTTTCTCCCTGTGTGAACTGAAGAAACTTGAATGCACCACCTAGCAGAGAACGAAGCATGCAGAAGGCGCCACATAAATGACTACAATCATTTCCTGGAAGTGAGAGCCAACGGTCAAGCCCCTTCTCAGAGGGAGAGAGCTGCGTGTCTCCTCCTCCTCCCCGTACAAACTCTCAGGCCTTGAGGATACAGATTGCTGACGATGGTGAGGAGATGTCGAGGTTAGTGGTGACTGGTCTGCTCAGAGAAGCCTGGGGTCATCAAACACAATTGCAGAAGCACAGACAGGGTGGCAGACAATTCCAGGGACAAATCAGAGGTGGCGCAGGCTGAAGCTGTGTTTTTTGCAGAGCAGGCAAAGGGAGAGCGAGGGGCTGCACCAGCAATAGTGCCGGGGGCCCCCAAAGCCTCCCATCCTTCCCAGGCGGTGCCACTGCCCCTCACCCCCTGGAGGACCCCAAGTTAAGGAGAGCTGCACCTCCGTGGCAAAATTAATAAAATTGAATTAAGCAGCTCACTGGGGAATCGCCTAATGCTTCCTGTGTTCGGCCGTGGCGGCAATGAGATTATTTTACATCTTTCTTTATTAAAAAAGTTCCCAGCTGTATAAAAAATGAGCTCTATTAGGGGAAGGCACGCTCGGCTCTCGTTCTAATTCCACATGCTGCCACCGTGGGTGGTCATTTATCTTGGGAGGCCGTGGAGATGTGGCCACCCGTCTAGCACATCATCGGTCTCAGGCTGGGCGAGGGACCGATGAAACCCTGCGGAACTTGGAGTCCACTTCAGGCTGCAGAGAGGAAATCCTACTGGAACTCACGGGTGTCGTTGGTGGAGCACCGGCAGCCGGCAGTGGCGCCGGGCCAGGCCCTCTGAACGTCTTAGGTGGTTTCTGCAGAGGAGCCTCGGGCTCAGAGAAGGAGCTCAGTACTACACAGGCGGCACAGCAGGAATGCAAGCCAGGCCAAAGTCCCCGGTCAGCACCCTGCCTCATGGGTGCTGAGAATCCAGACAGGGCGCTCAGCGAGGCCACGGATGGTGGCAGGCCACAGAGGACAGAGATGGCCAAGCCTTCTAGGGAGCTCGTGGGAGGCTGTTTTCTCCACTGCCAGAGTCCTTGGCACCGCTCCTGGCTGTTCAGGAAGCAGAGCCAGCCTGGCTTTCTGGGTCCTGGTGGTGTGGAAGTGGATAAGCCACTTCACATTTCTAGGTCTGCTGTGGCTCTATTTTCTTGTCTTTACTGCTGCTTAGCTGTGTGACTCTGGAAAAACTCCTACCCTCTCTGGACTGTGGTTGCCTTGTGCACAAAAGAGGGGCTCAGGTGAACTTTCTCTCCTGAAGGAGGAAGGAACGCAGGGGCGTGGGGCTGGGTTGCTACGAGGATGTTCCTGCAGCTGTGAGAATGTAGGGCACACCTAGCTCAGCACCGTGCTGCACCTCAGCTCAGTGAGGGCCTGCTGGGCACCTGGCATCTGTAAGATGCACACCGCAAGCCAGCCCGAGTCATTCTGCCTGCCACCTGCTCTTCTGAAGCTAGAGGGAAAGGAAGCTGGGTGCTGGGCTGGTGCTGTGCCACAGCTGGTTAAGCCAGCACCCATGATGCTGGCTGGCATTCCCGATAGCATCAGTTCGAGTCCCGGCGGCTCCACTTCTGAGCCGGTTCCCTGCTAATGCACCTGGGAAAGCAGCAGAAGATGGCCCAAGTGCTTGGGCTCCCGCAGCCATATGGGAGACCTGGATGGAGATCTGGGCTCCTGGCTTTGGCTTGGCCCAGCCCTGGCCATTGTGGCCATTTGGGAAGTGAACCAGCAGATGGGAGATCTCAATCTCTCGCTCTGTAATTTCACTTTCAAAAAACAAGAACAACAACAAAATCTTAAAAAAATAAAAAAGCCAGAAAAGAAACTGGAGCAGAGGCCACCGTCCACAGGAACATGAGAAATGAGGCAGAGCGGCCCCTGCTTCAGGATCTGACATCTTGACAAGTGCTCTGAAATGCCAGGCCGCGGGGCCAGACCCAGGCAATGGGAGCCTTGGAGAGGCCCTGGCACTCCATTAGCAGCCGAGGCTGTGCCGAGGAAGGGCGAGACCGTGGCTCAGGGCAGCCCAGCCCAGCCATGGTGGCAACAATCACAGCCGTAGCAATGACCAGAGCAGCTAGCGCACAAGGCTCTTGGTGTGAGACACTGTATGTGGTGCCTCTCATCCTGGTGTCAGCTGGTGAAATCGGTCTCATTGACCCAGACTTGCCCAAGTTCACTTGGGGATGAAGAGGAATGGGAAACTCGGCCCAGACTGGGCTAACACCATGGCCGGCGATCTTTCTAGAAGGTGAAACTGAAAAGATACCCCCGAGCTCTTACTCCCCGGCTTCTGGTGTTCAGGTGTCCCCCTTTTCAGAGGCGGGAACTGAGGTCCCAGGGAGAGTCTCAGAAGCAGAGTTCAGTTCTCCAGGCCTGTCCCCGCAATCCCCCATGCCCCCCCCCCCGCCCCCCCAGGGATGCAGCCGCCTCCAGAGGCCTCGCTCACCCGCAGCCGGCGCCCGAAGACAGTGACCTGGCCCCGAGCCTGCTCCTTGCGCTGCCGCCACTCCACCAGGTTGAGGCCATTGTCGATGGGCAGGGTGACGTTCCTCTTGCCCACGGTAGGGTTCACGGTGCCCGCCAGCAGGTGTGGCTCGGTCTGCAGGGCCACCTCCATGCCATTGGCCAGCAGCAGCCGCAGGGAGCCATCGGCCCCGATGTAGTAGCTGTTGCGGACTTGGTCTGAGGGACAGGAGACACAAAGACTGCTCAGGAGGCACTGGGATGGGGGCAGTGGTGTGCATCTGAAATCTTGTCCTTTCTAACTACAGAAGCAAGATGCTACCCCTGAAGAAGACCAGGAACCTACAAGGGTACTTCATGAAGTTTGTAGAAAAAGAATTACAGGATAAGTGGATTTTGAAGCATCAATTGAAACCCATGCTTTTTTTTTTTTTTTTTCATAAGACACATTTTCCATGAACTTCTGGAAGATCCCTGGTATATGGAGATCTATAACCTCAGTACCCCTCAAAAGCTTCCTGGAGGTGTTTTATTGGCTTATGGTTTTTAGGATATTTCCCAAAGCATTTATAGCTTAATGTAGTGGTTAATGGAGTATCCCATTGGTCAATGTATTATACTGTCATTAAATATTTTTCATAAAAATGTACTTTCATGACTGAATAGTATTCTATTGTATAGACATACTCTATTAAACCAAGCCTTAAACAGATATCTAGTTTATTTCTAGTTTTACACAATCACAATCCACATTACAAGTAAATGCATTTTAAACATTACACTAGGGTAAGAATCAGACAGAAAGGCCCCCTGTTTTATGAGTCCATTTACAGGATGTGTCCAGAATAGGTCACTCCACAGGGACACAAAGCAGGTTGGTGGCTGCCAGGGCCAAGTGTGGATGAGGAGAGAGGGCGAACGGGGTGTGGGATTTCTTTCTGGGTCATAGAAAGGGTCCAGAATTAGAAAGTGGTGTTGGTTACACAACTTTGTAAATATACTAACAGTCACTGAGCTTTATAGTATGTGAATGATAGCTAAATTATAGTGTTTTTTCAAGGATAAGTTGATGTCTTCATTTTGTATTATTTAACCAAATTAGGCCTCTGAAAGTGGGATTATTGGAGTCAAGGGTTGAATGTTTCTAAGGCTCTTGATATACCCTAGGGTAATGACGTAAAAACGTGTAACAAGGTGAAAAACAGCTCCAGTGTTTAAGTCACTGACAGAATGCTCTCCCCACTGTGTCTGTTTATTATATATATATATACACACACACACACACACAGAAAATACATATAAACTGCATATATTTTATATGCTTGTCCTGTACATATGATGATTTAAAAACACATCTGATTTGAACATTTAAATATGATGAAAACATTTTCATTTGGATCTTAGCCAGAAGAGTCTGGGGACATGGAGTTCTCGTCTGGAGGTAGGAACCAGGCCTCGGAGTCTGGCTGAGCTCTCTGCTGTCACCCTTCGTCACTGCACCCTCTGTCCCCACCGCCCCTCGCCTGGGCAAACGCTCACTCAAGTCCTTCCTTCAAGGCTTTGTGCAAACCTCACCGCTTTCCAGAAGCTTCCTTGCTCGTCTGGCTGGAAGACACGCTACTGTCTCCTATGTGCTCCTTAGCAGTGACGGGGGCCTCATCAGGGGTCTTGCACTGGAGAAGCATTACCCAACAAATCTCAAATACCCAAGCGCGGCCTGTGAGAGGCACTACTACCCAGGCATCAGAAACACGGCCTCTGGAGCCATGCTGCGCAGGTTCAAGTTCCAGCTCTCAGACCGTGGCCTGGCCCTGTTGCTTGGCCTGTGCACTGGGGATCATACCCGTGCCCTTGCACAATGACTTTCTATAGGGGTGCCAGCGTCTCTAGTGAATAACTGGTAGGAAGAGCTAAGAGCTGCACCTGGCTTTCAGGAAGCCCTAAGTGAGGCAGCCAGCACAAGCTTGACACACCTGGCACTGTGTCACTCGCTGTCACGCGTAGCTCTTGTCTCTCCTATCTCTACCACCCCATTTCACACACCGGCCACGGTGAGCTTTTCTAGTACTGATCATGGTCCTTTAACAAATAAAGGCTCTTACTACTTTTAGGTAAGCAGTTAAAAGAGTGAGTCTGAGAGCCTATTTGGAGCCAAAGAGCCTTTTAGCTGTGACTTGGGACAGGCTACTGAACCCGCATTGCCTTCACTGAAAACAGAGGTAGGAGAGACACCGGCCTTGTAGGCTTGCTGTGAGAATTAAATAGGTCTATGAATGGAAGATGCTAAAAAAAAAGACTTTGTAGTTAGTAAGTGCCCCAAAATGTTAGCGATTATTATTTTTTGAGTGTATGTGCTCAGTGAATATTTGCTGGATTGAACGAGATATGTTCCAGGCTATGCAAAGCAGTTAGGTTGTAGCTTTCCCGGGAAACCCTTACCCAATCTTCCCTGCTAGAATGGCACCAACCGGGCTCCTCCCTCTTATTCCCTCCCCTCTGCCTCCCTCCCTCTCCCCTTCTCTCTCTCACACACACACCCTTCTAAAATCTGTCTCAACCTTGCCATGCGTTATTCCCAGACAATCTCCCTTTTACTTGCTTTGCAGAGTGAAAGAGCCTGTGTCAATTTCTCCCTCCAAGCCGCTGCTTGCTGAATCCACATGCGTCCATTACCGGCGACTGCGGATGCAGCAGCATCTGCAGAGCCCCGTGGCCAACGGCGCCCATCTAACGCGGGCTGTGACTTCCCACGGCCGCGGCTCATTAGTAGCCACTTCTTATCACTTCCCGTAGTTCAGGCATAAGATGAAACCGAAGAGCTTTTCACAGAGACTCCGCAGAGGTGGCCCCGGAGCTCGGCAGCCAGGCCAGGTGCACAAGAAAGAAAGGGGTCTTGCAGAGGTGCCAAGGAGGAAAAGTCAGGTACTGTGTTTGCTGGCTCCAAGATGGGCTTTTCCTCTTCACTTCTTAGTGTTTGTGAAACTGGATGGTGCCTTACAATCTACTCTGTTTTCCCCCTCAACCTGAAAAGCTGTTATTAAACTGCTGGCACATTTTAAAGCTGAGGAATGTGGCACTTGGGGATTAACAAGAAAAAAAGAGCTGTCCAAATGTAAGACCGCCTGCACCCCCTTTGAGAGAAAGACCAGCAGCCAGTTTGGCAGGATGGAGTGGATGGGTGAGATGTTTTTGAACTCCAGGGAAGAAAACAGACCCCGAGGACAAGATGCCAAGGATATTAGTGACTCTGCTGTCCTTGGCCGGGCAGGACCCTGGCAGGCTGGCAAGTGGCTCCTGTGTTTGACCAAGACCCTGTACGCATTCCTGGAGTGCATCCCAGCCCACTCCTGCAGGTGCACGGTGAGGAAGGAGTCCAGGACTTGGTTCTACTTTCTCTGTGAACCCCATTCATTCTTCGAGTTCTCTGAAAGACTACATAAGGGTATCCAAGGGGTGGTGGGTAAGCGTGTACCTTGTTTCCGCATGGCAAATCAAACTGCTTGCTAGTTAATTGATTACTTAATCAATCTGATAGGTACTTATTGAGCAGTGCCACCGGCCTGACACGTGCTGGGCACTTTACCTGTGTGGCCCAATGGATTGTCTGAGTAGCCCGAGGAGGCAGCTATTACGAGGGGTCTTCAAAAAGTTTATGGAAAATTAGCTAATGATAAAATTATGCATGGATTTCAATATTTTTCATGGCAGGGTGCATGTATATTTTTTAATTCTATTTTTTTGGTGAACTTTTAAGTTTCCTCATGGTTGTTACACTGTACTGTTTAGGGAATGATGACAAGAAAAATGTCTGCGTGTACTCCGTACAGGCACGCGTCTTTTGCATGTGGTCTATCTGTGGCTGCTGGAATTTGTACATGCAAATCGTGGGGCCGACTTTTTGAAGTGCCCACATCCGATTCAGCCCCATTTTCCAGACGCAGAAACTGAGGCTCCAAGAAGAGGAGTGATTCCATGCAACGCACACTGGGAGGGATCGGCACAGGGGCCCCGGGTCTACCCAGAACGCCTGCTCTTTGGACCAGCCCCACTGTTTCACACAGCTTCAGCCTGTTTGCTTTCCCCAAAGAAAAATACCGAGGGCCACAGTGGGGGCTATGGCAGCGGAGTCAGAGCTAGAACTGGGGCCGCTGGCTCCCAGCCCAGTGTCCTGTGCCTGCTCTGGGCCAAAGCCTTTAGGAGTGCAAGGAGCCACCTGGCAGATAGGAAGACTGGCTGCAGGGATGGCTTAGTTCTTGCTTGCAAACCCTGCTCTGCCTCACTGTGCCCCATAAGAACAACGGAGGCAGACCCGTCACAGCAAGATGTCACCACCGTGATTCGCCCAACGCTAAAAGACACCAGGATGCGTGGATGGAAGCGGAGGGCGTCTCTTTTCTGTGGATTCCGAGCAGGGGCACACACCTCACCTGCGCTTCAGGAAGGACCTGCCCCTGCCCAAGTCCTTTTCGTAATCAGGTGTAATCACTTCTGCCCTTCGTCCTCACCGGCCCCAGCCTGAGCACAAGCCTTTTGCTCCAAGAGCTGGCAGAATGGCCAGACTGGAAGGTCACCTGGATTAGCAGCTAATGGGTTCTCTCCCCTTTGTTCTGATGATAATGGGATGGGACAATGGAGACTGCACTGAAGCTTCTGCAGAGAAGCCCCAGGACTCAGGCTGGTGCGTGTTGTGAATGAGGTGGCAATGCAGGGAGAAAGCAGGTGCAACGCGTGCCGGTTCCTGGGCAGCTCCTGCAGATGCTTGCTTTCCCCGTCATCCTCCTCCAAGAGCGTTGTCCCTGCCCTCTGCCTCCCAGACCCCCACACGGCTCACCTTGCAGCAGTGTGTAGAAGGCACCCGAAGCCGACAGGTTGGTGGTTATGGTGACGTCATCCTTGCTGGAGGTCTCTACCTGCACGTGTACGGAGCTGTCTGTATCACTTCGGAAACTGCTCACCTGGCCGGTGGGGAAGGTCACGTTTGTCAGGCGGCCAAAGCTGTCGTACCTGGAAACCGAGGGGTAGCACTGAGTGTCGGCAATAGCAAGGTGCCACGGCGGGAACACAGCACATTCTGCCATGGTTTTGGCGTGTTTGGCTTTCCTTTCTGGTCAGGTCCTTTTCCCCTCCTGTCTCCTGCGTCTCCTGCTCGGGCTGGACACAGAGTTTGCAGAGTCTGATTCCACCTGCTGATACCTGATTGCAGGACCATGCTGTACCCCTCTTGAATCTTTCTTTCCTGATTCAAATGGTGGACACAGCCCCCTGCCCGGATTATTGTGAGAAGCAGACTAGAATTCCCCCACCAAGGAAGGGGAAGAGAACAGGGGTGGGGGAGGGGGGAGATGGCAGGGGTGCATAATGAGACCACAGACCAGAAGTGCTGTAGTCAAACCCCATGCTTCAACACGCTCTGCACACTCCCCCAGAACTCGTTCTAGAGGCGTTTCTTGACAAACACCAGAGACTGGATGCTCCAGATCCTGGGCAAAGCCTCTAAATTGAAGACAGGACTCGGGCTGGAAGGGGAATTCTTGTGACCCCGCCCTCCCAGTTTCCACAGCTGCAGCAATCACCGTTACACCTGTGGCTCCCAGCGTCCACAGCTTCACTGTGGCATGGGCTTTCCAAAGCATCCCAAATGAATCTTGATCATCCCCCTGAGGACAGAGAAGTGCCTACCATCACTGTGCACCAACAGTGTGCTGGGCATGCTACTAGTTGCTTCTCATGTGTTCTTTTATGTCATCCTCACTACATTTTCCCATCTAAAAGGGTAGGCACCCCCCACACCTGCTGCTTCCGTGTCTGCAAGGTCAACCAACTGTGGACTGAAAACATGTGGATCAAAGTAATTGTGCCTGTAATCCCTGGGCAGACTTTGCTCTTGTCCTAACTCCCTACACTGTGACAATGTGACAACTGTTTACATAGCATTTACACTGTCTCAGGAATTACAGAAACTCTATTGGTGACTTAAAGTGCAGTATATGGGAGGGTGTGTGTCACTTATACGAAAATACTAGACCATTTTATGTAAGGGATTTGAGGCTCTGTAGATCATGACATCCTTGGGGGCTCCTGAACTAGTCCTCCGAGGACACGGAGGGATGACGGTCAACTCCTTTTAGGAGAAGTCTCAGAAACTGTGGCTCAGAGAAGCGAAGTCACCTGTGCAGGGTCACACAGCTGATAAGGGTGACAGAATCAAAATCCAAACTCAGATCTTTCTGCTCCCCCACCTCCACTGGCCTCTCTCCATCCCACAGCAGGAGGCAGGCTGCCCAACATTTAAATCACCCTCTTGAATTAGGGGAGGCTGGAGTATAGAGAGGCAGGCATGGGTACCCTTTTTGGACGCGTGTGTCAATGGAGAAAAGTGCTCCATTGACACGTCAGTATTTCTGGCTTCTGCTCACATGCAAGGTAGCGGTGTGGAGTGCAGCGTATGTGAGGGAATTTCCAAAAACTCACGGCAAAATAGAATTGAAAGATTATTTTGATGCAGAAAATTCTGAAACCCACGCACACAAGGGGTCTTCATGAAGTTCAGGAAAAATATGTAGTTTGAAAAATTGTGCATGGATTTAAAAAAAAAGTCTTGTAGCAAAATAAACACTTTTAAATTCCATTTTGCCATGAGTTTTTGGGAGTACCCTTGAATGTCTGGGGCTCCCCACTGGGCTATTTTTATGGCCCATTTGCTTCTGGGGCAAAGCTGGCCTCTGGGTCCCTATGGTGCTTTAACAAAGGTAAAATGACGGGTGCGAGGGTTCAGCTCTGCTCTGGTTCTTGTCCTCCTTCAGCCGGGCCTGGCGTCTTGCTGGGACTCCTGGTTCTGCAATTCAGGGGAGACTAGGAGTTCTGCTGAGCAATTTCCCGCCAAGGTCACACAGTGTGCTGCACATTGGCCATCGGCCCACGTGGTCTGTGCCTGCACAGGCACCTACCCTCAGCATAGCAATCTTCGGTATGCTTTGCCGCATTAAAGGTGATGGTAATTGTCTTTCAATAAAGATTTATTTTATTTATTTGGAAGGGACAAAGGGGAAGGAGGAAAGAGAGAAAGCTCTTTGATTCAGTGGTTTACTCCTCACATGCTGGGATAGACTGGGCTGGGCCAGGCTGAAGCCAGGAACTAGGAACCCAATCCAGGTCGCCCATATGGGTGGCAGGGACCCAAGTACTTGAGTCATTACCTGATGCCTCCAAGGAAATGTTCAAACGGGCAGGAAATTCACAAAAATGTTTACCGTGGCTTTTTCTGGGAGGCAGAATTGCAGGTGATTTTATAGCTTAATCTGTATTTTATAGTTCTATGATTTTCTGTACTAAACAAGGATGCTTTTCATAGTCAGCAGAGAGCTGTAGCAACTTGTCATGCTGTGCAGAGCTCTTTTTTTTTTTTAAGATTTATTTGAAAGTCAGAGTAACAGAGAAAGGGAGCGACACAGAGAGAAAGGTCTTCCATCAGCTGGTTCATTCCCCAGATGGCTACAATGGCCAGGGCTGGACCAGGCAGAAGCCAGGAGCCAGGGGCTCCATCTGGGTGCAGGAGCCCAAACACTCAGGCAATCTTCGCTTGTCTCAGGCCAGTAGCAGGGAGCTGGATTGGAAGTGGAACAGCCAGGACTCGCACCAGCGCCCACAGGGGATGCTGGTGTTGCAGGTAGCAGCTTTACCTGCTATCTCACAGTGCTGGCCCCTGTGCAAAGCTCTTGAACATGGCTGTCTTGGGGAAGTGGGCCTTTTACATAACTGGCATTTATAGGAGAGTTTTGCTTACAGTACAAGCTACTGTTAGCATTTCCAGGCCTTTTCAGCAAAATACTACTAGGGTGTCTCAAGTTTATGAGCTAAAAATCAAGATCTTACAGACTAATTTTGCCCTGGTCATCTTATTTATTTATTTATTTATTTTTGACAGGCAGAGTTAGATAGTGAGAGAGAGAGACAGAGAGAAAGGTCTTCCTTTTTCCATTGGTTCACCCCCCAAGTGGCCGTGCTGGCGCTCTGCTCTGATCCGAAGCCAGGAGCCAGGTGCTTCCTCCTGGTCTCCCATGTTGGTGCAGGGCCCTAGGACCTGGGCCATCCTCCACTGCACTGCCAGGCCACAGCAGAGAGCTGGACTGGAAGAGGAGAACCGGGACAGAATCCAGCACCCCAACCGGGACTAGAACCCGGGTTGCCGGTGACACAGGCGGAGGATTAGCCTAGTGAGCCGCGGCGCCGGCCAACCCTGGCCATCTTAATTATACCTCTGGTTCATGATTATTCTGAGTCCTGGTAGATCCTGAGCCATATATATATATATATATTTTTTTTTTTTTAGAAAAAGAGATCTGTTTATTTGAAAGGTAGAGTGACAGTGGGCAGGGGAGAGGCAGAGGGAGAGACCCTACACTGATGGCTTCATTCACCAGATGCTGACAACAGCTCGGTCAGGGCCGAAGCCAAGAACCTGGTACTCTTTCCGGGTCTCTCCTGAGGGTGGCAGGGACCCAAGTACTGGAGCCACCACCTGCTGCCTTTCCAGGCGCAGTAGTGGGACACTGTTTTGCAGTAGAGGAGCCCAGACTCAATCCAGGCGCTCCCATATGGGAGGCGGCCACCAGAACGCTGGCTCCCTGAGCCTTCCTTCAAGTCCACAGAGAGGTCTGTTTCAGTCCAAGTTGAACAGGACAGGACGGGTATGCTGCGCAAGTCTGATTCCTTGAGCACCTGTTGCCTTGGTGTATACTCTTTATCCACAGATGGTTACTCAAGCTAATTAATTTCCTGACCTGACCACATAAGCAAGGTCTTATTATACCACACACAACACTCACAGAGCAGTTTTAGTCTTACAGAGAATTCATGGAGTGGTTAGGGATGAGGGGTCAGGTGTCGCTTCAATACCACCTCTAACAAGGCCTTAGTCCAATGCCACCTCTTAAAGCCCTGCTGGTCTCACCTGCCCTTCTCCCCATGGCTCTCAGCGCCCACTTCTGTTCTAGACTCCTTCCCTGGGGCTGCGGGGCTGCTGTGCAAGCCGTACCCCTCTTGGGACAGTGGGCGCCTGAGGTCAGGACACACCTATGGTGTCAAAGCACCAGCTTGGGAGTTTGGATTCACACTGCCTGGATTCCGCCACCGCCAGCAGGGTGGCGCTGGAGGACTGGCTCTCAGGTCCCCTTGGATTCGTGGCACTGGGATGGTGTGGAGAAACAGGCAGGGACTGCTGGCTGAACAAATGCATGAGCGCAGGACGGGGCTTGAGGGGCCGGACAGACCACCATTCATTCACACGCCACCGCCCGCCAGCCGGCAGAAGGCTGACACACAGTGGGCAGGGAAGAGCATGTGCTGAACGCACAAACACAGCACCAACTTCTCGCACTCAGTGATGCTTCAGCAGCCCCATCGGCTCCTCCCTGGAGTCTCGGTCTCCGAGGCAGAGAGAAGATTTGGGATTGAGGCTGACAATGGTAATTACTATTGAAGGTAGCCTGTAATGCATAATTAAATTGAGCCTGAAGAAGATACAATAAAAAGGCCCCATGCCTTCAAGATCTGGTTTTCATTTTCTATGAGACGACCCAAACCAGTAATTTCCACTCCTCACGTCTTCCATTAGAAGGACTGAATGTCTTAATTAAGTGAACATCAAATAGCACAACCAATTTGTAGGACGTTGTCTCCTATTCATTCATTCCAGTACTTCCCAGAGCTCAAGAAACGCCACTGGCTCTCTCTGCTGCTTTATCCGTATGTGCTGTCCCAGCAGACATGGCTCTTTCTGACTGTGCGTGGCCAGGACAGGAGCAGCCCATGCACAGGACTCTGAGCCCGCTGCTGCACGTGCTCTGTGTAACTCTTTCTGCCCTGCCACAGGGTGGCCAAGGGCTGCCCCAGCAGGGTGCAGGGAGCCCGAAGCAGCTCTGTGCCCTCGGGACTCCAGGCGGCTGTCTCATGGACTCAGTGACTTCTGGACAATGGTTTAATCACATGTGTCACGGGTTTAATCAGGGAAATGTACACAGCCCTGGTGAATTCTCCTTTCTTCTGACCAAGAGGAATGCAGGGAGCAGTTACCCTGGGAGGCCTGGAGACAGCTGGGCTGGGCTGTGAATCCAAGCTCTGGTGGGTGCTGATGGTTCTGTCTGCCAACCATCAAGCCCTTGTGTGATTTAAGGCGGGCTATAGAACATCCCCGCAGGGAGCCTTTGTTCCCTGTCTATGAGTGAGGATGACAAGACCTGCCTCACACCGGGAAGACCCAAAGAGGGAACATAGCTATAATGAAAGGCAAGCCTCCTCCCAGGGCCTTCAGGACCCCAGGCAGCTGTCCTCGCGGAGGACAGGAACTTCCTGGGCTCGCTGCTGCAGCCCCAGCACTTGGTGTGCCCTGCGGCCCGCGCATGCTCAGGAATGGCACCCAAGGATGACCGAACGACCAACTCTTCCCTGCCTGCCTTGCTGACTTCACCTCACACCTCACTCCTCTGGATCTCCTGAGTTCCACTGTGGCTGCTTCTGTCCCCCAAGATACCAAGCTCTGTCCAGGCTTGGGTGCTCACACTTTGCACAGCTCTGTCCCCTCCGATGCTAGCATGGCCAGGTCTTCTCATCATTCATGTTTCAGTTCAAACACTCTCCCTTCAGTGAGAACTTCGCCGACCAACAACCCTAAAACAGCAGGTCCTCCCAGCTCTTTGCATTAGCTTATGGTCTCATCTTCATTTGTTTACTTGCTTGCTGTCTGTCTCTTCCTGCTGGCATACAAGCTCCATGAGGACAGGAACCTTTTCTGTATTCTCAGTACCCAGCACGTAGAAATATTCTATACATATTTGTTGAACAATGATAAATTGTAGATATTACTATAGATTTCATTTGAAGACATGGATGGAGAGCAACCATGATCTTCACTTACTTAACCTTCCTTGCATCTAAGGAAGGGGAAGTTCGCTAACAGAGTACCTTCTATGGATGTAGCACCAAGCCCAGAACCATCTTCCAAGATGGGCATTATTGTCAACACTTCACATATGGTAGAGATGAGGTTCAGAGAGGGTAAGTAACTGGCTTAAGATCACACAGCTAGGGGAGGAGCATCAGTTCCAAGTCAGGTATGTCTGACCTCAACGTATTCTTTCATCAAGCTGTGCATACAATGATGCTACTGCAAGTCAAAATCTTTAGGTTCTTTGCTGTGTTAGAGAAGAAACTGTTTGCAAAGCTCTAGAGGGTCAAGAAGATGGACCATTTTATCTTCCAGATGTGTTGCTTTGCCTCTGCTGTAACCGACTTGGCAAAAATGCCACCTTCCTCCCCCAGTTTCGGGGCAAGGATACAGAGGACCAGATGAATGGCTTCTCATTATCTCCTGCCTCGGATTTTGCTTTGCTCCATTTTCCCAAAGCATCTTTGGAGCACAGTGAAAGAAAATGCATAAAAGATTCATATAGTTTCTGGGGACTTGGCGCTCGCCAGGGGCTGTTAAAGGGCATCTTCACACACGCTGAGTGGCTTTCTTCCTCACACTTCATCTCAGGCCACTTGGCTACGCACAGCGGCGGAGGAAAATGTCAGGCTGCGTCTCTGACACCAAACTGCTGCTGGACGCAAAAGAAAGATCTGCTTTGGGTGACTTTGATCTCTGATGGTTTCACACAAGACTGTCATCCACCTGGACACCGCATCATCTGAGAAAGTTAGAAGTCACAGCCCTGGCACACCAATGGTCCCCGTGGCCTCTGGTCTTTGTGATGGATGGCATCACTGTATCCTTAGCTACTCCAAAACTTTGCCAGAGCCAGACAACTTTTTGGTTTCTGCCTTGAAAACTTGTACTTGCTGCCCACATCCTGTACAATAAGTTCTAATAGCAAATTCCAGTCCCCAGGATTCCCTGGACTCAGTCCACACTACCGCCGTAGGTCTGAGCTCTCACGGGTGACCATGTATCGGCAGATCCGGGGTTGAATCCTGGCTACCACTTGCACAGCCAGCCAGTCTCTGCGCTGGCTCTTCTTGGTTTTCCCCTTCCAATCTACTCTAAGCCCTTCTCTGTGTCCAGAGAGGCTGGCCCCTGAAGGCTGTGTCACCTGGGCACCCTTGCTGGCTTACTTATGGTTAGGTTAAGCCCATGGAAGGCATTGGCAAGAGATGGGCAGTGAGGAGATTCTCTCACACCCTCTCCCCTTCAGTGTCATACCCCTGGTGTCAGCTGTATCCACCTGCAATTCTAGCTCCTGTCAGCTGGCTTCTCCTTCATGGTGACAGCTCCTCCTTGGCTTCAGTGGCAGCCTCCTGCTCCTCCCCACCTTGCCCTTGAGCCTATGGGTTGGTGATGGCTGCTCACTGTTTAGTTCCTGGGCACCTCAGCATCTTTTCTCGGTTCCCTTACCCTTAACATGTCTTCATTGGAAAGATACTTTTGGTGAGTGTAACATCTGGACAGTTTTTTCTTTTTCTTTCAGCACTTTTGTCTTCTAACTTGCATGTTTTCTGATGAGAAATCTATTGTGATTCTTTGTTCCTCTTTTTTAAAACCCCCTTTTTGGTTGGTGCTGTGGTGCAGTGGGTAAAGCCCAAGCCTGCAGTGCCAGCATCCCATATGGGCGCCAGTTCGAGACCCGGCTGCTCCTCTCCCAATCCACCTCTCTGCTATGGCCTGGCAAAGCAGTGGAAGATGGCTCAAGTCCTTTGACCCCTGCACTCACGTGGGAGACTTGGAAGAAGCTCCTGGCTCCTGGCTTTAGATCAGCATATCTCTGGTCATTGCGGCCATTTGGGGAGTGAACCAGTGGATGGAAGACCTCTCTCTTTCTCTCTCTGCCTCTCTGTAACTCTGCCTTTCAAATAAATAAATAAATGTTTCTTGAAAAAATGGCTATTCTAAAAAAAAGACCCCCCTTTTTTTTCTGGCTGCTTTATGATTCTGTTCTCCCTCTGTATTCAGCACTTTGAATATGATATACCTAAGACGATGTGTGCACATATGTTTATGTGTTTATTCTGGTTGGTGTTTTCTGAGCATTCTAGATTTGTGGCTTAGTATCCATTATTAATTATGGATAATTCTCAGCTATAATATCTTCAAATATTTCTACTGCCCTGTTTTTCCTCTCTTTTCCTAGAATTCCAATTACATGTAAATCATACCATTTTATAACATCCCACTGATCTTGAGAATATAGCCTTGTTCTTTTTTTCTATTTTCTCTTTTCGTTTTAGTTTGGGTAGTTTCCACTGACTTATCTTCCTTCCTCTGCTGTGTCCAGCTGTGTCATCAAGTGATGAGTCCATCAAAGGTACTCTTTATCTCTATGTCAGTGTTTTTCATTTCTAGTATTTCCATGTCATTCTTTCTTACAGCTTCCCTCTCTCTGCTGAAATTATCCATCTGATCTTGCCCATTGTTCATCTTTTCCATTAGAGCCTTTAATATAATTATGGTTATTTTAAATTCCCTGAAAGATAGTTTCAACATCTGTGTGATATCTGAATGGGGTTCTGACAAGTCCTTTGTCTCCCAGAAATGTGTTGCTTTGTATAGCCCTTTTTATGTTCAGTTAAAAGTGTGGCACCTTGTGCAACCCAGCAGAGACTGAGGCACTGGCTGATGCCTAGAAATGGGTGTGAATTTCCTTCTGCTAGGACTTTAGTGGAGGGGTGTGTGTTACTTTAATTAGGATTTGGGCTAGCTTTGAAGTTCCTATGGATAACCTTGGTACACTGCAGACTTCTAGATTCCTAGCATTGAGGGTGTGAGAGTGGTTTGCCAAAGGGCTTTTGTTGCTTGTTTTCTCAACGTCCACCCCATTCTCAGCTTTAGGTCCTCCCTTTGTGTCTCTTTCTATGCTCTGGCCCCTTTGGACCTGCCCAGCAGTAGCCTCCTGGTCACTGTTGCTTTCAGCTTTCTAGCAGGCTGTGGATGGCGATGGGAGAGTTCTCCACGGTTCTGATGAAACCTCAGTACTCAGGTGTGTGGTCTCTTCCCGACTCCAGCCCCTCCTCAGGCTGTTGTTTTGAGCCCTTTATTTCTGCTCCTCTCCCAACGGTGGTTATCCCCTCTTTTCATTTGTGCTGCTTCCTTCCCTCAGGACCACCCTACAGCACACTTTCTGAGACCTTGTTCTATCCTCCCCATGGGAAAATTCCTGATTGTGTTTGGGAAGAGAAATCCTGAAGAGGATGTAGACTCTCCCTGTTTCTGTAACCTCCAAGGGCCTCCTACTCTCCCGTCAGCCTTCATAAATCCACCAACTTTGCTGGATGAAGTCTTCTTCCCAGTATCTGGTGTGTCTGCCCAGGGGAATGAAGCTGTGCGCACACCTTGTCTCTTCCTGCAGGAGTCCTTTCTATTTGGATTTGGACCTGCTGGTTGCCCAAGGATCCCGGGGAAGGAGTTTATGGAAAACTCATGAGTTACCCCTTTGTCTGACTAATTTTCATAGTCAGGTTGGGGAGGATCTTCCTTCTGTCTCCAAGCAAGAACAAGAAGCCAGCTCTCTCCATTTGAACCACTGGGGTTGCATTCTAAGTCCTGCCAGGAACACTCAAAGTGTTGAGGCCGGGCTTTGAATCTAACATTCTCTCCATAGCTTATTTTTTCTTTCCTTCTTTATCATAAGCCCTCCCTTCCTAAATTTACATTTCATTCATAAAATATTCACTGAGCACCTACAAGGTGGCAAGCTCTAAGCTTGATACAGAGATAATTTCGTAAGGGCCTCTCAGTAGTTAAGTGACCATAAATCTAATAGGGGTTATCACACGGGACCACAGGGGGCCAGAGCCACTTCCACCTGTGAAACGGAGGGAGGCTGGTGGCTCATGGCCACACAGCAAGTCACTTTTGGAACCTGCCTTGCGTGCAGCAGGCCATTTTCTCAGTCACCCAATGTCATGTGACCAGAACCCCAGGCTGAAGGTCAAGAGGTCACCCAGTGGAGGGGAAGATGGCGTCACAGAACCCCTTGAAGCTCCCCAGCAGCAGACCTGTGTGCTGAGGGAGGGAGAGCTGGGTTCCCTACAGCTGTGAACTCTGAGCCACACGGCTCTGAAGTGTGTGTGCTTTATGTCAGCCGTATTATTTAATCCAACAAGAGGACTGATTAGAGCCAACTTACAACTTGTGTCAGTAAAAGCCCATGCCACAGGTAAGCCTAGGCTAATTATTTTTCTTTTTTAATAGTAAAACATTTGGGTTGGAATCTACTAAGCTGCCTCATGGAGCTAAGGTAGAAAATCCACTGCTAGATCAAGGGTCCATGGGCAAAATCTGTCCACATCCTTGTTAAGAAACACCATGATACTGAGTGACATCATGCTTCACTCCTAGGCAGCCTCAGAATTTGCACGCATTTTCACCTGCGGTATTTATTCAGTTTTTGGAGTTCTCATGAAGGCCTAGAACTAAGGTAGGGTGAGGACTGCTTTAGACCTGGGTGAGTCACATGCCTAATAGCCACTGAAAATAGGCACCTGGCACCTTGGCTTTTGTTCCCAGTCTAGGCTGAGCCACTTGGCCGTGGCTCACTCCACATGCCATGTTCTAGCTCATTCTGGAATATTTTCAGGGACCTGACTTCTTCCCTGGATCTCCTGGCCTTGATGCCCGATTCTGTTCTTCTCCCTGACCCCCGATTCCCACCTATTCAATGAAGACTTGCTGCTGCTCTTTTGATGAGCTTACTTATACTACCTTTCATCTCCAAACAACATTTCTGCTGCTACTGATATCAAGACCAACAGTGCCTGAAATAACAGCCACTGGGCCAGCTGTCCCGTAAACACTTAAGCTGAGTCAGACACAAATGTCATTGAAACTTGAACTTTAGGTTATCTCTCTGAACCAGACCTCTAGTGTACAGGTAGGCCACAAAGGGGAACCGTGCGGGGGCAGCTGAAAGATCATGGGCTTGTGCTCTGGCCCTGCTGTACGCTCACCGGGTGATCTTAGGATTGCTCGCCAAGTATTTCTGTGTCTCTGTTCATATAAAAAAATCCTGTGGATTTTTCCTGCCATCTGAAGTTGCCATGCAGCTTAAATGGGAAAGAGTGTGGCACACAGTAGATCTCAACTATGTGAGTTTCCTGTTCTATTTTAGGGCTTTTATCTCCCATTTCTGGTTTGCACCAACAAGGACCAGAATTCTTCTTGAAGTGGATTCTCTGAAATTCAAAATGTCCTGGTGTAAAAAGTGATTAACACTTCCTTGGGGCTGGCATTGTGGCATAGCAGGTAAAGGTGCTGCCTACGGTGCTAGCATCCCATATGGGTGCCAGTTCGAGTCCTGGCTGTTTTACTTCCTGTCCAGCTCCCTGCTAACGTGCCTGGGAAGGCAGTGGAAGATGGCCCAAGTATTTGTGCCCCTGCACCCACAGGGGAGACCCGGATGGAGTTCCAACTCCTGTCTTTAGCCTGGCCCAGTGCTGGTTGTTACAGCCACTGGGGGGAGTGAACCAGCAGATGGAAGAGCTTTCTCACTCTTTCTCTGTCTCTCCATCTCTTTCTGTAACTCTGCCTTTCAACTCAATCAATACATCTTAAAACAAATATTTCCTTCTTCATGCAACACCCGCGATGGCTGAATGTCTCAACAAGGAACGGGAGCAAAGGAGGCTTTCTGGTGGAGGTAGAAGCAGTCGTGGTTCCGGCATGGTGGAGGGTAACGGTTGCAGTCATGTGTAAGCCGTCGGTCTGGGATCTGAGGCAATGACCTTGGGAACTAATTGAGTGCACAGACTTGCTCTCACAAAGAAACCCCTGTATTGGCTAAATAATGTATAAGAGATTTCCATGGGGCAATGAGGAAAATTGAATTATTTAGCGTATTTCCATCTCAATGAGTTAATCAAGATAATTGCTGTTTTCCTGAATCTTTGTCTTTTCTTTGTAATTAACAGGGCCCTTGTTGGGAGAGAGGAATTTAGGCAGTGAACTTTGTGCAAACTGCTGTGACAGTTTTTGTGCAAAATTATATTTAAAAGTCAATTACAGATCTTTTTCCTTTGGATTCTCAGACTGTGAGAAACTGATGCCTGATGAAGCTTGAGAAAAACTTCAGGGCTTGAGGATTTGAGTTCATTTGAGACCAACAAACTCAGCAGGGAGGGGAGGGGCGGCCGGGCTCTGTGAAGCGGAAGGAGCAGGAGCTGTCCATCAGACAGACTTGGGTTGTGATCCCTTTTCTACCATGTTCTCAATATGCCACAGGGCAAGGGGGCGTCTCTGAGCCTCACTTTCTGTGTCTGTGAAATGGGTACTATCACCCATCTACCAGAGCTGTGGTGGGGACTGGGTGTAGTGACACAGTTCCCGACTCACGGCTGGTGTTCAGCAAGGTTTAGTCCCTGCCCCTCCTCGTGCGTCCTTGTACAATGGTGCACGGTCTGCCGTCTCGGTTGTTTGGAACTCGGCAAAGACCTCAAAAAAAGCTTTAAAGAAACCTAAGTAGAAAAGATGTTACAAAGTCCATTCACTGAAGTATCTTATGGAAGAGCACTTCAGACATAGATATTTCATTTTGGCTAGGATTGTAATAAGCTATTCTTCGGGTTCTCTGACTGCACCACTCAAGAAGCCCTATTCCGGGATGGGTATCTGGCCGAGAGGTTAAGATGCTGCATCCCACATCAGAGTGTCGGGGTTCGAGTCCTCACTCTGTTCCTGACTCCAGCTTCCTGCTACTACACACTCCTGGAGGCTGGAGTGGTGGGGTCTCTGCCACCCACAGGGCAGACCTGCTTTGAGTTCCCAGCCCCTGGCTTCTGCCCCCAGCAGGCATGGCAGAGCACTGCAGGCATCTGGGGGCCGAACATGCAGACTGGAGTTTTCTCTCTTCCTCTCTGTCTCTTAGTTAACTACCTAACGAACAAACTAAAAACCTGCATCAGACACACACACACACAAAACACAAGTTCTATCTAGCAGGGACACTAGCTGTGTGACATGGGCACTACGGGTACAGGTGACACAGGCAGTCATGCCACACTGCGGGGAGAAAGCAGTACAGCTGTACCCAATAGACATGACAGCTAATAAAAGAATGGTTTAAAATCATTTCAGTTAGGGTGGAGGGTTTTGTAGCCTCATTTCCTGGAAGCCATCTTCACAGTACACCAAAATATGCAATCCCTGTTTCTTATTAATGATACTGGTCTGTAAAAAAGATCATTGTTTCTATACAATGAAACTGGAAAGGGAGGCATGAATGTACTTCCATAAGAAGTTCCATCCACGATGGTTAAGGCGGAAACATTTTTGCGGAACCTGAAAACATGAGCTTCAATTATGTGCAAAATTCATCCACATGGAAGTGTTCCTTCTCCCATTTCTATATTTCTGGATGGTGGCCATATAAGGGATTTTCCTAAGTACTTTTCAACTACATCAATTCCCTGCCCAGGTACCCATTTTACAGATGTGGAAACTGAGGCCTAGAGTGATTAAGCCCACAGTAGACATGGGGTTGAAGCCCAACTCCTCTTGACCCGAAAGCTCATGCCTTCTCCACTAGATCAGTTTTCTCCTAGAAGAAATCATGTGGATTATGAACACATGTAACATACTTCAGGCAAAGATTTGTATCCCAAATCCTGCAATGCAATTAAACACCAAATCAACACCAAATCAATCAATTCATCTCTAAGCTCTCACAATGCATCGAAGGAAACAAAGGCATCAAATGGCCTTGTCCTGATACTTACTCGTAAAATGTGGTCCATCCGTTCTCATTGCTTTTGGTCGCCAGGAGGCCAGAATTGCCATGGTATGTCATCATGGCCAACTCATGACCTTGTGTGGTCACACTCTTGAGGGCGCTGTTGGTGCCCATGGTCACCCAGTACACCTGGCCATCTGGGACCACCAGCCAGAGGGGCATGCCGGTGGAGTCCCGGCGCACGTTCACCATATTGCCATTGTTGTCCGTGATGAGCGTGACGTCGCCGTCCCCGGTGTAGGTGAAGTTGTACAGGTAGTCGCCCGTGGGCAGGCTCTGGGTGTACAGATGCTTGCCGCTGGTATCAAAGAGGTAGAGCTCTTGGTCGATGGGTGAGGACAGTTCGTACAGGTTCTGGGTGTTGAGGAAGGGCTTGTTCTTGCGGATGAACCGAATTCGGATGTTCCCAAGGTCCGCCACGTAGAGCTCCCCATCAGCACACACGGCCAAGGACGACGGGGTGTTCAGCTTGGCATCCTTGGCGTAGCCATCATCTCCAGAAAAGCAGTCACAGTTGGCGTCATTCTTGCAGTCGCAGCCACTGGGCGCCCCAGCTACCAGGGAGATCTCTCCGCTCGTGGTGACTTGCCTGATGCGGTTGATTTTTTTCTCATCAGTCTCAGCGATGTACAGGACCCCGTTGTGAGAAACAGCCAGCGCGGTGGCTGACTCCAGGGTGGCGTGGATGGCCACCTTGCTCAGCAGGAAGTGGTCGATGCCGGGGACCTGGCAGTGCATGGGCCGCCCGGCGACGATGCGCACCTGGTGGTTTTCCGAGATCTGCAGGACCACGTTGTTGTCGAGCACGTAGAGAGAGTTGTCCATGGGGTTGATGGCCAAGTCTGTGGGCCACTCCAGGCGAACCTGACAACGGAGACACGGACACTCAGGTGACCAGCAAGATGTGCACTGCTCATCGGCCCAGACCTCACGGAGCCCAGAACAGAGTGGCCCTATTGGTCACGTGATCTCAGGGAGAGCACACAACAGCCACCATGGAGACATCCGATGTTGGCCAAAACATGAAGAGGGAGATGCCAACCACAAAAGCTGGGCAACAAGAGGCCAGACGTAGGAGATAGACAGGCCTGGGCTCCATCGCTTAGGACCGTGGGCGAGTTACCTTGCCTCTCTGAGCCTCAAGATAAAGATGACGATGGCGCAGAATGCCTGACCCAAGTTGAGTGCCCCAAGAATGGCACCTGATACTGTGGAGATGGGAGGGCAAGGCAGATGGCTTCTGCAGGCTGGGTGGGAGTTGTTCAGAGGATTAAGGAAGACCCCTGATGAATGTTTGATATGACACATGTATGAAAGGCGATTCCTCAGGTCTTTGAGTTCATGGATTAACACATGGCTAGGTGCTGGGGATGTAAATACAACACAGCCACGGCCTCTATCTGACATAGATCTAGACCAGTGATTCTCAAATCTGGCCTCACATTCAAATTATCCGTGGAGGTTTTAGAAAATGTTGATGCTCACAGCCCACTCCGGGTCAGTTAAATGAGATCCCTGGGTGTGGGGCTTGGGACTGGTAGTACCATTCCAGACAACGTCCTGGGTGATTCTCACGTGGGTGGAATTGCAGCTAGACCCTTGCTCCTTAATGGGTGGTGATCAGACTCACAGCCAGGCAGAATGACTGGCCTCGCCCCCATTTACTGGGTTGTATCTGCATCCAAGCAGAATCCTGGGGTCTGGTGCTATGGGGTAGTAGGCTAAGCCTGTGCCTGCGGCACTGCCATCGCATATGGGTGCCGGTTCAAGTCCTGGCTGCTCCACTTCCCATCCAGCTCTCTACTATGGCCTGGGAAAGCAGCAGATGGCCCAACTGCTTGGGCCCCTGCACCCACATGGGAGACCTGGAAGAAACGCCTGGCTCCTGGTTTCCCATCGGCCCAGCCCCGGCTGTTGTGGCCATTTGGGGAACGAACCAACAGATGGAAAACTTCTCTTTCTGTCTCTCCCTCTCTCTGTCTATAACTCTACCTCTCAAATAAATAAATAAAATCTTAAAAAAAATCAACAAAACCAAAGCACAATCCTGGGTGATATCTGCACACACCGAGCTGTATGAGGCCTGCTCTAGATCAGAGTTTCTAGTGCCTCTGAGAACAGGGCCTCCTGGAAGAGACGAAGGAGGCTGGCAACAGGAACTGGCAGTTCAGAGGCTGGAGGCCCATGCAGAGTCTCTGCTGAGCCGGAATGGACAGGGACCACAGTGCATCTTCAAGCGGGCCCACGGGAGAGGGCAGCCAGCAGGGTTTGTGAGCCATGTTCTGTTCAATGGCCACGAGGCTGGACTGTGGACGTCTGGACAAAGCACACAGGAAGGTGCTGCCATGGGGAGCAGGCTCTGCCATCTGGGACCCGCGGAGGCCCAGCCGTAGCCCATGGGTACGAGTGCTGAGAAGTGCTCCCTCCTGCTGTTTTTCCTCCCCTACCCAGGGATCCTGGGCCCCCATAAACATTTTGTTCAATGTGGGATTGACTTAAAAAAGTGAAGATGTCAGAAATGTTGATTAGGTGAAGATGTCAGAAAAAAGATTTTTTTTTGCAGGAATTTCTCCTTGTGTAGCATAATAGCGTTGTCTGTTAAGAGTGTTTATCCCAGCTACTTTTAAGAATGGTGAGAAACTGGAACTGACTCACATGCTCAACAACCAAAAATTGGCAAATAAATCCCAGCATTCAGTTCACCCAAAAGCTAGAATACTGCATGTGGTCATTAAAAGTGTTGTTATGGATGGATATTTAATTACACGGGAAAATGTCTGCGACACAATCAGTATGAGGACCAGGTTACAGAATACATGCACAGTGCGACACCAATGGGGGAAAACCCAACCCCAAGCCACACGGATTATACACAGAGATATTCACGGCCTGAGCGAACTACACGAAAACACTGGCCGCTCTGGGACCTAGGGGGATTTAAACGTCCTTCTTTGCCATTTTTAACTTCTTATGTTTTTACCATGTACACGTGGCTAGTTTATCAACGTAGAAGAAACTGCAACAAACAGGGGCTGAGGCCACCTCCTTGTGTGCCCTTCAGCTCAGGGCCTTTCTCAGCACGGGCAGGTTCTCTCTGAGATCTTCAGCTCCTTCCTAAAGCCTTCTTGCCCCTTACTCCCAGTCCTGAACCCTCTGTGCCCGCAGAGTGAGGGAGCCCAGAGCCTGGCCAGCGAGGCTGCCTCACCCGCCCCCCTGCTCTCTGGAACACTGTGCTGCCAGCATTCAGAGGCATCAAGAACACAGTTTACTCTAAAGTGACAGGAGATTTTTCAATTTCCTAAAACCCATTTCTTGTCAACACTGGCCGCTAAATATTTTATGCCCTGCGGTCCTGTGGCACCTCGGGGACCTGCCTGCACAGACCTTCCTGCCTGTCATTATGGTGAAAAGATGGTTTCCGATGGGTGTGGGGGAGGGAGGGAGCAGGGAGGGGAAGAGAGGAAGAATGGAGCAGGGGGCGCTTCCCGCACTCTCCTCCTGCCTGGGGAAGCAGAAGGGGTGCGCTCTGGACGGGGTCCTTGCTCTGCTCTGCAGCCTGCACGATGCTCTGGATCAGGCCTCTTGCCTACACCCTGTAGCCCTGTAGGGGTGACCCTGCTGAGGCTTTGCTCCCCGGCCCAGCGTGCAGGGATCGAGTGTCATGACTCCCGAGGGCTTCCAGCTCTGCCTTCTGGTCCCAGCGTGGAGTGGAGCTCCCCCTCTCCCATCCTCCCGAAGATTCTGCGCCTTTGGGAGAGCCCTCGGAGCTCACCGCCTTGTTGCTGACTGGCTGGCAAAAGCTGCCTGGAAACGGAATGCATGAATGACCAGACGGTGGCACAGGGACCGCAGCAAGGGACTGGCGTCAGAACATTCCACGCCCGACTGCAGGGCCACAGGTACTAAGTGCGTCATCTTGTTCACGTTTCTTAAACACAGAACTGCTTCCCCCACATGTAACAGGGATTAATAAATATTACATAGGGCAGTTGCCAGGATCAAAGGAGACAATGTACAAGCAAGTTCTCTGTAGATAAAAAAGGGAATTAATATTTACATCCTGTTACTAAGTGCCAGGCCCCTGCGAGGTGCTGTATGTGCATGAATGCATTAAAACAATCATGTCCATATCCCTGCTGGGACCTAACAGGGGGCTCTGCAAATGCGTTCTCTTTCACCAACCCTCAGTTTCCTTATCTGTAAAATGGGATGGGTAGGGATTATGAGAGCCAAATAAGAAAAGAGAAGTCGTCCACATATCTGTATCCTTACTGCTCACAGAGTGACTGGCACATAAGAAGTTC
The DNA here is from genome assembly GCF_051225735.1 of Oryctolagus cuniculus. Classification (NCBI taxonomy): domain Eukaryota; kingdom Metazoa; phylum Chordata; class Mammalia; order Lagomorpha; family Leporidae; genus Oryctolagus; species Oryctolagus cuniculus. Next base: position 69,804,666 of record NC_142867.1, read on the forward strand.
CCATTCTGAGCTGCGAGTACAGTCACTCTCTGCCTCTGGGCCATGCCATGCCGAGCAGAGAACCAGCCCCCAGTTTTTAACATGGTTGCAGCCATTGCTTTATTTATCTTGAATCTCAATAGCTTATAATACAAAAAACCCATTTATTTGAGAGGCAGAGAATCAGACTGACACAGAGACAGAGAGAGCGCCACCTGCTGGCTCACTCCCTAAATACCTACATGGTTTGTTCTGGACCAGGATGAAGCTGGGATCCGGGAACTCAATTCAGGTCTCCTAAGTGGGTGGCATGAACCCAGGTACTTGGGCCATCAGTGCTGCCTTCCAGGGTCTGCATTAGCAGGAGGCTGGAGTCAGGAGCGGGGCTGAGAATTGCACCCAGGCTCTCCAAGGTGGACGTGGACATTTTAACTGACACCTTAACCGCTGGTCAAACGGCTGCCCCAGGATGCACCCTGCTCTGCTCCTTCTCTATTGTGTGCCTTCCTCTAGTTTCTGTTTGGGTCTGGGAGGAGGTGATTCAAGATGATCAGTGAGGAGTTTCTAACAGAAGCAAGAGAAGGAAAGCCAGTTCCCCTGCCCATACATGCACATAAAAATATATGCTTGCAGTGGAGAGTTTGGCTAACCACCCCACACTGCTTCCAAACTGAAAAACCTCACCCATACTGAGATTCAGATGAAGGTACTGACGGCCAGGGATACAGGGATCTCAGCCCAGAATTTCTGAAGGAGCCAAGCGTGACTTTTTGCTGTGTTTTGCTTCTCCCTCCACTCTCTGCCAGCTGTCTTCCAAGCCTTTGATCTGACTGCTTGGCAGTGCCTTTATCTAAAGTCAAACAATTTCCCAACATGCGGATTGACAATTTTCGCCACCCTATGCCCATTCTGAGAATTGGAAATCCTTGTATGCACATCCTCTGGCCGCGGCGGCTTCCTGATGGGTAATTCAAGCTCACTTGCAGAGCAGAGGGGGCGACTCTGCAGCCAGCCAGGGGACTCCTGCCAAGCTGCAAAGGCGAGTGGCAGAGAACAGAGTCCATTCCGCGGGGTAACGGGCCTGTTCACTGGCACAGAGGGAAAGTGTCCGACAGGTGTGGCATGGGTGTGGGCTGCCAGGGGCAGCCATCCAGCTCTGGCAAGGGCTCAGCCCCACAGGTCAGGAGCAGAGGCAGCACCACCAGTGAGGCTGGGAGGAGTGGCCTCAGCCCGCCCCCAGGAAAGGGCTCCCCCAGAAGGTCTGAATGGCCAATGCTGGCGGAGCTGAGGCAATTTGCAATTTGATTTGATGTGAGCCTCCTTGTTTCCCAGGTTTTGGTCTTGTTGGCAAGAAGGAGGTTCATCGGTCGTCACAGGCCAGGCCGCACTGAAGGATCTAGCAATAAAGGACACGTGCCTTGCTGAGTCATCGCAGGGTTTACTAAGACAGTGCTGGGTAGCCAGTCACGTGGGCCTTCTGTTCTCTCCTGAGTTCCTGGCACCCATCTGCCCAGGTTCAGACTCTCTGCTGTGCTATGACAAGGTGCTTCCCTCACTGGATGCAAGCTGCGCTTCTCTCTGCAGCTCCTGCCATGTTTTCCAAGTACCCTATGCTCTGGCATTCCGTTCTCCACTGCTCTTTGAAGGCACCCAGCTCATTCATAACCTCGTGCCTTTGCACATGCCATCCTCTGTGTGTGAAAACACCTCCTTTTCTCTCATGCTACCCGGGGAAAGTCCTATTCAGTCTTCAAAACCTGGCCTCCCTTTTGAAAGTGGGTGCTGGAGGCCCTCCATCAGCTCTGAAGTGCCAGGCAGCACTAGGAGTCGAACACGCCTGTCTCGTGCATTCTCAAGGCCGACCCGCCAGGCTGATGCGAATTATTTCCATTTGACAGACATGCAAATTTATCTAAAGCTGCTGAGCTAGTGAGAGGCCAGGCCAGGAGCCCATTGACAGATCAAACAGTTAATCAGCCATCAAGTATGAGTTGTACCCTGGTGCCCTGGGTGCAGCAGAGGAGAAGAGTGACAGATTCCTGTCCTCAGGCAGCTTGCAGGGTAGAAAGAGAACAGACAGTGTACAAGTGTCGCTCCCCCTCTTCGCGGAGGAACGACACTAAACCCTGCGCTGTTCTTTTGTCTGCTCGGCCCTTCCCGGGTTTGCTGCTGGTTCTTCCCAGGTTGGCTGCCGACCCTTCCACCTCTGTGGAAGGGCGGCTCCCCCGCCACTTTCCCCACTTCTGCAGGGGAGCGGCACACCGCCGGCCGGCTCTCTCAGGGGCTGCTTAGATGTTATCCAGATGTTCCTGGTGCATGTTGTCTCTCTCCTCCTTTATAGTCCTCTTCCACCAATCCCAACTCTGCTACCCACACGCTGAGCACGCTGCTCTCCTCCAAAGAGAGGCAGCTGTGTAGAAGTTGTTTACTCCTCTCCCAGCTCCATATTGTAGGAGAGCAGATGCATAGAATAAGTCTTAATTCCAGTAACTTAGTCTAGTCCGAGTTGCTCCCCACATACAAGCACCTGAAAGTGTTAGGAAAGAGGAAGTGTAGGCGGCTCCAGAGTGACACGATATACACTCAACACCCTGTACAGCTCTGTCTGTCCTCTACTGCCTCGGAGGCTTCCCCGGGCAGGCTCACACTTGTCACTCTGATGGTGAGTGCCAGAGCCCAGGACTGTGTCTTCCTCCTCTCTGTGTCCTTGCCCAGGGCCAAGGAGGCACCCTGGAAAGGCTTATCCATTGCAACGATGGACAAAGGGCCAGTGAGCTAAAGTGGAGGATGGGAAGCCATGTGTACAACCCAGGGTGCTGGCAGGCAAAGCCTCCTCCCTACCTGAGAGATGTCCATGACAGAATCGCAGCTGAGCGGCCGGGCTGACGTGAGGTCATTGGAGCCCAGCAGGGTGGAGATGATCCCGTTCTGATCAACGCGTCGGATCATGGTGCCGTCCACGAAGTAGATCAACCCGAACTTGTCCACCGTGATGCCTGGAGGTGGGGAAGGCAAACAGGGGGTTCAGAGTCAGTGGTGATCATGACCCACACATGGGGAGACTCCTGAGTTGACAGAGCACGCCCCTGCGAGATCTGATCAGCACCCCCTACAACTCTCGCTCTCCTTTCCTGGTGAGCAGAGGGAGGCACAGAGGCTGTGGGTGACTTGTTCCAAGCAGGGCTACAACTCAGATTCTTCAGGGATCTGGTCCTCTCACTTGCTGCCTCCATGGACTTCTACCTGTCACAGGATTCCTAACTTCTGGGGACTTGTGAGACACTAGGGGTGGCGGTAAAGGAGGATCTTTTTCAGTATCTACTGTGCGAATTATTTCAATTAACTTACTTTTGAAGCCCTGTAATTATAATAATGTCAAATGCCTTTATTGGTTACCAATTTTTCTTTTCTTCGAAGAGAATCATACTTCATGTGTTTCTATCATGATTTTTTCCATTGGTCATTACAAAGGCATAGACTTTAAAAAGAATCCTATGGATTTGTGTAGACTCTGTGTGTGTGTGTGTGTGTGTGTGTATGTATGTGTGTAGATATTAAATTTGAGAGGCAAAGAGATAGAGAAAAGGAGAGAGAAAGAGGACAGAATGCTTCCATCTGCTGGTTCACTTCCAAAACACCCATAATGGCTGGACAATGAGCCAGGAATTCATTCCAGGTCTCCCACATAGGAAGCAAGGACCCAACTATTTGGACCATCACTTGTGGCCTCCCAGAGTGCACAATGACAGGAAGCTGGTGATGGAAGTAGAGCTGGGACTCACACCCACGCATTTCACCTTGGGAACCTAGCACCCCAAGCAGCATCTTAACTTCTAGGTCAACCATCCTGAAGGGAGGAGTCAGGATTATGACTCAGTACCGTCTGCTCCATTCATTAGACTTTCTAACTCGGTTAATTTCCTGCCCCAGGTTGGGAGACCTTGGGCCAATCACTGGGGATCTCTGCAATTGTTTTCTCTGCTGTAAAATGAAGGGATTGTTCTGAATGTATGCTTCTCACTCTTGGCTGTGTGTGGCAGTCATCGGTGGAGCTGGCAGAAACACATCAGGTGGAGCCTCAGCGTGTATCTGCATTTTTGACAAGCACCTTGGTGGCAATGCTACAAACCAAGGTCTGAGAACCACTGCGCTCAGTATTCCTTAGTCAGCGATGTGTACCAGAATCGCCTGGAGAGTTTTCCCGACACACACCTGCCTGGAAGTACTAACTCAGAGGAGGCTGGCCCTGCAACCAAAGCATGGTTTCAAAAAGCTCACAGGTGGTACTGCTTTCTACCATCAGTTTAGATAGAACCATGAGAGTCAGACAAACCCCTACCAAACAGGAGCTCTTGGCGGGGACAGAGGAGACGGGCCCGTGGAGTGCCTGATCCAGCAGGGAGTAGGGGGCTGCAGGAATGAGGCAGAACCATGGGAGATGCTGCAGGAAGGGAGACAGAGGCCACTGTGATCACTTTTGTTCTGTTCCATTTTCTCTTGGGCAGGGCCTGGAGGAAGGGGTCGCAAAAGGTTTCATCCAGGCAGAGACACTTGAATTATACATTAGCTTTCTAGTGGCAGGTGTTTGGCCTAGCAGTCAGGATGCCTGTGTCCCATACTGGAGCATCCGGCTTCAAACCCTGGCTCTGGCTCCTGACTCCAGCTTCCTGCCAATGCAGACCCTGGCAGGCAAGGGTGATGGCTCAAGAGACTGAGCTCCTGCCACCCGTGAGGAAGACCTGGGTTGAGTTCCCAATTCCCAAATTCAGCTGCAAATGCTGTGGACATTTTGGGAGTAAACCAGTGGATGGGAACTCTCTTCTCCTAAAATAAATATTTTTGTTAAAAACAACTTACTTTCTAGTTGTACAAGGACACTTGAAAAAGTTCATGGAAAAATGTGCATTATGGAAAAAATCATGCATGCATTTAAATTTTTTTGGTCTCGAAATAAAATTATCATTTAATTTTACTTTCCATAAATATGGTAAAGTCCCCTTGAATTGGTTTGGACACATCACTTGACTTCTCAGTCTCAGTTTCCTCACTGAACAGAATGGAAATAATAAACATGGGGCTTCTAAGAGCTGGGCCTCAATAATTACTGATGAGCACCACAATCACGAGAAGGGGCCGGCACTTTGTGGATTTCTAGGTATCTGCTCTGGGAGCCCGTGTGTCTCTGGCCTGAGGGGTGGTTAGGCCTCCCCCTCCCTCCCCAGGCCTCTGCATGGTGAGAACTCACTGCAGAAGGTTGTTCCTTCCTACCCCATCCTTAGGCTGGAAAGTGGGGGGAATCTCACAGAGTACCAGGCAGTCCCGGGCTGGACAGCCTTCCTGCCCAGAATGCAAAATGATTTCCTTCTGGAAGCACGGAGACAGGCATGTTCCCGTGTGCCTGGCCGTGCCCTGTCCTCTTCCATCTGCTAGGACCGCTGAGCGCTCCAGGAACAATGGGGATTCCTGTTTACAAAGGCGGCTGCACTGGTAACAGAAGTGATCTGTCCCCTGATTAATGACTTCACTGTTTTCTCCTTTTGTTGTGCTAACGAGACGGACCTCTTTTCTCCCACCTGCTGCAAAGTGTCTGCAGACTGTGGCACCTCTGTAATTTCTCTTTGTGTTAATTACAGGCTTTTGGGCGAATGTACTGCCTGCCACTGGTTGTGTCAGCGTGCGAGGGTGGGTGGGAGAGAACTGGGGTGCATACAGCCCCCAACAGAGGCCTGGGGAGAAGAGAAATACTTGGGAAAGACGGTTTCAATTCTAGCAGAGCAGGAGGCTGCAGCTGAAAGGGGCTGGGGGTCATGAGGCCCAACCTGCCTGGTTACAAATGGGGAAACTGAGGCCCAGAGGAGGAGGTTCCAGAGGGAGCCAGGTGCGGAGGAAAAGCAGAATTCAGGATCTCTAAGTATAAGTCCGGTGTTCTTTCCTCTCTTGGTTGCTCTCTCAATACCAAGAAATCGTAATGAGGAGGGTGATCACCACTGAAGATGTGGAATTTATCTATAGAGTTATTGCCGATGATATAGGGGATGTTTACCACCTGCTTGGAACTACTGCACTGAGCATTTAGATTCCTGATAATATTTAATGTGTACTACGACTTATGCCATACATCCCTAGGGAGCAGATGAGAAAAACAAAGTTAAGCAGCTTGCCCAAAGCCACACAGGTACCGAATGGAAAAGCCTGAATTGGAACCCGTTTCTCTAGAATCCACAGCTTTGCTTTGAAGCCAGGACCTGAAATCTGGCAGTATCTAATAACACAATCACCCACCACATGTTATAGGATATTTTATGAAACTTCTTAATTTTGACCCTCAGAGTGATCTTAGGAGGCGGACACAAACGGTACAGTTACCTCCATTATTCCGACGAGGAGCCTGGGGTGTAGCTATGCTAAGTTGCAGGCTGGCAGACCCTGCAGGGTAGCTGGGTTAAGTGGCTGGCTTGCGGGCTGGCCACACGGGGAACGTGCCACTCCAAGGGCGGCTGTTGAGAATGACAGCTTCTCCTCTAGCTGGTCCTCCTTCTCTCCAAGGGACAGGGTCTCCCTGGTCCCTCACCCATGGCTCGCTCTCTCTGCTTCTCAGGGGAGCACTTCTCCCTCTCTCCCCTTTCAGCGTGATTCACGCCCAAGTCTCATTCTGCTACAATGACCTTATCTATGTAACAGCAGACATCGGTACCCTCAGGAAGCATTGGATGAAGAAGTGGATGAAAAATCACGACTGTGGGCACTTAGAGGTTCAACTTTTGGAGGGCTCAGAATCAGAAGCTGCAGTTAACCCCCACGATAGCGCGTGCGCACGTGCACACACACACACACACACACAAAGATGACACATGCCAGTGTTTCTGCCTAAAAATAATACAAGAGACAGCATGAGCGTTCACCAGCAAGGGACTGGTAAATAAATAATGGGATATTCAGGCTAGCCGCATGATGAAATACTGTATGGCTATGAAAATGGAGCACTCAGAAGACTATTTAGCGACACAGAGAAGCATTTGTGATACATTCACATGGGGGAAGAAGCGGCTTGCTATGGTAGTTCACTTAATGTGTCTCGTTTTGTTTATAGTGAGCATTACATATACACAAACATTTGGATAGAGGGCTAGGAGGAAAGAGAGGAAAAATGAACGGGGAGTATTTGTTGGCAGATGGAATGAACACAATTTCAACTTTCCTCCACCTATTTCTTGGTATTTTCCCAAAAATGCTTGCAACGATTGTCATGCGTTTCTTTCAAGAATGGAAAATGCTCCAGTAAAGGATTTCGATGGTGTTTAGAGAGCAAGGACTCACCCCTGGGGTTGGTGAGCGTGGCTTCCGTGGCCTTGCCGCCGTCCCCACAGCGTGTGTCATCGAAGGGGAGGCACTGGTCGCCGGTCCCTGCCACCACCTCAGAGTTCTTGACAAGGTCCTTCACCACCACGGTGGACTTGATCTTAAAGACGCGCCTGCTGTTGGTGTCGGACAGGAAGACGGCCCCGCTCATGGGGTCCGTGGTCAGGTAGTATTTATGTGCTGGACTGTGGCTAGAAAACAGAGAAATGCCACGGGTGAGCACTTTCTAATTCATTCCTATCAGGTGGTTAGAGACGCACCACGCGGATCCCCCACTGTTTCAAACATCAGTGGAAAGTCTTACAGCACCTGTTGGGTGGTGGTTCCCCAGCTTCTCTGACCTCAGCAGTTGGCCTCCTTGCCCCTCCCTCCACCTGCTAATACAAAACCCTCTTTTCCCAATTGTGAGGACACAGCCATGCCCCTCTCAGGTGCTCAATGCAGGCCTTCTTAAAAAGATGATCAGCGAGGCTTATCAGAGGTGGCCCGTTAATTCAAACTAGAATTCTGGGGGCTGACTTTGGAAGACACTTCAAGAGTTCAGACACTCACGCCCTACCCCACTGGAGTTCTACAGCACCCTCTCTCACCCTCAACTTGGGGCCTGATGGATGAGACCCTGGCTAACCCTGACTCCTGGTCAATGCCAACGTGATCTGCTACTGATGCTCATGTTACCCTGATCAGGAGCCCATAAGCTTCCTTCGTGCAGTTGGCTAGAAGTGAACTGCAGGATTCGTCTATAATTGGCAGCAACACCCAAGAAAAAAGAAACCAAAGCCAGCAGCACTGCTGCTGATGGTCTGAGGTCAGTCCTAAAGGACAGACTCTGCGAGCAGAGGGAAGAGAAGTGAATGGAGGCAGGAAGCAGACTGTGCCCCTCCACCGGCTGCAGATGGCAAAAAGCATGGGATTTGCAACTAGGTCAGCCTGGGTTCCAAGTCTAGCTCTGGAATCTCCTGGTTCTGAAACTTGGGCAAATTAGCCAGCTTCCCGAGCCTCAAGTTTCCTTCATTTGCAAAATGGGGCTGTAAACAGCTACCTGCCATGGCATTGGGAACACTGCAGAAAACCATCAAATGCAGAGCATTTAACAGAGAGTCTGGTGATAGGAGGTGTGCAATACTTATCGCTGTAACTACCAGTGATTGCACCTGCTTTTACATCTGCAGATGACTACAGAACAGGGATCTCTGATGAAGCCTGGGTTTTGCTGCCCCACGGTACTGAAATACAATGTTTTCCCAGGCTGGGGCACACGGGAGTTGGACACGTCGCAGCTGGGAAGCTGCTTTTCCATTCCTGTGCATGGCCTCCTCTGTCACCAGGTCTGCAAAGTGCACCTCAGTATCAGCAGCCCTTCTCAGTCTCAGCCAACTCTTTGGGTTCAAAGGAATCTCTTGCCGTTCAGACTGCCTGACTGGTGCTGGCCATTTTCACTACACAGTAGGTTCAGAGCCTGTGCTGGGGCCTTAGGTGGATAGGCTGAGCAGGGCCCAGAGTGCCAGCAAGTCAGGACACTGCATACTCCTTTGAGATGCAAGAGAGTCAGAAAAGTCTCGAAGGAGGCTGCTTTACATTTATCAGTCCTTTTGAAAAACAAATTTTATTGTACAGATTGGTGCTTTTGGATTACCTTTCAAAGTTGGGCCCCCCAATCTTTTCAGGGTCAAGATCACTGAAGGTCTTAATCTGGCCCTGACTGCTGTCTCTATAAAGGTCCCTTGCTCTGGGGACTGGCTCCTAACAGGGCCAGATGTGCAGACACAGCATTTTCCTTGCTTTGTTTTCTCTCTGAATTTGACTAACCCAACATCATTTTCTCCAATTGCCTTGGCTCTCCAGCCCTCACACTACAGCCCCATCAGCTCCTTCTCAAATCTCTCTGACCTGTAGCCTGGTTGTGCCTCAAGCCACTCTTCCTGATCTAACTTGAACTTCACTGCCTCCCCTTCCAGCACTCAGCTCTCCCAGAATCAAAGGGAGACTCCTGGGACAGCCCCCGAGGTCTTCGTGCTGGGCCAGCTCCCTACTCGGCCCTCACACAGCCTGTATATGCCCCATACCCTGACAGCGTGTCCCTCCAATGTGCCTTCGGGCCCGAGTGCACCTGCTGCTCCTGCTCCATGGAACAATCAGTCCCCTTCCCTTTCCTGCTCATTCTTCAGGTGTCAGCTCCGGCGGCACATTTTCTGGCGAACCCTCACCCGCCTCTCTTCTCCATGTACTGAGATTCCTATCTGCTCACATCTGAATTTCAGGACATATACAAAATGCTGTGGCCATCTATTTAGGTGTGTCTCCCAAACCTGACTTGTTGATACTTGAAGGGAAGACATTTTTGCATTTGTAATGTTCAGCTTCATGCTTTCTAGCCCAGACTATTCACTTGTTTTAAGTAGATGGCATCACCATTTTTGGTGTATTTAGGTAGTATTTTTCTTTTTCTTTTTTAAGATTTATTTTATTTGAAAGAGTTAGAGGTGGAGATAGAGATACACACACACACACACACACACACACACAGTCTTCCATCTGCTGGTTCACTCCCCAAAAGGCCACAAAGGCCGGAGCTGAGTCAACCTGAAGCCAGGAGCCAGGAGCTTTCTCTGGGTCTCCCACATAGGGGCAGGGACCCAAGGGCTTGGGTCTTCCTCTGCTGCTTTCCCAGGCGCATTAGCAGGGAGCTGGATCAGAAGTGGAGCAGCCGGACTTGAACTGGCATCCACGTGGGAAGCTGGTGCTGCAGGCCGGGCTTTCACCCACTGCACCACAGTGCTGGCCCCTTTGGTAGTATTTTTCATTCCAGTGACTTAGATTCTACTTATCATTTAGGGTGGCGGTAACTGGACAGCTGTCCTGTTGATCTTGAAATGTCCCCAGTGACTTAGCCTATAATGTAGCACAGATCTAATCTTCCCTGATGACACTGACTCTGCCTTGAGAAAATGCAGGGGCCTCCGACCCTGCTCTGCAATGCTGCTCTCCTGACGACAGCTGCGGGGCAGGCTGATGATTTCATTTTTGTGTGCATCACTTGTGACACTCTGGTGCTATCTGTCTTGGCAGAAAATGCTCCCTGAGGGAGTATGATGGAGGCCCCTGTCCACTTGGATTAGCCCCCTGAGTTTCCAATTCATGCCTCTGCCTCCTGCACTGCCCCAGGGTTTCTCAGATCCGTGAGTTCCAGGAGAGGACGGCACTGGCAGCATTGCCCCAGGGTCTGGAGGAGCTGTGGCCATGCTTTCTCATGCCCAGGGACACAGCCGAGGTCTGAGAACCAGAGGGGAGAGCTGGAGTGCAGACTAGGGGTCAGAGGTCAGCTCTGCCACTCAGGTGAGGGGCCTTGGGCAAATCACTTCATCACTTGAGCCACAGCTGCTTCCTGGGAGAAATGGGGACAATCACACCTACTTCAAAGAACGATTTTAAGGACAAAATTGCGTGAAGAATACAAACCTCTGTGCATAGAGCCTGCACCATTGAAACATAAAATGCCCAAGAAATGGTAGCTTTTAAGTGCATCGGGTCACCTTGAGACACCTTTAACGTTTTCCTGCTGGTGCATAAGCTGTGCATGCCAGGCTCAGTACTGTCCTGGGGAGTCCACTTCCTCCCATGGTTTAAGACTCTGCTGAATGACCACGTGCAGCTGCGCCTGATGGCGACTTGGGTTCAGTGATACTGAAGGGACTGGCTTGTACTTCCCTCTGTGAGCCTTGGCAGAGATCTGGGAGGAGAGGGTGCTGATTCCTTGAAGGGGTCCACAGAGAAAGCTGCCAAAGGACTGAGCATGCTCAGCGGGGTGGGTGGCACTGAGCATGTGAAGGCCAAGGGCAGAGAAGAGCCTTCCATGGAGAACACACACCCAGGCTAAGGTCACCACTGTGCAGCTAAAACTTCCAGGGAGCAGCTGATTCAGCTGGGGGGCAAAGAGGGCGACATTCTAGGGTTTCTTTAATCCACCTCCAACATCCACTGATGGGGATCCACAGAGAGGAAGGGGTTTGCCAATACCCAGGTCATGGTTTAAACTCAGAGCTGGAGCCCAGGTTTTCTGTCTCCTGATTGTCTTGAGAAAATCGGAAGAGGAGATGGTATTGTGGCTTGATGGGTTAAGCCACGGCCTGGGACACTGGTATCCCAAATGAGTGATGGTTGGAGTCCTGGCCACTCCACTTTTGATCCAGTAATGTGCCTGAGAAAGCAGCAGAAGATGGCCTGAATACCTGGGCCCCTGCTACCCACATGGTAGACCCAGATGGAGTTCTAGGCTCCTGGGTTTGGCTTGGGCCAGCTCTGGCTACTGTGGCCACTTGAAGACTGGACCAGCGGACAGAAGACCTCTCTCTCTGCCTCTCCCTCCCTCCAACTCTGCCTTTCAAATAAATAAATAAATCTTAAAAAAAGAAAAAGAAACCTGGAAGGCAGAAAGCGATGCCTTTTTTTCCCTTGCACTTTGTTCACTCAAGAAGCAGTTTGCAGCACCTGAGGAAAGAATGAGTAGAGAGTGGACAGGAAGCTGGCTTTGAAACAAGCGTCTATCACAGGTCTCTGGAGATCTGGGACGAAAGGTACCCATGTCAAAACCCTTTCTGTTTACAGATGGTGAGACCAGAGGCCAGGAGAGCGAGGTGGGCAGGCCACGGCCACAGTGAATGCGTAGCAGGGCTGGACGAGCACCCTGGCCTCCGACTCCTCCCGGCCACATCCTCCTGCCGTGAAGCTACGTCCAGTCTCTACTGCTGCTGCTAAATGCAAAGAGCTTCATGAGCAGTGAACTCCTGAGCTGAGACACAGAACACTGCCTGGTTCAATGCCACCACGCAGACGGCATTCACCATCTGTAGGATCAGGAAAAAATTGTCTCCTCTGAGTAGTGCATCTATTTCCCATCTCTGATCGTGGAAATCACATGGATAATTCTGTTTTCCTTATTAAATCTGCTTAGAGTCTAGCTTGCTGGACCATCACATATGTGTTTTCTCCTTTTGTCTTTTGTTCCCCCTTTGTGTTTAATTTACTTGAACACATGTGTCTGCATACAAGAGACCTCAATTCGTTTTTGGGAAATATAAAAGGCATCATCACCATCACCATATAATGTTATGACAGTACATTATAATAACACACTAATCATATAAACAGCGTGTTGCTGTTGTTGCCATGATTACAATTACTACTATTTCTGTAGCTCCTTCATGAGCCTGAACATGCTGAACACGTTACAAACCCTGCTGGGAGCTTCACAACCCACTAAAGGAAATGATATTAACCTCCTCTAGACTTCAAGCTCAGAGATGACCCAAGTTTTTCAAGGCCACACGATTGGGGAGTTTCAGTTTTCCTCTTTGGAAGTCATGCGGGGTGCCTACCTCACAGAATAGACTGGGGATAAAATGCTATCATTTATGGAAGTGACGTAACCTTCTCTCTGCCCCCATAGAAATGCTCTATACATATTATTATCATTGCACATGTGATTTTACATAAAGAATATAGCAACACACAGGAATGCAGGAATAGCATGCAGGAATACACAGAATTAGTCCTGGATTTGGGGTCTGCCCGACTCTTTCCACCCCCAAGACTTTCTTTAACTCTAGCTGAGCACCATGCCGTGGGCCACCGTGACCTGGGCACATGTGGATGACTGACAGCCCAGAAACCACAGCTGCATCTGCCATGGTTGTGAGTGTGGTTGGGGGACTCTGAGGTGACTGTCACCCATGAGCCAGGTGGATGTCACGGTGACAAGTGACACCAATGGGAGGGCATTTCTCTGTGTGTCTGACTAGACCCACTCCTGTCTGCTATGGTGTTGCTCTGAGCCTGCATGACACATCTGCTCTGTGCCAAGTGTCTCTTTGGGGAAGAGTTCTCTGCAGGCCATCGCTGGGGTCTGCTCCATCCTCGCTGGCACACCTGCCGGCGGGGTCACCCAGCTCCCCAAGGCCGAGGCACGTGGGATGCCCGTGGAGGTGCGGAGACCTGGAGCCTGCCTTCTTTCAGCTGCCTCACCTGACCAAACACACCCACCCGGAGCGTCCCAGCATGGCCAGCAGAGCCACTCGACGTGCTTAGGGAGATGTCCTCGTTTACTGAGGATGAGCGGACTGTGCCATTCAAGTTTAAGTTCTTCCCGCCGCTCTGCAGCCTGTCACGTCCACAGACAAGCGGAGTAACTGCCTCACTACACCACATGCAAGGGAGCTCGGGCCGTTCCCCTCCCCCACCCCACTTATTAGTGACTTCCTCTGCCTGAAGTGGATTACCCCCCCATCACTTCCAATCACCCAGGATTCCTGTGCCCTGCAGCCGTCTGACACCGACACGTGCAGCTTACCATACCACATGCAACAAGGCAGGGGAGGGCCAGGAAATTCTCCACTGGTTGGCTTACCTATGTCTGAAATCTTTATTTCTGACAGAAGACAGGAGAGCAGGGAATAGAAGAAAGAATGAGGTGTTAGCAGCAGGGTTCGAAGCATTATTAGCAGCCTGCAAACTTGACAGCAACGATACTGAGCAACGCTATCATAAATAAAGACTTAGCGGCTGTGACACTGATAGATTTCCTATTGCATATGACTTGTCGGAGCGCTCACGGACGCGGCGAATCACAGAGCAGGAGTGGCTTCGCCCACACTGCTGCCGCTCCCCTTGGCTGCAGAGACTGGGCTGGCACACTCTCTGCTTTTGCGAGGGCCAGGCAGTGAGCGGGGACAGTGGAGGCTCTTCCCCGTGCAGACACACCCTCAGGGACACGCATGCTCGCCACCCAGTGTCTCTGTGTGGGGCACAGCTCCCTATGAGGAGCTACCAACACTGGGGAGCCCACCAAGGACCTCATCATGCTGGGACACAGCACTGGAGAGCGACTGTAATTAGAGAGAGGGTATGGGAAAGAGAGGTTAAAATGCTAATATGTGGATGTAGGCATTTTCTTCCCAAATTTCATATACTCTCCCATTCTCTATCTACTGTCTCCCTTCCTAACAGCTGTGGCAGGGAGGCAGGGAAAATGGGATTTCTTACTTGCAACGTCTGCAAAGGGAGGCCCAGAGAGGTTAAACGGTTTATGCAGAGTTACACAGCGTTTCTGCTCCTAGTCCATGGCTCCTCCCTATGCGCATTCACGCCAGGGCTGCCTCTCTGTGACAGAAGTGTCTGCCGATCAAACTCGTAACGGACAGAAGAAAGGCAGAGGGGCTTCCGCTGGTGGCCCACCTTGCCGTTCATCTGGGATCCAGCTCCCGGTGAGACCACAGCTGCTGAGCTGTTCTCACTCGGCGCTGTGCTGCAAGGATCCAGGTGACGAGGGCGGTGACGGCTCCCGCGCAGCCAGCCAGCCCCGCCCTCCTCTCACGCATGCGCTACTGTGGCATGGGGCTCCTTTAACTGGGGATAACTTGGTAGGCATGAAGTCAAGACGGGCCAAGCGACAATTCTTCAGCGAGGCACAGCTCTGTTAATGGCGTTCCAGGCTTAGACCTGCCATTCTGGGCCATTCTTTAAAGCTGACTGACCTCTCCTTTCTCAGGTAGCAAAACGGTGCTGACCATGAACACCTCACAGAGCTGTTACACTTGGCACCTGGTGGCAGCTCCGCACAGGCCACTTGCCTCGCCCCTGCCGGCTCTGGGCGAGGGCTTTCCAGCTCCCACGCTGGTCCTTCTCTGCTTGAACCCCAGCGCGGGAGAGAGGCCAATCCCTTCCTAAGGGCTGGTGAGAGTCCTTGGAGTACTTTCTCCTGAACGGGAGCACTGCGTTCCCCTGTCTCTGGGGGCGTGGTTTCTCTGTAGCCCCAGGGCCCACCCTGTACTGATGCTTGGGTTCTAAAAGCACCAGGCTTGTGGAGAAAAAGCCAGCAAGCCACGGCCTCTCCGAGCTCTAAGTGTGGCCGTGCTTGGCCACTGTCCATCAGGATGACGGAGTAAGCACTGCCTTAGGAGAGCAGAGGGCCACTGCCCGGACTTAGTCTCTTGGCCTTATCTGGGGGTTGGTCAGTTGGTGGGAAGGACTCCTAATGCTGGTGAATGCTAAGTCTCAGGACCAAGTTTGGGGAGGCTGCCTTGGGGCTTGTCTGTTGTCCTATAAGAAGATGCATGCAACTAATTCGTGTTAGGAAAAAAAAAAAAAAGGAGATTCTGTGGCTTCCCAGGAGTCTACTTCTCAGCCGCCAGCAGTGGGTGCCAAGGCCGCGCCCGTGTCCCAGGAGCAGCTGCCTTCCCTGCAGTGCACGGGGTGGAGGTGGGGGTGGGGACGCAGCACCTGCTTGGGCTGGGCAGTGAAAGGACCCTGAGTCTCACAGAGGACTTCCCTAGGCCAGCGAAGGGACGTGGTCAGGGACCGCGAGGAAGGCGTCGCTTGCTTACCTCAGCTCCAGGATGTTGGTGACATTTCCGGAAGGGAAGATCCTGCGGATGTAGTTGAAATCGCCCACATAGAGGCTCCCGTCGGAGCCACAGGTGAGGGCCACGGGGGCCAGGAGCTTGTTGCCGTCCGCAAGGCCATTGCAGCTGGGGCAGGAGATGCTTCTCCGGCGCCCGTTGCCCATGATGCTCCCGATGACGGGCGGCTGCTGGGACACGAACTGGTTCTCCCCATTGCCTTTGTGCAGGATGCCTGGGCCCAGGACGGAAGGACAGAATCACCCAGGGGTGGGCAGCAGCTCTCTTTTCCCATGGACAATCCCAGAGGCAGCTTGATTTTGCAGGATCACTGTCTACCATGTCCAGACTCACCCTCCTCCCATGGTGACCCTCGGCGTGTCCTGAAGAGTTCCCAGCACACCTCTGCCAGATGAGCCCCATGACCATCCCATGGCAGCGGGAGGGCAGGCCACACTGATGCTAAGTGGAAGTTGTCTACAGCCCAGCTGTGGACCATTCCGACAGGCTGTGCGCACCTCTGGTCCAGACTCCGTCATCACGTGCACTCTGCGCTGCACTTCCTCACTCCCTCCCCTCTCAGTCAAATGCTCTACCCCTGAGCTATACCCTCAGCTTCTCTCCCCTTTCAATCAACATCGGACCACGTCCCTTTCATCGCTGTATCCCCAGTGCCCACTGTAGGACATGACACAGAGCAGATATGGAAATGACCGAGGGACGCTCAGATTTCTGCTCACCAAGGGACAGCTGAGACACTTGGCTGTTTTCCTGGTTTCGCTATGGAGTAGCTGAATCCCAGGTCTCGCCCGGGTCTCCTGATTGCCCACGGGCCCCAGCGTCCCCACCCACAGAAACAGGGGTTCACTCAGACACTTGTAAGCTTCCTTCTGTACCTACTCTGCACTGAAGTGCAGCTCGGCCTCTCCCTCCCGTGCTTTGCCACAGCCTCCTGCCTTCCCTGCTGAAACCCGAGTGTGCTGGGTTTTTCTGGGTCACAGAGCCTCTTCCCAAGACGTCACCTGGCACTATCCTCAAAGCTATCCTTTACTGGAGGGATGGTTTTAATTCTAATAAAGGACTTTTCCATTTTAAGGTTTGTGCTTTTGGAGGTTCTAGGAAATCGTTTCTGGAGCTTTTCAACTCCTATATGGCCTTTCGTTAATTCTGAAGCATCTTTCACCTTGAGATGTTTAAGAAAAACATCTCTGTTTATTTGGTAAGCAGCGTGAAGTGGGGACGTCTTTCATTTTTCTCCATGTGATGAGCCAGTTTTCCCATTGCCCATTTCTAAAACACCCATCCACTCGCCACTGATGGGTGAGGCAGTACAGTTCTACAACCGGCTCCTGTGCAAGCACGGCCTGTGGCAGAGAAACTCTCTAGCTCAGTGACATCTCCTCTTGCTGCAGTTACGGAGCCCTTGACACTCAGCCGGGATCCCGCGACCTGGGGCAGACCATCAACCCCTGCGCATGGGCAGCTCCAGCCATGACCGACTTCCTGCCAAGGGCGTGCTAGGTATTGGTGGAGTGGGCACCCGCCAGGAGGTGTCCTTGCAATGAAAGGGGCTTGCCCTGTGTCCTTCTCCTCCTTCTTGTGGACTGGAAAGTGGATTTGCTGCCTGGAGCCAACCTGGTCACCTTGGCAGTGACAGTCTGAGCAGAGCGAGGAGATGGGAGGAAGAGCCTAAGCCCTTTGGGTATCTATCCACCTCCAGACTCGCAGGTGGGTGGGAAACAAAAACTTGAACTGTGGGTAGTTCTCTTACTTCAACTTTTCTGACATGCACGGCCTCACCTAGTTTTAATTTTGACTCCCAGGTTAATTTCTGAACTCCCTGTCCTGGCTCCCACTGACTCTGTGAACCTGTGTCTGTGCCAGCAATGCAGTTTTGGATATTATGGTTTGGGAAGATATCTTACTAGCTGGTGACTCTCTCTGTTTTTCCTAAAGACTACCTTAGCTAGTGACACATCTTTATTCCAGTGTAAAGCTCAGACTTTGTCAATTTCCCTCACAAAGCATGCTGTGGCCCTGGGAGGTGTTCGCTGCATTTTCAGATCAGGCAGGAGCTGTGTGACATCGTGCTCATTTGCTTGCCCCACCCCTGTACACAGCCAGAGGAGTTTCCTGAAATACACATCAGAGCGTGTCATTCACATGCGTCCCCTGCCAGAAGCTTGACCTTGGCCTCTGGATGAAGGTGAGGCCGCATGGTCTTAGCCTATATCCAGCTGCTCAAGCCCCAACGTTGGCACAGGCTTTTCTTGTCATCTCACCTACAGCCCAACCCATGATGACCCTTCTCTCCAATTTCTTTTCTTCTGGGTGTTAGCACTTGGGCACACCCTGCATTGTCTGCCTAGCATGCTCTCCCTCCCCAACACCCAGGGCTACTCCGACAGTCCTTTGAGAGCCCCTAGCAAGGGTTCTCTGCAAAGGACGCCTGATGAGCCGGAGTGCTGAGTGAGCCACTCCTCTCCCATGTGTCCATGGTATCCTGTGCCTGCTCAGTGCCAGCATGGACCATGGCACTGCAGCGGAGCTGCCTGGCGAGTGCTTATGCGATCAAGTCTTGCGCCTGTTGTGGGTGCATGCCCAGTGCCTGGCAGAGTGGCAGGCTTGCAGCAGGTACCCAAGCAAAGTTTGGGCCTCCTGATGACCTGACTGCACAGGAGCCTACCTACAACACAGAGTGCATGTTTGCCTGGCAGGGCCAAGGGACCCGAGGTCAGGTCACAGCCCGGCCGGCTCAGGGAATTCCTCGAGGCGACTCACCGCTTTGGATGTTGAGTGCGTGATGCTTGTCCAGGCTCCAGCCTCCCAGCTTGGATGCGTCGATTTCATAGCCCTGCAGCACTGCTGTTCTTTTTTCCCACAGGATCAGGTCCGGGCAGGATTCATACTCATAGCCCACGGAAACTGACGGTCACAGAAGGAGCAGAAGGCACAGGTCAGCAAAGCCTCCTGCTGGCTTCAGACCTGCTTATCTTTTGCAGAAGGGGACAAAGGATCCTTTATCTACATAGGACCCAGAACCACGTGCAGCGTTAGCCCAGGGACGCCAGACCTTAATGAAGCCCAAGGGGACACTGCTGGGAAAAGCCCAGCCTGGGGCCTGACACTCCACAAGGACCCATGTGAACTGATTCAGGGGAATCATCTTAAGTCCAGAAAATACTTTATGTGCAAAACTGCTCACTGCAGTGCTATTTATAATAGTGGGAAATCAGAAGTTATCGAGGGCCAGTGCTGTGGTGTAGCAGGTAAAGCCACTGCCTATGGCACTGGCATCCCATATAGGCGCTGGTTCAGGTCCCAGCTGTTCTACTTCTAATTCAGCTCCCTGCTAATGCACCTGGGAAAGCATGGAAGATGGCCCAAGTCCCTGGGACCCAGCACCCACGTGGGAGACCCAGAAGAAGCTCCTGGCTCCTGGCTTTGGATTGACCCAGTTCTGGTCATTGTGGCCATCTGGGGAGTGAACCAGCAGATGGAAGACCTCTCTCTCTGCCTCTGCCTCTGCTTCTGGCTCTCTGTAACTCTGCCTTTCAAATAAATAAATAAATCTTTTTTTTTTTAAAGAAGTAATCTAAAGGTCCAAAGGGGCGAGAGGCTGAGTCAACCAAGGAATGTTACCCAGCCAGTGGGCCTAGTGGTTGTGATGATATGGGAAGTGCAGATGGAATAGTACTCAGGTGAGAAGACTCGTTATATACAGTATCTATCTACATTAAAAGGAAAAATACACATTTAAGGAAAAGATTAAAATGTTAACAAGGAGTTATATTGTTTATAGTATGGAGTATGGCTTCTTTCTATTTTTATTTCTCAACTTTTTACTAATAGACATGGTATTTTTTTAAAAAGAATTTATTTTTAAAGGAAGTTACAGAGAGACAGAGGCAGAGGCAGAGAGAGGTCTTCCATCTGTTGGTTCATTCCCCAAATGGCCGCAATGGCCAGAGCCATGCCTATTTGAAGCTAGGAGCCAGGAGCTTCCTCCAGGTCTCCCACATGGGTGCAGGGGCCCCAGAACTTGGGCCATCTTCCACTGCTTTCCCAGGCCATAGCAGAGAGCTGGAGTGGAAGTGGAGCAGCTGGGACTCAGAACTGGTGCCCATATGGGATGCCAGCACTGCAGGTGGCGGCTTTACCCACTACACCACAGCTCCAGCCCTGACATGATATTTTAATAAAGAAGATATCTACTAGCATTTACAGTGGATATATGGAAATGGAGTTCAGTTGGGGTACTTTTACTGAAAAATTCTTAAAATTAATTAACTTATTTGAAAGGGAGGGAGGAAAGGGGGAAGAGAGAAAGTGTGTGAGAGAGAGAGAAAAAGAGAGAATGAATGAATGAATGAATGAATATGAATCTTCAGTTTGCTGGTTCACTTCCCAAATGCTTCCAACAGCCAGGGCTGAGTCAGGCCAAATTCAGGAGTCTGGAACTCAATCTGGGTCTCTCACAAGGGTGTCCAGGACTCAAATACTTGAGCCAGCATCTGCTATCTCCCTGATGTGCATTCACAGGAAGCTGGAACCGGAGGCTGAGCTGGGATATGAACCAGGCACTCTGATCGGAGATGCAGACATTCCAAGTGGTGTCTGTCAACCACTGGCCCCTCTCCCCTTTATAACTGACTGGTAGACACTCAGTTTGCTTATTTCATCTGAAGAGCTTATACAGTTTTTCCATTCAGAAGAGGCGAGAGAAATGGCTTGATCTACTGAAGGGATCATCAATAGTGAGAGATGGCATCTCCCTTCCCATTGTGTGCTTGGTGGGGGTTTGGGGCTTGGTGGGTGGGATGCAAATTGGCAGGGAAGATTCAGGATAAGTTCAGTTCCTCCTGCAGATCTTAGGGAAGGTGATTTTGGACTTGCGGGGTACTTGTAAGGGGTCACTGAGATACTAATGAACAGGGGCACACACTGCCCACAGCAGGTGCTCAAGGGGCACTCTCTTGTTGCCTGCTCTATCCTCTCTCCCTCTGTCCCCTCTCCTTTCTGAACACAACCTTACTTTCCTGCTTCCTCCTTCTGCCCTTGCTGAATCTCCAATGGAATGAAAGTGGAGTAGGGTTCCAGATGAGCAGGGGTGTGCCGGGCAGTGGCTCTCAAAGGCTTGGTGGACTCAGCCTGCGGAGGTGAGGACTGCTGACAGCCCAGCTCGGAGCCCCTCCTGGGACCCTGCTCTAATTGGGAAGCTGAGAGGAGCCTGGCCAGCCCCTGGAGGCCCAAGGTCCCAGGGAAGCTGAACCTCCAGGAGCGGCTCTGACCAACTTGCGCCGACTCTTTAAAGAAGACAGCAGCAGCAACAACAAAGAGGCAGCTCTCTGGAAGCAAGGGCAAGAGGCCAAAGGCATTTCTCATCAAACAAGAGTCTTATCTAGCACCTCCAGGAAACCAAAGAAGCTCCTCTATTCTGATGGGCAGTTCAGGCAGGAGGGCCGTGGAGTGGGCAGGCAGTGTCCACGTGGCTCTACTCAGTGGCACCTGATGTCTGTTAGCCCATCACATATCACCACAGGGCTTTTAGAGGGTTGGTTTGTTTTTTTCAATTTTAATTTTGAGGAGCAGGAACTGTGGCGCAGTGGGTAAAACTGCCGCCTGCAGTTCTGATATCCCATATGGGCGCTGATTTGAGTCCTGGCTGCTTTACTTATGATCTAGCTCCCTGCTAATGTGCCTAGGAAAGCAGCGGAGGACGACTTAAGTCCTTGGGCCCCTGCACCCACGTGGGAGATCTGGAGAAGCTCCTGGCTTTGGATGGGCCCAGCTCTGGCTGTTGCGGCCATCTGCAGAGTAAATCAGTGGATGGAAGACCTCTCTCTCGTGCGTGCGCGTGCACTCTCTCTCTCTCTCTGCCTCTGCGTAACTCTGCCTTTGAGATAAATAAATATTTTTTAAAGAATTACTTATTTATTTGAAATCTAGAGTTACACAGAGAAAGAAGAAGAAGAAGAAGGAGAGGGAGAGGGAGCAAAAGCGCAAGCACTCCCCCATCCGCTGGTTCACTCCCCAAATGCCCAAAGCTAGGAGCCAGGAATTCCATCTAGGTCTTCCATGTGGGTACCCAAGTCCTTGAGCCATCACCTACTGGCTCCTAGGGTGTGCATTTGCAGGAAGCTAGAATGCCGAGTGGAGCCAGGACACCAACTCAGGCACTCCCATATGGGGTGTGGGGTCCGAAGCAGTGGCTTAACCATTGTGCCAGACACTCACCACTGGTTTTGTGTTTGTAAATCTCTCTCTTTTAATGGTCGAGCCCTCCACATTCGAGTCTTTCAGTACATTCTATTAGGTTATCGTGGCCACTAGGAGGTCTTTAAGGCCAGCCAAGCCTCATCAGGTCTTTTTGATGTGTGAAGCGGAAGGGAGGAGGAAGCAAGCAGGGCAGTGCACAAACAGCTCCCCGCCAAGTGCTCCTCTTCCTCCAAGGAGAGTGCTGAGTCCCGTGGCAAAGGGCACTTACCGAAGGCTTCAGAGAGCCCAAACACCTTCTGGTTGTAGACGTCTGTCTTGTCCCAGATGAAATAGTAGGACAGGTCAGGGGCGGCAGCAAACCACTTCCTGAAGAGCCGGCCCTCCACTGCCACCATGAGGTGCACCTTCATGAGGTTGAAGGGGATGGTGGGGTGGGTGAGGCTGATCCTCAGAACGGACTTGTAGCCAGCCGTGCGGCTGCTCAGGTAGCTCAGCCTCATCTTGCAGCCAGAGATGGCGATTTCCTCCTGCAGTGCCTGTAGAGGGCAGAGCACAGCGAGCCGTGGTCATCGGGTGCAGGGCAGACGGCCACGGCCCCCCAGACTCTGGTGTTCACCAGGCAGTGGAGGCAGCAGACGGGGAGAGGAGGAGAAAGGAGAGATGAGGGAGGGCAGTGGAGGATGCAGGGTGCAGGCGGAGGGAGAGAAGTGTGGGGATGGAGAAGGGGGAACGGAGAGGCAGAGAGAGGCCTGAGGACCTGGCTGCAGTGGTTGGGGGAGCTCTCCCATGCTGTCACCCGGTGTGGGGCGCCCCTCCCCACAGAGCCCATCTCTTCCTCTGTACGGCATGGGTGATGGTGCTCACGTCTTGCACGACTGACAGCAGCGCACACGATGGAGCACTGAGCATCATGGCGTCTCTGCTTCCTGACCAGTGTCACCCTAGAAAGCTCAGGGAAGCATGAAGTCTGAGTTCCCTCCCAGGCTGAGTGTGGCCTGAGGAAGGACCCGTGTATAACGTGCCCAGCATGCAGGTGTCAGGAGGTGTGATGATGGCGCTGGGAGCAGGGGTGCTGGGGCGTGGCTGTGGTCTGTCCCCCAGGGGGTCATGTGCCAGCAGCTTTGTCCTCAGTGTGCTGGCAGCTGGTGTGGGACCACTGGGGCCTGGGCTGGGGGGCAGGTAATGGGATCAATGGGTGCTGCCCTTGGAAGGGATTAAGTTAGGCTAGTTCCTGCAAGAAGGCTGGTTAAAGAAGAAGTCTGACTTCCGGTCTTACCACGTGGTCTCCCCACCCACCAGTGCTCCCACCATGATGCCATCTCCATGTGACCCCCACAGGAGCTGAGGCAGTGCCAGAAGCAGCTGTCAAAGCCCCAGAACTGGGAGCCAAACAAACCTCTTTTCTCTATAAAGATACTTGGCCTCAGGTGTTCAGTCACAGCAAGGGAAAATGGAGTTAAGGGTATGGGGGCACCAGGGAGAAAGACCCTGTTCTTAGACCAGCATTGACAGGTGGCTGACTAAGCAAGACTGGCTTCTCTCTCAGAACTTTCCAGAACTCAGGCCTCTTGCAGATGGCTTTGCTTGCCAGGAAGGTCAACAGGCCACGAGATGCTGGCCCAACAAACAAATGTGCACAGCTAGGAGCACAGCCTGGCCACAACCTGCAGCTGAGGCCCCAGGCCATCCCTAGGGGAGGAGGCAGAGGCCACGTGTGCTGTGCACACTGGGTAGGGAGGGCTCAGGCCTGGGCCATGTCACTGGAACTGGGAAGTGGGGAGGGCAGCACAGCAGGTGCTCTGTGCCATGGGCTCTGTTCTAGAAATGCCAGGGTGCCAGGGCCCACAGCCGAAGCTGGGAAGTTTTCCTAGCTTGCTGCTCTGAGCTCCACTTCAAGAAAGGGACATTCAAGCAATGGAGGCTAACAAATCCATGCTTCCCTCGTGTTCACAGAGGAGCTGCCTGGAAGGCCGTGAACTCTCGTGCCCAACCTCCGTAACTCAGCACAATCTCCCTAAATTATGCTTTACAGGCATCAAGCAAAGCAGGCGCTTTGCCCTGGCCAGCCGCAGGCAGGACAGACGTCCTCACTGACACCTGCCTTTGCTAATGGGCCCTTTGAGTTGCACCTCCCTTGGTGCATGCAGCGGCTGACTGGGAGAAGCCCAGGGTTTGTGTTCACACACATCATGGAAGGGATAACAAGCAAGGCGCATGCCCCAGGTGGACGTGCAGACCCCCTGCTCAGGGAGCACTAGAAAGGGTGCAAACTGTGTCCAGAAGTCCTTGCTGCTGGGGGGAGAAATGTCTGGCTGGAGCAGTCAAGGTGAGCTGCAGATCTCTTCTCCCCAGCCAGCTCCGCGTCTACTGACAATTGTTTCATACACAAGGTCACCCCCGTGCCGCAGACCGGAGGCAGGCACCGCGTCTCTGGGAGGGGATGAGCTTTCACCCAGGGAGTGCAGTGAGAACTGCAGAATGATTGCACTTCCTTCACGTGGGCGGGGCCCAGGTGGAGAGATGTGTTTGCTCAGCCAGCCGTGAAATATGCACACGGGACCGTACGACTCCCCGCTTGGCAGCAGGGACGTGTACAGGGCGCCGGTGCTTCTTAGGCAGGGGACGGCCCAGCTGGCCTGCTTCCGGGCTGTAGCACTGACCTCTCTCTTCTTCAGCTTTTGTTTCTGCCCTCAGAAATCTGACTGGGGCGGGCCGAGGAGATTCAGCTCAGCACAGCTTTGTGAGCGGAGAATCTATCTTGATTTCCATCAGATTAACATGTATTTTTCCCTGATTGCTTCTCTTTAATGATAATTAAGGAAAGCACTTGCGTGTATAGATTTGAGCCAAAGCAATCTTTAACTGGCATAAAAGCTGTGTGTTAAATAATCTCAATAATCATGATAGCTAAAATTTATTGAGCACTTACTAGGTGCCAGACACTGTGCTAAGAACCTTGGATACGTTTTTTTTTCTCATTTAATCTTCGTTACAGTGCTCACTGTTGGGGATCCTCTGGCTGATTCCTCTCAGTAGAATCTATCACCATAGATGTTGTTTTACAGAAAGCATGAGGACGGGGACCGTGGGTGCTGGGGAAAGGGACGGTGGAGGGTACTGGGTGGCAGAGTGCACAAGGGAGAGTGTGCCAGGCTGAGTGAGGCGCCCTGTGCTTTCTGTAAGATGGGTGGCCCGCTGTGGGGTTTGACAGCTGGATTCCACATGGTGTGCTGACAGTGCAGGCCCCAGGCCCAAGAGTAAGGCCTCTGTCTAAGTTTTTATTTGTTTATCTTATTTATTTGAAGGGAGAGCGAGCGAGAGACAGAGAGAAAGAAGGAGGGAGGAGGGGAGGGTAGAGGGAGAGAAGAAGAAAAGAGGCGGAGGGGAGGGGGGAGAGGGAGAAAGAGAATCTCCTACCCACTGTTTCACTCCTCAAATGTCTGCAATAGCCAGGGCTGTGCCAGGTCAAAGTCAGGAGCCGGGAACTCCATCCAGGTCTCCCACACGGGTGTCAGGGACCCAAGTACTTGGGCCATCACCTGCTGCATCCCAGGGCATGCGGTAGCAGGGGGCTGGAACTGGGAGTGGAGCCGGGACTGCGACCCAGGCACTCCGATATGGGCTGCGGTGTCCCAGGCAGCATCTTACGCCCTGCGCCCAATGCCCACCTCGCGTTCTCTCTTTCCACCGTCTCTGAGGACCTGCTCTGCCCCGCAGATGAAAGGGAAGCCTGCTGATGTGCGCTGGGGGAGCTGGGTACCTGGATTTCCGGCACGATGGGGCCTTTCTCTGCACAGGAGCTGGCGAAGGACGTCAGTGGGGAGGGGGAGACGACGGGGTTGGGGCGGGCGAAGCTGCTCAGGTCGCAGCTGGGAATCTCATTCTCCTCGTGCCGCATGGTGATGGTTTCCATGACGAAGAAGCGATCCCAGGGCAGCCAGAGGGTGTGCTCCTGGGTGATGAAAGGCGCGCGCTCGAAGCGCAGCACGGTGGAGATGCCGCCGTTGGTGACCAGGTCAAAGCTGTTGGGTGGGTGGGTGGGGGGTCGGTAAGGGGTGGGGTGGGGGGGCGGTCAGGAAAGCAGGAACAGGAGGGAGGAGGAGGAGGTGGAGGAGAGAAAATTACACCAAAGGGCCTGAGCATTTGGTAAGCGACATCCTGGCACCCAAAGACTTCACTGCAGCTACAAATAGTGACAGTGACTCCAGAAAGCATTTTCTTTCTTTTTTTTTGTAATATGATTCACCACGGAGAATTTGCTGAAACCAAAATAACCACTGCTACAGAGCGCCGTTTTCCAGGGCAGCGGCCAGCCGACAAGCTCGCTGCACCGAAGCTCCTGTCCTCAGAGCCCTTTACCTCCTTCGGAGCTCACGCTGAGGTTACCAGTGGGTGGGATAACGTAGAAGAAGCCCTGACCCCTAGCCCAGTCCCAGTCCTGGCTCTGCTCTGTACTGCTGTGTGACTGTGGGTGAGCCACTGGGCCTCTCTGCTCCTCGCTGTTCTCAGCTGTAAACGCCAAGGTTCACACAGATTATCCTTCATTCACTAAGATCCGAGGACTCTGTAGCGACTTGAGCCCTGACTGTCATACGTCACTCAACAAAAATCTTTGTAGTTACAAAACAGAGAGGCAGCTTAGAGTGGGTTCGACTGGGGTCACGGCATCTTACAAGTGGAAGGGGGATGGCAGGATTGAGTTCCAGCCTCCCACCTGGGGACGGGAAGCAGCTCTGGGCAGTGAGCTGCCCGCCTGGCCCCGGGGGACCTTTGCTCCTCATGCCCCACCCAGTGGGTCTACTCAGGATGCTCTCCTGGCCTCTCCTTGGCCTCACTGACTGCCCCCTGGGCCTCTCCCTCTCCCTCTCTATTTATTTGAAAGGCAGAATTATAGAGAGACAGAGGCAGAGATAGAGAGAGGTCTTCCATCCGCTGGTTCACTCCCCAAATGGCTGCAACGGCTGGAGCTGGGCCGATCCCAAGCCAGGAGCCAGGAGCTTCTTCTGGGTCTTCCACACTGGTGCAGGGACCTAAGGACTTGGGCCATCTTCTACTGCTTTCCCAGGCCACAGCAGAGAGCTGGATTGTGGTGCCCATATAGGATGCTGGCACTGAGGCAGCAGCTCTACCTGCTATAACACTTGGCTGTCCCTGCTCCACAGTCACCATCAGGGGGCCCCATTTTCACCTGAGACTGGGTCCCCCTCCTTCTGGTTCCTTAGTCCCTGGGCCTGTGGGTGACTTTCAATGACTGTTCTTCTGGGATTCGGAAATGGCGATCCTGGCCACCTGCCACTCCCTAGCTCCAGGTGTTTTGAGGCAGCGCTATTAGCTATTACTTTTAGGGGGCATCTTCAAATCCCGTCGTCATCTTGCTTTTTTGGACACCTCCTCAACATAGTCTTACAAAGTCTGACTTCATGCTCCCTCTCTAGGTCCCCCTGCCCAACGTGTGCTGCTCTGTGGAGCCCACATCGAAGGCTGCAATTGCTTGTTTAGCTGTCTGGCCCAGGGACATCAATTCCTCTGACGTTCTAGGAACCAGCCCAGTGCCTGATGGTTGAAAGTCGACAGAAGGAACGCATGAGCGACACTGTTGACCACTTCTAAACACAGTGTCCACTGAACATTCTAAATCCTTTCTTCCTTTGGCTGTTTTTGCAAATCAATCCAATGCTCACCCGTGCAGCTGGTTTGAGAGACCCCAGTGCCGGGCCTCCCCTGTAGCATGATAAATCCACCTGTAGGATTGGGCCCATAGCTCCAGGTTACTCTGGCCTCTTCCTAGAAGCTACAAAGATGTAACATTCGACCCTTCTGTTCTAACACCAAATCGTGCTCTTGGCACCCCCAGACCTGGGTCCCCGGCTCTGAATCCAGACTTCTCACTCATCCCTTTGGGGTCCATACTTGGGTAGAGGAAGTCAGGTGCCGCCATTCCTCCACACGATATGACAGAGCAACACCAGAGAAAGCATTTCTTTTGGATCAAGATTTTGGGTTGTGGCGCCCCGGGAGTGCATCCACGGTTTTGGGGAAACACCCAGCTCACAACTTCTCTGTCACAAAACTGGGTAGCATCTGTGCTTTGACAGAACATTTTTACCCATCAGATAGAATTTTGGCCAGACTTACCCGCTGCCTTCCTGGGAGGGCGGGTGTGGGGAGGGAGGCAGGGACGACAGCATGAAAAGACAAAGTCTCAAGGCTGCCAGCAAGTTGGGAGCAGCCGGTCTTGCCAAGAGCTGAGTGTAATGGGCCAGGGCCAGGCCTGCTCATCTGCAGGAGAAACCTGGATGTGGCCATGAATGTGCAGCTGATCCCAAGGGGAGGCCTCACTCCCACAGGAAGCCCAGACAGCTCAGGGCCTGTCTGAGCCCAGCGACTCACTCTACGGGTAAGTTACGTCACCTGTCCCAGCTTCCATGTCCTCCTCTCAAAATGAGGCTGCTGCTCAGGTCACTTGGCAGCGCCATTAATTAGACAGATGCAACACTGGGGAGATGGGGGCGCAGGGCCCCAACAGTCCCTGGGCCTCACGCACCGTATAATCTTGTTTTGCAACTCCGTGAGCCTGAAATGCTTCTCTCGTCTGCTCTCCTTTTAGTTTTTCTATGTGACCTTTCTTGTCCATCATTTTAAAGGATCCCTTTGGCTAAGCGCTCTGCTACTGTTTTCTGTTTAGGAGCACCTGTGAAGACCTGCAGTCTGGTGTTTCAGCATGTGCGTGCGCGTGTGTGCATGTGCATGTGCGTGTGTGTGTGTGTGTGTGTGTGGCAGGGTTGAGGGAGCTGGAAGCACAAAGACAGGTAAGACATGGTCCCTGGACTCTCAGTCCCCTGGCATACACTGTCACCTCGGGGCTCCAGCTCCTGTCTTAGGGTTCCTCCAGGGTGTGAGAGGTAAGGAAGAAGGTGGCTCAAGGGAGAAAGGGCAAGAAATGGGCAAGAGGCTTCCTGTTCCCATTCAACTGAGGGAGTCCGACACGAGGAGAACAGCTGACGGCTGCCCAGGGCATCACGCGGGCTCTCTGTCGGGAAGCACAGTGAAGCCCTGTGGCACACGGGTGAGAACCCATCTGAAGCTCAAGCTCCAAGGTAAGGAGAGGTGCAATAACCGTGCAGGCGTTTGCTTCCCTCCACCTCTGCGCAGTGGAGACTGCAGAGGGAGCACAAACAGGAGCAGTGCAGGCCTGCAGGAGCCAGGGAGCAACGTCATGCCAGACTCTGGGGTGCTCATGGGTGACCCCAACCGAGTATAGCCGGGGGAGAGGGGACTGATTGACAGGCAAGTTTCCTGGCAAAAACAGAGCAGTCCTCCAAGGCGCCCTTCTTTTAGCTGCTTCACGGCAGGTGACAAGGTGGTCAGACCACCTGCTGCCTGGGATGCACACAGCTGCTGCGTCCACAGAGCTGGCAGCCCTGAGCGAGCAGGAAGGCAGTGAGGACAGAGCCTAATGAAGAGAATTCCTGCGCACCGCAGCGGGAGTCTGCACGAGGTGTCCTGGCTTGGAAGGCGTTTAGGGCAGGCAGGGGCTGCTGCCCGCTGGGGCCAGGCCGGCCACGGTGTCTGCGAGCTGGGCCCCTTCCCATTCATGTGGAGTTGGGGGAGGGCTCCCCACGCCAAGCTCGCCAAGCCTAAGAGGCACACGTGTCTACAGACAGCTGAGCCCCAACTTCATTATCACCTCGGCCGGGACATGCTCACGTCTGATATTGGATTAAAGAGGTGCTGAAATCAATCAGGCTGCAGCACATTTCCAACGCCGAGTGAAAATCACCCTTATGGGCCCACACTTAGCCAGATGGACCGCTACCACCTGATTTCATTAAAAATAGAGGACTTGTCGCCACCGACAGCCTAAATATTCCACTTTCCCTCTTCTTGCCTTTTCTCCAAATATCCTCACTGCCGGTCCTGTCACCATCACCTTCTGTCAGTCAGCAATCTGTAATTTTAGCAAACCAGCTAGTATTTCCTGTGTGCTTACTACATGGCAGACGCTGGAAATACAGCAATGAATCAGACAGGGACCGGGGACGAAGATTTATTAAGTGCCTACTATGTGCCAGGTGCCTCCCCATCCACCGTGTCCTCCGATTCGCACCATCAGTTTGTGAGCTGGAGGGTGGGAGGACCACTCACCAGCCAGGCAAGCGGAGGCTTGGCTAGGCCGGGAGACCTCTCAAGCAAGGACAGGAGACTAACAGTGAGGACAGAGCCAGGGCTGCTAAGGAAGCTGCACTCCATTCCACTGATGGCTCTGGAAGGAATTCCAAGGCTGGAATTCTGTCATCACCCCAATGGCTTCCAGAGTTTTCCAGAACTATCTGGGGTGCAGGAAGTAGATTCCATCAGAAGTCAGGGCACAGGATGACAGGGACAAGGTATCAAACACTGTGGGAACCAAATGAGAAGAAACTCTTTCCTGTGTGGCCTAAAGGACCCAAGCCAGAGCCAGACACAAGGGGACGCAACCTGGGCATGGGCACTTCGGCTCATGCCCTCTGAAGCCAAGGGCCGTCCTTTCCCCATGCTGCCAGCCCGGCAGCAGCTGTGCGGCCAGACTCGCAAGAACAGGGCCTTCACTGCTCCCGGTCCAGCAGGGGTCGCCTACCTGCCGTCTTGCCTGCTGATTGTGTACCCGAAGAGAGGGTTAGTGACGAAACTGACGTTCACACCAACCAGCGGCGTCCCATCGGATGTCATCACTTGGCCACGAATGACACACGCGTGCCTACGGGGAGAGAAGAGACAATAGCAGGATACAGCTGTCGTGGTCAGAGCCCTGGCCGGCAGGGGACCCCAGAGGTCAGAAGCCAGGAGACTGGTCGCGCACAGACACGACTAGCACCCAGGGGCTCATGGCATTCACTCCTGAGAAGCGGCAGCCTTTCAACATAGCCTGTCAATGCAAGGCATCAAGCCATCCTGGGGAGACCTGCTCTGGAAGGCGTCGTCAGCTACCACACCGCAGTATGTTCGAAGGAGATAAAGCCAACCCCAGAGGGCCATGCAGAGTAGCTACATGTGTGGATTTGGAACTAGGCGACCTGGGTTCAAATCCCAGCTCTGTCCCTTCCTAGCTCTTGGAACGCATGCAGGTATGTAGCATTTCTGGGAGTCTCCCCACACTTTTTTTTTTTTTTTTTAATCCTGGTACAGACTCCAAAAATGGCAGCAGCTCTCGCTGTCATGAATGGTCCCAGTGGAAATGAGCACCCGTGACATGAACAGGACAGAAGGGACTGACTCCCTTTCATGTGGCAGTAGACCAGAGAAGGGCGGATGTTGGTGTCCCTTAGCAGTGGGACCTGCCTCCATTCCCAATATCCCCCCTCCCACTCCGCCTTGATCTCATGACGACAACCACCTGCTTTCCCCCAATTGACCAGGGCAGTGTCGCTTAGAACCCCAGTGCACTGTTCTGTTCGCCCACAGTGTGGTTCCTGCGCCACCTCTGCCCCAGCCTCATCCTCCAAGACCCAGTTTCAAGCGAGAGCTCTGCCCGAAGCTTTTCCTGATGCCCCTTGTCAGGACCAGGTTCTCTGTCCCCCGAGACCTGACACATGCACAAACACCCCCACGCCTCGACACCTCGCAAACCACACCGCTTTGACTTTTCACTAGATCACCGGCTCGCTGAGGGCAGGGTCAAGTTCTTTATTTTTGTTTTCATTCCACCGTGTCTGGTCTATTCCTAATAACTACAAGGTCACTGATTTAAGACAATGGGGGACTGGGCACCCAAGTGGGACAATGGAAAGCCATCTAGAATGGTGGTTTTTCAAATATTTCAGAAAGAGAAACTTTAGCAGATGACATGATATGGAGGACCCCCTAGTGGAAAACAAATGAAGAGCTATGTTCCAGACCAAGTCATGAGGGTGGCCACCTCTCTCCCTGGGCTGGTTCTGAAGGCAACTCTGCACAGTCCTAGTCTCTGCAGATGGCAGTTCGACTGCAAAATCACCGAGTTATGAGAACCTTTGCATTATTCTCTCAAAGATTTATCTATTTTATTTTATTTATTTGTTTGAAAGGCAGAGAGAGGAGGAGAGACACACACACACAGATTTTCCATCTGCTGGTTCACTCCCCAAGTGGCTGCAATGGCCAGGGTTTGGCCAGACAGGAGCCAGGAACTTCTTCTGGGTCTCCCACGTGGGTGCAGGGGCCCAAGGACTTGGGCCATCTTCTACTGCTTTCCCAGGCCATAGCAGAGAGCTGGATAGGAAGGGGAGCAGCTGGGACTTGATTTGGTGCTCATAAGGGATGCCGGCACAGCATGAGGCAGCTAAACCCATGACACCACAATGCTGGCCTTATCCTCATTTTATAGAAGAGAAGTCTGCAGTCCAAAACAGTTATATTATTTGCCCAAAGCTACACGGGAAGGCAGTGGCAGAGCTAGGTGCTGGCCCCAGGCCTTGCAACTCTGGGTCCAACTCCAGATCAGTCTGTATCCCACGGGTAAGGGGTAGAAATAAAGGTGCTCGCTGGTGGCATCAGTGTCCCAAGTGATCAGGGCACAGGGGAGACGTCCTCCTAGACAAGACAGATCTGAGGCAAAAACGCAGGTGCTGCTGTCCACCCAACTTCCTCCCCTCACCTGGGTTCAGATGGCTTTTTTTCTGGCCTAGCAAAGAGACCCCTGGGCATTTGTTCAGGAAGATCTCAAATCAGCCCTTAGATGCTTTATTAGGTGTCTGTGTTTCTACCTTCCTGCAGTGATAAACTTCTCTCTGTTTGATGAGAAAAGCAATGAACACCAGGCTCGTAAGCAGCTGGTCTCACCAGTGTCAGCCTGTGCTTTCTGAGGACAGGAGCGGCTGCCCACGATGCCCCCCGCCCCACCGCACCTCACTCCACACAACCTGGTTAATGCTAATTCAGTCAGTGGTTTCCTTCCAAGGCCCTTGGTCTAAATGCAATTAAGTGGCAAATAGGCGGGTGAAGCAAAGACTTTCAGGTCTGCTCCGAGGTCTCCCAGTATATTTATGTGAAATTCTCTTTTGACGAATGGGAAAAATTGATTTTTATCCACTGTGTTCCCTGGTAGCGGGAGAGGCTTTCTTTAATGGAGGACAATTGAGTTTCCTGTTGCTGGAGAATGACTACCAGACCTCCTCTGCTGGCGCTGGCTCCCCTCCAGCTTCCTCCTGGCCCCCAGAGCTCCGGATTCTGCCTGGACGATAACCGGCCCTCTGGGGAACGGTTCCTTCGCGGGGCTGCCCTGGCTGCCCCTCACACACAGGCAGCCAGCCTCTTCTGAGTGATCTCTCTTTGGGGATTTCCTGATAATTGGGAGCTGTCAAAGCAGCACCATTTGGCTCCCAAATAGCCTCCAGTTAGGCAAGCCAGAGGAGAAGTAATTTTAGCCCGGGCTCCTGTGGCTTGCTTTTGGGTTCTGGGGAAGATTATGTTGACTTCCTGTCCCCCAGTAGGCCCTAGAGGCCTCTTGCCAAAGCAGACAATTGGTGTAAGAGTTAAGTCTTGGGGAAAAACACTCCCACCCCCCTTCCACTGGACCATGATTTTCAGTTGCCAAGCAAGCCCAGGTTAATATAAATCTCCCCTACAACAAAGGAGCTGAGGCCGTCAGCTCTGGGAAGGGCTCTGCAATGTGTCTCTTGCCACATGTTGTCGCCTGGGCAGGTATAAAAGACACAAGGCCTGGGGTTCCCAAAGCTCACCGTCTTCAACCATTCACTTCGTGGGTACTGGTAAGTGTTTAAGAATTGACTTTCCAAAAAAAAAAAAAAAAAAAAAAAAGGAAAAGGAAAGAAACCAGCTTTAATATGCAGCATCTGCCCATTTCTGTGGTGTAAACACTCTCATCCTAGCCAATTTCCAGCTACCAATGAGATGCCCCTGAATGCAGAGCTCGGGAGAGGTGCACAGTAGGACAGCATTATGCAGCATTTCCTGCAGACATATAACAACAGAAAGTCAGCAGCCAGGATGATCCTAAAACATAGGAACATTTGTAGGAAATGACGCACTGTTAAAATATCACTATTATCTTTGTTTTCTACATAATTTTGTAGCATTCAATTTTGAGCAAAGGCTCTTTCTAACAGTAAGCTCACAGAACTGCTGCACATTTAATTATCAGTTCCTGTGAGCTGGTATGAGCTGGCTTCTGAACATTCCCTGGAACACGGACCCCATGCTAAGGGTCACGCTCTAGCTCAGGGCTGTGGTTATGGCTAAGAAACCATTGCTGCTCTGAACAGGGAGCTCTATAATGGGAGACCACCTTAGTGAGAAACCACTGACGAGGGGTGCACATTGTCACCAACCCGTCTGCCCAGCTCGCACACCTGCGTCTTACCACCAGTCTTGTATTTGATGCAGTTTGCTTTCCTTGGGTCACTGCCTTGGCGTAACGCAGTTGTGGGCTATTATTTTCTGCTCATGCCTAGAGTTCCATCTGAGCCATCACCATCATTTCAGTAGGGCTGTCATCACATCAACCTTTCCTGGCGCAGTGATTCCCCTCCTGCTCTGGGCTCCTCTGACCCTCCATGACCAGGACTGTCAGATGATTACCGAATGCACATTTCCAAAGCTGTCTCACACGCTAGCACGTGAGCAAGGGTGGATGCTGCCTCCCCAAGGGTGTGTTAAATGAAAAAATGATCCAGACACTGAAACCCGGAGAGAAGAGACTTGCTCATGGTCATCCCATGAAGAACGTCACGGGCTGCCCTGACGGTCAAGCTGGCCTTCGTTCTCCCAAGTCCTGACCCAAGTCCTGTGTCATAGCCACACAGTTCCTAAAATTTACTTTAACAAAAAACTGGGCACCCACTGTGAGCCAGGCCCTGTATGAGGCGCTGGGGTCGTGGAAAGGCATGAAGTACAGTCCCTAGTTACTTGCCAGAGCTCATGAGAGCAAAACGCCTTAGTGTAGTTGTCTCTGACACCAGAAAGTCAATGCACAGGCTTGGCATATGTCAGGCAGCTGGGATACAAACAAGCAATTAGGCTGGGTGAACTCTGCCAGGAGGGAGCGCTTGTGCCAGGCCAAGGCGGGCAGCAAACACACCGGAGTCAGTCCAGCAACATGCACAGGGCCCAACTGAGGAGCCACTGCGGGTGCCAGCCAGGACAATCTGCCCCGTGGCTTCCTGAATATAGTGACCAGGGATGGGATCGAGAGAGGAGTCTGATGGAGAGACAGAGCTGCCGTGACCAAGAATAAAGCCAGTAAGAAACCAGCATCCCTCATCACTCAGGGAGAAGGGGTGGTGACAGGGAAAGAGCTCTGGTCCCAGCTCTGACACCTGGAATTGCCTGTAGGGCCTTGGAGAGCCACCTGATCTCTCTGAACCTCCGTTCTCTTATCTCCCAAATGTAGGCTGAAGTTTCTCCCAGCCCGGCATAAAACAGAATCCCACATGCATTTCAGACTGCTAAGTTTTAATGTGTTGCTTCCTAATCCAGCTCACGTAGCCCTACTAAGTGTGCTTTGATGCTGATGCTCGTCTTGGAAGTGTCCTCCCCCTCTGGCACCGTCCATCCACTTATTTTGTTCACTTGCTCATTCTTCAGGACCCAGCTGGAGCAGTCCCTAAGCAGCGTCCACCACTCCTGCCCCTTCAGGAACTTGAGACAATCTTTCCCCCCAAAAGCAGACCACGGGCTCCTTGGAGACAGGGATCAAGGACATGTCTCTCACTGCTATATTCCCAGCACTGAGTGGGGCTGTGTTCAAAGTCATTTCTCACCAGGCCAAGGAGCAGAGCTCCTCCCAAACAGATGTTTTCCCTAGAACTGGAAGGCAGGGCATGGAGTAGGGTCTGGAAAGATTATTTACTGAGTGAATACAGAGCTGCTGCGCTTCTGCTACTTAAGGTGAGGGTGCTGTGGGAGAACACAGAGCTATTTGACCTTCACAGGGAGACGGTTAGAGAGCCTATGGTTGGAAGGGCTGGGCCTTTCCACATGGCTCTGGCTTCCCAGGGCTCCAGTCCCTTGCTGTCCTTTGCTTTGGCTTGGTGTCTCCAATCAGCTTTTCCAGTGGGACATCTCAGACCTAAATGCATTTTTCTGAGAACTCTCTAGTTCCTGACTGTCCGACTCAAAAGAGAATGTCCCCATCAGTTTTTTTTTTTTTCAAACTTCTAGTGGTACAGGTGAGAAAATAAAGCTCAGACCAGGTTGGGGAGCCAGGATTCGAATGCAGAACGTGCCCATTCTTAGCCTTGAGAACCCGGCAGTGACTTCACCTCTCAAGGCATCTGCTGCCTGACACAGATGCCTGCCTAACTGATCATCCCAGAGTGTGTAAGTCGCCTCCAAATTCAGCACATGCACCGTGCAGCAGGGGCCTTGAAAACGGCAGCACAAATGTTTGCACGCAGGCTCCTTCCATGCACTTGTATTCCTTCCTTCATTTGTGGCACACATGTGCGACCTCCATTAGTCAATGCTAGAAAAGTATCCTGCACCATTGGTACGAGGTCCAATGGATAGGAACTCATGTTTCAGATGCCTTCCTGGTCATTTTGAATCTCCTGGGAACTTTCTGTTAGATATGGGGAGCTTCTTTGGGCAACCTCATCGTGAGGTGGGGAAGACGGCAGCGGGAGTGGCACGCTCTTTTCTTGCTGAGTTACACTTGCATGGTTGGCATTACCTTCTGCTTGGAGTTATTCTGCAGGCATCTTGGTAAGCCACTTGGCCATTTTACAAGTGAGTCTGATTAAGATGAGATTCCACCCCTCCCCCAACTATGGTGTAATGCAGTGCAACGAACCACTGACAGCCCCCTGTCCTCCCTCAGAGGAATGGGGCCCAACCCCCCTCGGAAGCCTTGTGTGCTGGTCCGCACCTGTGGCCAACTAACATAGGGATGGAAGGGGCAAATGAGTAAAAATCTGATACCCCGCAGGAACCACACATTCTTGCTTTCTGATTGTATTTTGAAAGATTTATTTATTTGGAAGGCAGAGTGAGAAAGAGAGAGAGAGAGAGGGAGAGGGAGAGATCCTTCATCCTCTGGTTCACCCCTCAAATAGCTGCAAAAACCAGGGTTAGGCCAGGCTAAAGCCGGAAGCCAGGAACTCCATCCAACCTTCCATGTGGGTAGCAGGGGCCTGTGTTCCTGGGCCATCACCTGCTGCCTTTGCAGGCACATGAGGAGGGAGCTGGAATGGAAGGAGAGTAGCCAGGACACGAACCAGCCCTCCCACATGTGGCCGGCATAGCAAGCAGCAGTCTAACCAGCTGCCCCAAAACACCGTTTCCTTGCTTTTTTATTCTAAATATTTTTATTTATTTATTAGAAAGGGGCAGACAGGAAGACATAGGCAGGCAGACAGAAACAGAAAGCAAGATTTCCTGTCACCTGGTTCACTCCCCAAATGCCTGCAACAGCTGGGGCTGGGCTAGGTGGAATCCAGGAGCCTGGAACCCATGAGTCCCACAGGGCCCAAGAACTGGAGCCCTCAGCTGCTGCCTCCACACATGTGCATTAGCAGAAAGCCGGACTCTGCAGTGGGGCTGGGGCTCAAACCCGGGGGCTCGGATACAGAATGCATTTTAACCACTGCCCTACCTTTTTTTTTTTTCTTTTAAGATGAAAATACAAACCCTAATATTTTCTTTGTGTATCTCATGGATCACATTGGCAGACTGCCTTGCTTCAGAGTTATATTGGCATGTGGATGGTCAATGATTTGTATGAAAAATAAACCCAACTGTGCTAAAATCATATTTCAAAGTCAACTTTTTGTGCGTCGTTCTTCACAACTTATTTCAAATCTCTTCCTATGTTTACTATGTATGCCTTTCGATGGCCTTAGGTCAAAACCAGTAAAGGTTCATCTGATGGCTTCCTAGACTTACTAGAGCCACGGGTTCTCTCTGGCCTGGAAGTTTCCACAAGGAGCTGATGACTGCAAAGGGCCATTCACCTCTGTCCCCTGTGGTGCTAGGGTGCCTGCATCATCTGCACAGCCACACAGATGCTGCAGGCTGATGCTCCGGTTTCTCCCCAGTCCCCCCGCCCCCACCCTGTGCCCCGGTGGCATGAAGATGCATACAACAGACTAACACCATTGCTACTGCTGATATAACACTACTGCTGTTAGTGATGATGGACGCTGACACTTCCTGCCCTGACACATCGCTGTTCCAGACCTTGTTCGGTTCTCACAACATCTCCATGAGGAATGGCTTATTATCCTTACATGGTAGAGGGAGAAAGCAAGGCACAGAGAGGTTAAGACCTGTCTCAGGTCACACAGCCAGCAAGCAGTGGGGCTGGGTTTCTATCCTCGGCCACCTGATTCTGAGGCTGGTGACCTTCAGCCCCAAGCTTTATTGCATATTTTTTTAAAAAAAGATTTATTTATTTGAAAGTCAGAGCTATACAGAGGTAGAGGGAGGCAGGGAGGGAGAAAGGGAGGGAGGGAGGGAGGGAGAGAGGGAGGGAGGGAGGGAGGGAGGGAGGAAGAGATTGATTGATCTTCCATCTGCTGGTTCACTCCCCAGATGTCCACAATAGCCAGGGCTGAGCTAGACTGAAACCAGGAGCCTGGAACTCCATCCTGGTCTCCCATGTGGGTGCAAGGGCCCAAACACTTGGCCATCTTCTGATGCTTTCCCAGGCAAATAGCAGGGAGCCAGATTAGAAGTTGAGCAGCTGGGATACAAACCGGTACCCATATGGGATGCCAGCATGGCAGGTGGCGACTTTACCTGCTATGTCACAGCACTAGCCCCTGCACACTGGTTTTTAAAAAATTACGTTGCACAGGAACAGAGAGAAAGTGAGGGCCAGCTGGGGTTGTAGGGAGTCAGAAGCACCGCCCTGCATAGATTTCTGAGCCGAAGATGCTGAGCTGGGGACGCACAGGACTCAGCACACGGCTCTAGGCCATGAGGTGTGGCTCCTGATTTTGGCTCTGCCACTTACAAGTGCTATGATCTTGGCCAGGTCACTTTCCTTCTCTGTATCTCAATTTTCACAGCCATAAAACAAAGGTAGCCAACTCCCTGCGTCATACAGTCTGTGGGAGACTTAAAGTTGTTAGTACTTACAAATCACAGAAGGCATTATCAAAAAACGCCTGACACACAGAACATTCCCGGTCAATGCTAGTGCTATCATCCAAGGTGTGCCACGTACCAGCCACCAGGCTTCTGGGTACTTTATCTCATTCCATCTCCCAAACAACCCGGCAAGGCAGGAATTACCAGGCCCACATCACAGCGAGGGAAACTGGGCCTCACTGTCCAAGGCCAGCTGCTCTCCCCTGCCCAGCATTCAGATCCAGGCCCTGCCCCTTGCCACCCCGAGTTGCTCTGGCTTTGCTGTAGCAGCCTCCACTGAGGCTTCCCGTGATGGACAGCTAGGAGGAACCAGCTTAAGCTACAAAGCAAACAGAGACGGTAACTCGTTTTGGAAATCAATAAAGGGATGATCAAGTGGCAGAGGAGTTGTTAGCTGCTCATCAGGATGATGTGAGCCGCCGCTGCCTGCATCTGAATTGAGCGCACCTCGCTGCTTCATCATCATACACGTTCACTTCAGCGTGGTGGGGGGGGGGGCTTTCAGAGCGCCGGCATGAATAATATATGACGGCTGACATTCTGGCGGAAGCAGGATCCTTGCCTTCTTCCATCTTCCTTCGGGTAATTCATCATTGTCTGTCTGTCTTTCTTTCTTTTCTTTTTTTTTTTTTAAACTGATGGGAGTAGCCTGTCAGCTCAGCTTGTTCTGAAAACACAGGAGTATAATTCAATAATAAATTTGCTCAGAGGCCAGCTGTCAGGAAGTCGGTGTTTATTTGAAGTCCATTAGATGGTCTCCACTGCTGGCCTCGCAGAGAGATCTCTGAGGGCTGTCTCAGGCCTGGGGTGGGGCTGGGACGGGGAGCAAACGCACTACCATAGCTACTGTGCCACCAGGGCCAGGATACAACTTCAGACCTGCAGTAGGCGGATACAGATGATATCGCCCCCTCCCTCCTTTCCACTGTTTGTGTCTCTTGCCAGCTCCTGCTCTCCATATCCCTGCAAAGGCCATCCCTCGAGAAGTGCTGTAAGGAGTTCTGATGCCTCGGTGGCGTTCGCGTCACTTGTCCTCTTTGTTAGGCCACCTCGCAGCCCTGCTTGAGATGAGATGCTCCTGCCTGGTGTGTGAACAGGGGAGAGCCTGGCTCTTTCTATTCCCTGCCCCCAATCTACCTTCCCAGCCTTTTACTGCCCTGTGCTCTTCCTTCTCCCACAAGCCCCTTGGCTTACCACGCATGATCACATACCCCAGGTATCCTGAGATCATCTGGATTTCAAATGTCACAGCCTGACTCCCAGCTTTCGATTTGGAAAATATTGTCACCACAATTATGCCTGGCCACGTCCCAATCTCTCCACTCCCGAGCATGCTAGAAAGCCACTCTGTTGCTCATCCTGGCTCCTCAGGAAGCCACAGAGCTTAGCCAGTTGGCCACACAAACATGTGCACACACATGCACATGCATACATGTGCAGGGATGCACTCACACACATATACACATACACACATGTGCACATACACACGCACACATGGGCACAGAGACACACATGCACACATGTGCGAAGATGCACTCACACATTCACACATTCACACACATGCACACATACACACATACATATGCAAACACATGTGTACCCTGAGACAACTATCACGGAACACTTTTTTTTTTTTACAGTCTTGTGCTGATATTTTCCATTCTATTCTACCCCCATTTCATTTGTATTTACTTCTTAAAGAGACAAGAAAATAATTTTGACCTACTAAAGAGATTTGCTGATACACAGGTGCTGTGGCCTGCAGTTTGCTAGGCAATGTTCTAATGGCCACCTCTCCTCAATGAAATCCTGTCTCAGGCCAGAGGCCATCTCCTGCCACAGTCTCCATTCATTTGCTTATTCGTCCCTGCACTCATTCCCGATAACATTTCCTGTGGCCTATCTGGAGACTGCCCGGAGCTGTGTGCTGAATGAACAAATCTGGACATGCGGCAGCTCCTGCAGCACTGGCTCAGGGAGAGACACAAGCGCATGTCCAGAAGTTTGTGGAAAATGGAATTACATGCAAATTTATTAGGGTGCAACAATTTTTTGAAAGGTATGCAGTTTTCCCCTATTAATAAGTATTTTCCATGAATTTCTAGAAGTTTCTGCATATGCATATTTGACTTCTTTTTTTTTGCAGCAAGACAAACTTGCATTTACATTCCATTTTGATGAACTTCTAGAAGCACCCTCATGTCTGCAGTGGGAGTGCTGGCCCTGCCTGTGAGCCCTCAGAACACTTCACCCGT
This sequence comes from Oryctolagus cuniculus, assembly GCF_051225735.1. Taxonomy (NCBI): domain Eukaryota; kingdom Metazoa; phylum Chordata; class Mammalia; order Lagomorpha; family Leporidae; genus Oryctolagus; species Oryctolagus cuniculus. The sequence goes on from NC_142867.1 coordinate 69,845,938, forward strand.
ACTTCTCTGTAGGTATTCAGAGAGACTGCCGTAAGGACTCCCTGATTCCTTCTGTCATTGACTGTGGCTGACCCCAGGCCATCCCCGCTACTAGGGAGTATAAGTCCAATGACCAAGAAGGCCTGGGACCCACAAAGAGTCCCCAGAGCAAAGGGGTCAGATGCATACCTTCTTCTTCACACCCAGGGCAGAAGAAGGGCTGGGAAGAGTCACCAAATCTGTGTGTTTGGGACACACAAGCTGTGTCCCTCTCTGAGCCTGCTCCTCATAGGATTTGACCCTGTCTACAGGGCGTGATCCTCTGCCTCCTTTGGGATAAGTACTCTGGTTATCTATCTATCTATTTATCTACCTACCTACCTATCTACCTACCTACCTACCTACCTATCTACCTATGTATGTATGTAAGTAACTATGTATGTGTGTTTGTGTGTATCAGAGCAACAGAGAGAGGAGGAGAGAGATCTTCCATCTACTGGTTCACTCCCCAGATGGCTGCAAAGGCTAGGGCTGGGCCAGGCCAAAGCCAGGAACTCCATTTGGGTCTCCCACATGAGTGACAGGAGCCTTTGACTGCTTTCCCAGGCACACCAGCAGGGAGCTGGACTAGAATTGAAGCAGCTGCAAGTGTTGGCTTTCCCTGCCATATGCCACAACACCGACCCCATTCTACCTTTCCTGGAAGTCCCTCAGACTCCTTCAGCTTCTTCTCTTTGGGCTCAGCCAACAGCTCCCTATCCACGTCCACCTACCTGCCGCAGTGGGCTGAATATCTATCAGGCACAGAGGAGCCCAGCTAGACTTCACAACACCACGCTGTTTCTGAGACCAATACCAGGTCCTCAGATGCATTCTGAAGGTTCAAATGGCGTGGGGGCGGTCCAGCTGTCAGAACCTCTTCCTGTACTCTGCTCTCCTGCCCAGCAGCTGCAATCACAGAATGCATTGAGGTGGGCCGCCCCAGGCCCAGCCTCAGTGACCCAGTTAGTCCTTCCCAAGACAACAGCTGCAACCATCGGCGGGAATCAGTTCTGCCTCCAGGGTTCAGTTGGGAGATGTCTCACATTGCTCCCCTCTCCTGGCTGACCTAGCCCAAGCTCCGCTCTCTACAGCTATATCTCTATCCAGCTGGAGATGCTTCTAGTCCTTGCCCTCGCATCTCAATATCCTTCATTGTATTCTCTCCATGGCTCCAGGTGAGGGACAGGTGTGCTACCAGGCAGATGGGGCCCAGGCACCCAGGGTACCACCTAGCCTGGTGACAGAGGTACCCATGCCTGCTCTGTCCTCCCTACTTTGGATCCGTTGAGGTCATGCATGTGGAGCTGGGGGCAGTAGGGGCGGATTGTTGGACAGGGCTACTGTATTCAGTCAACCTGTACTGGACACCTGCTCTGCGACAGGCAGTGTGCTGGGTTCTGGGGATGCAGACGAGTGAGACAGAATTCCAGAGGGAGGCCTTCCTTGCTCAGGGTCCATCTGGCAGCACGTCTGCTGCAGTTCTGAGTCGGTTCTCTTTCTCTGCTTGGCTGGGGCCCTCCCATCTGGGGAGCCGCTGCCCGTTCTCGCTCAGGCTGCCCCTGCTCCAGTGCCAGTGGCACCAGCTGGGGTGCTGTACGGTGGCATGAGACGCCCCATGTCACTCTGGGGAGCCTCCTACTTCTGCATCCAGGTGTGGGATCAGGCCTCTGTGGGAATGGGTTCCTGGGAAGGCTCTGGGTGCCCAGGACTGCCTTACTCGCTTCCACCCCTGGAGGGCACTCCAGCCAATTCCAAGCCCTGGCCTTGAACTCCTCACCCTCCCCTGCTGCCAGCAGCAGAGGTCCCGGCATGCCCTGGGCCCAGTTTGCAGTTGGGCAACTACAGCATGACGAAGTGACCCACAGAGGCTTGCCTTTCCTGCTGGTCTCAGCAATGCCGTTGGGGCTCTGGGTGACAGCCTGCCTTGTGGAGGCCAAGTGAGACCCCAGGCAAACTAAAAACTGTGGTGCAGCATGTGGCGTGCAGGAGGTGATGGGGTGTGGTCTTTCAGTTACACATGGGCACTGAGTCAGGTCTGCCTGCCCATCAGAAATTCTATTCTCTGGACAGGGGCCATTGGAGTCTTCTCTAACAAGGATCCTGGCTGACATCTGGCTGGCAAGAAGGCCGCATTTCCCTTCCTCGAATAATGATGCAACAATCTAAGCCTGGCTACTCTCTGGGTGACTACTGGGCTTCTCTGGAGGGCGGGCCCCTCTCAAGTTCCACTGCCAGTCAAGGAAGTTGGAAGCCATTCTCCCATTATTTTTTTTTTTTTAATTTTGGGCCAGTGCTGTGGCACAGTGGGTTAAGCCATGGCCTGCAGTGCTGGCATCCCACATGGATGCCAGTTCAAGTCTCAGCTGCTCCACTTCTATCCAGCTCCCTGCTAATGTGCTTAGGAAAACAGCAGAGGAGGGACCCAAGTACTTGAGCCATCATCTGCTGCCTGTGAGGGTGCACATTAAGAGGAAGCTGGATTGGAAGTCGATGAGATGGGATTTGAACCAGATATGGGATGTAGGTGTTCCAAGTTGTGTCACAATTGTTGTGCCAAATGTGTACCCCAGATGCTCTTTTCAACATCATCATCATCATCACCATCATCGTCAGGTAATTAGCAAGCATGTTTTTGTGGGGCAGGCACTGGGCTGAGGATTTCATGCATGTTTGGGTCCCATTTAATCATCATGGCAACCCTGTGACAGAGACATTATCACCCCAATCTTACAGAAGAGGACATCAGGGAATTCTCCCAAGGTCACATAGCAAGAAAGTGGGTACCACAGCCTTTCAATCCAGGCTTGGTTGCTCCCAAGGCTTGTGCTATTTCCACCCTGGCACACAGCTGTTATAAAAGTCACTGTTTACTGACCATCTAATGGGTACCAAGCCCTGGGCTACATGCTTTCGCAAGTTAATCTTTTCAAAGACTTCGACGAAACTGCAACTGCTGTTGCCCATTTATATCTGGTGGCCCTGCACCAAGGTTAAAGCATCCTCCGGAGGTCACCAATCACTAGAGGGAGGTAAAGCCAGGGTTGGGACTGTGGGTACTCTCCACCACACTTTCTCCTAGAAGAGGAAAGAAAGCAACAACTCAAGTATGGTCACCGAGCTCACTTTATCCCAGCTGCACAAAATAAGCACTGTGTTACTGGCCCAGGCCGAGAGAATGGAGAACCAAGTAGGTAGTCTAATGGAAAGAGTGCATCCTCCCACCGCGAGGCTGGTTAGTCATGTGGAAGGATGTTCCTGGGGATTGCTTCAGGGATCCGTTGTCCTAGCTGTTTCTTCTGCATCTGGAGCAGCAAGAATGGGGGAGGGGGGGGGGCGCAATGATTGTGGCAAGACACTTTTATAATAACCTTTTGGAGGCTTCCATTACCTATTCATCTGTAGAGCAAGTATTCTATTCCAGGCCATGCCCAAAGTATTATTGGTGTGGAGAGATGAACAGTCCCTGCTTTTACAGTGCACTTAATTTAACCGAAAGTGGCCTGTGTATAAACAGTGATCTGGGAGCTGACTTCTCTGCCTGCTTCTGCCACTCATCTGGAATGGGGTTTTCAGCAGGTGAGGTGAGTGAGCTTCCCTGGACTCTGAATGCTGATGCAAAATTAAGAAAACAGCTACTGGACCCATTCTCACCCTCTTTGTACTTGAAAAACTCCATTGAAGAGCAGAATTAAAAGACATGTTTGTTTTGGGATAAACATTTTTGAAATCTATGCATAGTTTTTTTTTTTTTGTAATATGCATGTTTCATGAACATTCTGAAGATGCTGTGAGTGTCCTGGATGACTACTAAGTGGTACAATGATTAAAGGACAGCGCTTTCCTGAGGGTCCCGTACGGAGGCTGAAAGGCATGTATGTGACTCACTATGTGAGCAGTAAGCCACTTCCTGCAGCCACGTAGCCAGAAGCGGCACAGCTGGGATCTGAAGCCCAACTTGGCTTGATTTCCAGGCCCCCATCATCCCTGCTGCCAAGCAGTCCCTGTATCCCAGCTCAGGCATGTCAAGTTCTACCCCTGATGGGATCCTCACGGCAAGGAAGACCTAACAGAGCAGCAACACTTGGATTCCCGTGCAGGTCTGACAGCGAGTCACAGTGCTCAACTAGCAGACTGAGCAAGTGACCAGGAGGACACATGGGGAACATGTCCCCACAGGCACTGCTCTGCAGGCATGGTGAGGGCATCCCTTAAGCAGAACAGCCCCCAGGCAGTGAGCAAGCCATAGCCCTAATCAGATCCCAAGATGCGCCCAGTCAAGAAAGGCTGAGCAAGCAACATTTTCCTCTGTAGGAACCTCTGGTTCCATCACGCACAGAGGGAGGCCTTCTGCTTGGCATCCTCATTTATGCTCTGGGAGGGTAAGAGCTGCCCCATGACCCTGTCTTGATTCCCCGTTCTTCCCCACTTATGCATGCTCCTGGAGCAAGTGTTTGTGCACTCACGATTTCAACCACTGCCTGTCTGCTGATGGTCTCCTGAATCAACCACTCTCGACCCTCATCCCTGGGTGAGTTCCAGATGACTTGTTAACTGCACATATGCATTTCCTCCTGGTTGTCCTGCCAAGCACTGTCCCTACCTCACCCTTACCATGCACAACGTGGAGGGCAGCACCTTCCTTCCAAACCTGCTCCTATACTCAGGTCCTCAGCCTGGGGAGGAAAGCACCAGCACTCACCCAGGCATCCAGAAGGAGACCCCTCTCACCAGCATCCCTCACTCCCATCAGTTCCACAGCTCCGAGGACTTCCCTCTGCCACTCCACTGTCCCCGAGGGGGCGGCTCTCTGGCACAGAGGTCATGACCACAGCAGGTACACAGTCTGTTACTGTTCAATGAACTGGGCTGACATTTACAGAAAGCTCTGTCCACAGGAGGTGCTACTGCACTGGAGACACGGAAAAGACACGAGGATCCCTCCTCTCGGATACCTCATCCAGCTTTGTGTCCTGATGCGGAGCACAGAGGACAGGGGGCTATTTTCCTGGTTCCTGCGCCCCTTCACTCCTCTGTGACTTTGTGCCAGCCCTTCCCTAGGCTGGGAACACCTTCCTCACCCCTTGTCGATTTCATTACTTCTCATCTTCAAGACTTGCACCTCCAGTGTGGTCTTCCTCCTGTCCAGGAGTAGCTCCTCTTGGGAGCACGTTCCTGGCCTGTCCCACAGTAACTGTCCCTTTTCTGTCTCCCGAGTGGACTCTGAGTGGCCAACAGGCAGGCCTGTGTTCTAACTCATCTCTGTGATCTCAGCACAGCCCCTGGTGCAGAGCAGCCCTCAATCAACAACTGCTCTGCGGATGTCACAACTAAAAGATGAAAAGCACAGAGGCCTGTGGCCTGGGACGCCGGCAGACAGCCCCTCGCCCCATCCTGGGCCTAGCCGAGTCTTCTGGATATCAGTGCTGAGGGAGATTGGCATTGAAGCCTTTCAGATTGTCTAGCGACTGCAGGGTCAGGAAAAACTGATGATCCAAGATTCCCCTGGGACCTTTCATTTCTGTCTCTCCGCCTGTCATCCAGCAGGAACAAGGTGATTTCGCTCACAAAAATTCCAAATGCCTTGGCTGGTGGTTTCGTATATGGGGTTACCCAAGGCGACGTCTCTGCTCCCCCTGCTATTCCACCAGGAACCTTCAGTGCCCACCCTCCTGGCCTTCTCCCGCCCCACCCGCCCCAACACGGCCCCAGTGGTGACTCGGTTCTCCCTGGGAGAGCACTGCCTGGGGCTGGGGCCGAGGACTCACCCTCCATCAAAGGGATTCTCCCCGGGGATGACGTGCGTGCTGTCCTTGCCCACGAGGAACTTGATGCGGTCGTAGAAGGAGTGGAGGTTCTGCTGGGACACAGGGGCCTGTGTCTCCTGGATGATGTCCAGTGGGTCAGGGGAGCCCAGGCACAGGGGGTTGACATGACAGAGGGGCTGCAGGCAGCAGTCAGGGTCCATGCAGTCCAGCAAGCCGTCTGTAGGGGTGACAGAGCATGCGGTTTACATGACTGTGCTGTTAGCCACGGTTTCCAGACGCCTTCATTCATTTCCACTCTCCATCCCATTCACTAAAAACTTCACCATGGGCTGATACAAGCCAAGGCCTGAGCTGGGCACCAAGGAGACCCAGGTGCTTCAGATCTGATCCCAGCTCACCTGTCCAGCAGGAGACAGACAAGTAAGTGTCCAGCGTCTGCCTGAGTTTTCCCCCCGCCCAGAGATAGAAGGAGTAATATTGGAAGCCCAGAGGTGTGACAACACAAGAACATCTGAATGATAACGTCCAATGCTGGGGCTCAGAAGGGGAGAGAAGTGGCTACGAGGAGGCTGCTGGGATGGCTGCTGCAGACTGGGCTGGGCCTGGACGGCCACATCAGGGAGTTGGGCTTTCAACCTCCGGACGCTAGGAGTCGCTGAAAGGTCTCCGGTAGGGGGTGGCTTCATCTGATGGGCACGACTGAAACTGGAGGAGGCCCTAAGAGGAAGCTGGGGCCAGACAGGAGTGGGAGGGGGGTGCTGCTGAGTTTGCACAGGTGGGAAAATACAGGTTGCTTAGGCTAGAGCAGAACTGTGGAAAGGAAGGGAAGCAGAAGGTTCTGGGAGACGTTTAGGAGGTGGAACTACAAGACCTGGTAACTGGCTGGCTTTGGGGGTGAGGAAGAGGCAGTGCTGGTGAGGGCCCTGTATGCAATTCTCAGCCTCTCCCCCAGCCGCTGTGCTCCTGTGCGGCCCGAGGCACAGTCCCCAGCCCTGCCTTCTGTGTGTTGCCATTAGCAGGGAACTCCCTTTGTCATATACATAGGTTTCTTCAGCACTCACAAATCATACTACAGTTCTACCATCTTCCCAAAGTGCCGAGAATGAAATTCTATGAGATAACAGATTTTACAGGCACCCAGTAGAAAAGCTCCAATGGATAAGAAATCCAGGGGGAGAAGGAAAAGCCCCGTGTTACACCTGTGTGCTCTGAGGGCAGAAACCACTCAGATGCAATCCTGCCTGGGTTCCAACTCTGGCTCTACTGCTTGTGAATTCTGGGACTTGGGGCAAACTTTCCACTGCTCTGGGGGCATATATCTGTTCTGGTCATCTCTGTGGTACCCTCAGTATTTACTACAGTTTATTTTTAGATTAGTTTTTAAAAACACAATTTGTATTATATTTATTTGGAAGGGAGTCGGTGGTGGTGGTGGTGGGGAGAAATATCTCCCATTCATGGGGCCAGGCCAAAGTCAGGAGCTGGGAACTCAACCCAGGCCTCTCACATGGGTAGCAGGGAACTAATGCCTTGAGCCATCACCATTGCCTCAAAGGATGCACATTAGCAGGAAGCTGGAATCAGAAGCAGAGCCAGAACTTGAACCCAGGTGCTTAGTTACATGGGATGTGGGTATCCCAGTATGCAAACGCCTGCTCTAGTGGATGTGTTTAAAACAAGGCTGGTATACAAATGAATGAAACTGGATGAACTGATGTACAAATGGAAGCAGGAGATGAGACCAAATGCCACAAAAGCCAGAAAAACCACAGCTTAATTCAGTCCTAAGCAGCTGGCATGGTGGGCCTGAAGTTCTGGTACTGCCTTAAGAGAGGCCCTGGACAAACTGCTGCTCCCCTCCTCAGTAACATGGGGTAACACTGATATGCCCTTTGCATTTCTGTCTTTATGGAGTTTACAATATAGATGCTACCACCAGAGTACTGACTATGTGCTGGCTAGACTCAGAACCTGGTCCTCCTTACTAGCTGTGTGGCCTGGCAAGCTCCCTGACTGCTCTGAAACCCAGCTTAGGGACAAAAATTCCTCTTTTGTTCTCCTACATTCCTTCCTGGTGCTCAGGAGCTGGTGGCATCCTTGAAGGCAGCACAGTGATGGAAGGCAGCTCTGTCCCTGACACCCTAGCTCTGAAACTTCCTACTATGCGGTCTTGGGCAAGTTAAACTCTCTAGCCCAAGTTTCCCATGTCTCTTAAAAGGGTTAGGAAGAGTATGTGTCACATGAAGTATTTGTTACATAAACAAAATAGTCTAGCATGCCTTTCAACCTAGCACAGTTAGCTGACACAGAGTCAGTGCTTAGTAAGGGGTAGCTCCCTTCCTGACCCTGACCCTGACCTTGACCCTGAACCTAGAACATGAATCATCAAAATCCTCTTCTGTTCACCTGCCTGCTTTATTCTGAGGTGTGGGCAAATGGGCTCGCTTCACCCCACCACTGTTCCAGGTCCCAACCTGGGGCTGCCGGGCCAGCTCCCAGTTGCAACCGTCTGGCAAAGCACCTGTCTCCCCGTGGCCAGCAGGCTCCACAGCATCTTCCTGGGCTGCCCCGGTCAGACACTGCTTACACACGTGATTACAGCCCAGGTGGAGGGTTATTTGCATTCTGCTATTGATGTTCACATGGCAGATTCAGCGGCCACGTCCATTACTGCAGAAATGCCCCATTATTCAATCCCAGCGAGTGGGGACGCTGACCATTAAATCAGCCAGCACAATGGAAGGGCCGTGAAAAGTCATGGCTAATTTGAAATTTTATTAGCTCCTGCCTGCTCTTATTTACCACCGAAGCAGTCCCTGGACGCCTGTCTTTCACCTCTTTATAAACACTCTGTGGCACCTGGCAAGAACTACTTCCTGTTGGGGGGCGGGGTGGGGAGAGTTTGCATTCTAGCCCTGGGAGAAGGCTGGCCAGGAATGACGGACATGTTATTATTAATATCCACATTAAACGATGAGGAGGAGGAGGATCAAGCACAGCATAATGAAGTGCCAGGCACAGTGTTAAATACTTGATAAGAAACGTGTCATTAAATCCTCCCACGCCACGAAGAGCCACTGTCATCACCTTCACTGCAGAGAGAAGGTGCCAGAGGCACACAGCGCTCAGGACCTGGGGGAAGGCCGCCAGGTCAGTGAGGGGAGACGCTGACTCCAACTGTGACTCAGTTCCACCTGAGGTCTGAAACGGCCCCTGAGGCTGGGAGGCCTCCAGGAACTCCTTCTCGGGTTGGGAGCAGAGCTCTGTGAATCCCACGGAAAACGCGCCTGTTCCACACTCGCTTCCACAGCCCGGCAGCTCCGTCATGCAGCTCTGTCCCTGACGCTGTAATTTCCATTTCCTCTGTCTTCCCTCCCAGACCTGAGCATCAGGGGCTGTGTGATTCGGGTCAGTATCCCAGGGCCCAGACCTGGACTGCAACACAGCCTGTACTCCACGGTGCTTTCAGGAACCAAAGAATGACTGATCCAGGCCAGAGCAGCTTCTCGAGACTCGCCAATCTGTCTCTGCACCACGTGTGACAGAGAGAGCTCCCTTGGGGAGTCTCATGACAGAGAAACAAGGATTTTCCAAGGAAGAACATCTAGGCTGACCCAGCATGTGTGCACGCCGCACACAGCAAGTGATACAACACACCAGGGTCTTTTAATTAGGATTCGCGTCTTTCATTAGTTCCGGAAAGTTCTGTCCTGAGTTCTTTGAGTATTCCTCTTTCTCTCTAATACGACTTCAGGAATACGACTAAAAGCTTAAAAGCATCTTCCACTTGTCATGTCTTTGAATTTCTATCTGCTGCAAAGTGGTTTACTTCCTCAGCTCTGTATTTCACTTATTTTTCCTTCGTCTGTGTCTGATCTGCTGCTGAATGTGAAGTCCGGGTTGTTAAATTGCCACACTTCACAATTTCTAGATAATCGATTTTGAACTTTGAGAAAACTGCTTGCTTCTTTCTTGATAGCACCTTGCTGCAGCCCCATGGTGGTTCTGCTTCAGTTTATCGGATGTCATTTTAAAACATACTGACTTTAGACTTGGCTTTAGCCAGGTAAGTTTTTGGGAGTGGTGCAACTCTTGGGTGCTGTAGGTGTTGTCTGCAGTGTATGGTCAGTCATTTCTGTGAGTTCTAGGATGCTGATTGACAACTCCAGGGGGTGTGGTTTACTATGGGATCTTGCATAATTGAACTCACCCTTCACAGGGGTTTTCTGGCTACTTCTGCTGTTATTCTAGGGGTACTAGTGGCATAAGGCCACTTTTCAGGTTGATTTCTTAGCCCAGAATTCGAGGACCTCTATTTATTTGCTTGGCAGAAAAAAGAGAGAAAGCAAGAGCCAGTGAGTGAGTCCATCTACTGGCTCATTCTCCAACTGTCTGCAGTAGTTGAGGCTCGGGGGAGGCCAAAGCCAGGAGCTGGGAACTCCATCCAGGTTCCAGTAGGAACCCAATGACTTGAGCCATCACTGCTGCCTCCCAGGGTCTGCATTAGCAGGAATCTGGGGTCAGGAGCTGCAGTTGGGAATCTAACTAGTGTCTTAAGAAGCAAGCTAAATTTCTGGCACACCCCCTTCCGGTTTTTAAGTTTAGATTTTAGTATGTTCTGAGGCATAGGTTCCATGTCTCACAGGGGACCTGTCCACCCCCACTCCCGAGAACCAGGGTATAGGAATGCCTCAGTGACACCCCTGTGGTCCAGCAGGCCCAGGCTTTCAGGCCTGGTCTCCCTCGAGTTGCAGCCTCCTAGGGACCCTGCTTTGTGCAGGGCCCAGCCCCAGTTCTCCACTTCGGTGCACCTTGTCTCCCGATGCTGAATGTACCACAGTTCCTGTGCCCACTGCTCTGGCTTTCAGCTTCATCTTGCTTCTGGAATCCAGGGCACTCTAACCCCCCTTTCTTCTCTGCTAAATTTTTAAAACAAGTCAAAGTGCTTTGTGGTCAGATGGTTTCTGTGATGACCTACTTGGTCATTTTGCTGGAAATAAAAATCCTACCAAGAGCTCTGAGCTTCAGTTCTCTTATCTTTAAAATGAAACCACCAAACTCCTTCACAGGGATGCTGTGAGGACCAGTGTGATCACGGGTGTGAAGCACTTAGCATGATAGACAATTCGTAAGTAAGTGCCTGGTAAGCGGCAGTTACTATTAACTCCTGGCCAGGTACCGCCCATGAACAGATATTTTGGTCACAGACCTGCCACTGGGCCCTACATTGGCGCTTCCCTCTGCACGCATTTCTGGATGCACACTGAACGTGGATAAACATGACCACAGCAACACACATGTACACTGGAGTGGTGGGGACCTCTGGGGACTCGCGTATCTGGATCCTCTGAAATGGAGCTGTGACACAGATGTGCAGTCAGGAGAGATGGGCACTGCGAGTCGTTCATGGCATGCTTTCAGGTTACACCGATTTATGCCAGGCCGAGAATTTGGTCAGCTTCTGCCTTCCTATGTGGACACCTCCAGATCATTTATTTACTCAATATTTGCTTGAGTAGGAAATGACCAATGATTATATTTAAATGAGATACACACGTTTAAAATATGAAGGGTCCCCTGAAATTTTTTTAAAGGCAGTTCACAAGCCCTGATTTTGTGGGAAACCCTCTTTGAGTTTTCAAACATACCCGTGGCTGTCTGAACCAGTGCATGTGGCAGGCCCTCTGACAAGACAGAGTCTTTCTCAGTATCATCTTCTTAGGCACAGGTGACACGTTTGGAAGAAGAGTAAATTCGGAGGTAGATGAGAAATCATCAAGAAATTGTTCTGGGGATTCTCTGGATTGGGCTGGTTGGAAGCATTCGCATTTCAAGTGCTTCATATTTTCGTCGCACACTGCACACTGGTTGGTGGCCTTACGCCCCGTCCAGGCTCGTGTGTAGTCACGAGTCACTTAACAACAAGGGTATGTTTTGAACAATGCATTGTTGAGCAGTTTCACTGTGTGAATACCATAGTGTGAACTTACACGATCTAACACAGCTCTGACTGCACCAGGCCATCAAATCTAAGGGGCCATTGCTGTACACATGGTGCATGGTTGGCGGAAGTGTCATCATGCAATGTATAACTGGATTTGCTATCCTCATGGAGAGACCTCATTTACTGAGCATGAAAAAAAATCAGGAAAATACAGAGGATTTTCCTTCAAATTTTGTAACCCTTAATTTCTTGGGGGGAGGGGAGGAACAATTTTTACCACTAATTTTCCTTTTTTCTCTAATATTGAAAGTTCCCCTCCTCTTATGTGAAAGTCAAAAAGGATGAAGAAATGTCATAAGGCTGCTCAGGCTCCTGAAGGTGGGGGTGGGTGCAGTTGTGGCCCCTCCCCCTGGGGGGTGGCCTCTGATGGGGAGTGGAAGGCGAAGGAAGAAAAGGGACAAGGGGATGGCAGAAATGAAAGCAGAACAGACATGAAAATAAAAGGACCAGCTTTCTGGGGCACTGAGTGAAACATTCCCACGAGGTTCTGTACTCCTGAGCTTGAACTTGAGGGACCCCCGGGCTCAAAGGCTGCAGGTGCACAGAATTTTAGCTTCTGTTTCTGTTGCCATCTCTGCACTCAAGGACAGGGCTGTGCTACTTGCTCTTGTATTGCTTCTCAGCGCCTGCCTGCAGGTGGGTATCAGCTGACCCAGAGAACCAGGACAGACAGGTGAGGAGGAGGGAAATGTCGTCTGAAAGCCCAGAGACAGGTTTCTTGCTGTGGATTATCATTCTGCCTGTCAGGTCTTGGCACATCCCTCACAGGCCTGCACCACCCCCATTCACACTTACAAAACCAGGATAAGCACCTCTCATCTCAACACACCGACAGCCCCCTGGGTTGCAGAGTAAGTCACATAGAGGAACTGTGGTGTCATTCCCACACCATGGGCTCTTCCCTGGAGTTCTGCAGCCACGTTCAAGGCCATGGGAAGGCAGGGGGTCTTCTGCTGACCGTCACTGCTACTGCAAGTGGTCGGCTGGGACTCTGGTCCCTTGGATCCCTATGCATCTGACTGGCGGGCACAACCCCACTGTCCACAGCTTTTTACAGCAAGGCTTTGGCTATTCTTGCTCCCCAAGCCCTGTCCCTCCCCATGGGGATGGCAATTGGCTTGTCTGCGTATCTCAGATGCACAGCAGAGCGCTCAGTGAGCCACTTACTTGTTGGGCAAATGCACGAATGACTATGCCTCAATGAAACAGCTCAATCAATTTTGGGGGGGCCTGGTGAGGACCACGGGGTGTGATGGAACTCATCTCTCTCCTTAGAAAGGAGCATGGGGCATAAGCCTGTTATGTTCATTCTGTGCCCAGGCCCTGGGCACACAGCACTAACACAGTCACACCTCCAAAGGATTGTGCAGAGGGTCTGACAGGGACAGCAGGGTGCCAGGAAGGGGGCTGGTGGGGCTGTGGAGGCCCAAAGGTGGGACCCAGCTCAGGCTGGGGCTGGGGGGCTTCCTGGAAGACAGAGGCTTAGCAGGCAGGATAAGCCCAAAGGAGCCTGGGGGTGTGGGCTGGGGCAGGTTTGGGAACACTATGGCCTGGTAAACTCTTGAGCTTGTGGTTGTTTCCAGGGTTCCTTAAACTGGAGTTCCCATGGACAGTGGACACCAAACCTGTGGTCTGTCTGCTGGCTGGACAGCCCATCGACATCTGCTCACTGACCTCTGCTGTCTGGCCACAGAACTGTCTGGTGTCAGGCTGTGAGCAGCCCCCAGGGAGGAGTGGGTAGAGGGTGGGATGTGTCTTCTGTTCTGCGTGCATCTGGGAGAAGTTTTTGTCATTTGTTAGAATAAATTCTGTGCCTCTCCCCTCCTCCCCAACCCGCAAAGGCTTGCAAAATCTATATCTGCCCCTTGGAATACAAGATTTTTAAAGGTCAATGCTGGTCTTGTCTCTTATCATGAGAAAATGGTTTAGAGAGAGTGTGAAGGGTGACCAATGCTATAGCCACGTGTGAGCTGCCTGTTCCAGCAAAGGGAGATGGGGAGAAGAGAGCAGAGAGCTTCATTCTCAGTTTTCCCGAAATTTCTCCTTCCTAGTCACGTCTTTCTGTTGTCTGAATTGCCACCCATGATGGTTTTTCCTGGGGTCAAGAGCACTAAAGAGATTAGCATACCTTGAAGGGACTTAAAGATCCTTTCTCCAATGAGATCTGGTAGTTTAAGGTCCAGTGGCGTTTGCATCCTGGCTTCCTCTTTTAAAACACAGATTCCTACCTATTTCTGGCTCCCCCACTGATCCACAGTGCAACTGTGTGGAAATCACTTCGGCTTGCCGAGCCTTAGTTCCCTTGAATGCAAATGTCTGCCTTGCAAGTTTGCTGTGAGGACCAGAGATCACACACTCAGAGCGTTCCCCTGGGGAGGGCTGAGGATCACACACACAGCCTCTGGCACAGGGCCTGGACCTAGGAGCATCCTCTGAACGAGTGCTATTATTTGCCTCTGTGTACATTTGGATTTTTTTCATTGTAGCAAAGAACATGTAACAGTTTAGAGTACACATTTTAATAAAGAAAATAGAAAGGGTCAAGATACTTGATTATAAGAAAAAGGAAAATGTAAAATGATATAGTGGGGCCAGTGCTGTGGCACAGTAGGTTAATCCTCTGCCTGCAGCACTGTCACCCTATAAGGGCACTGGTTGTAGACCCAGCTGCTCCTCTTCCAATCCATCTCTCTGTTATGGCCTGGGAAAGCAGTACAAGATGGCCCAAGTCCTTGGGCCCCTGCACCCGCGTGGGAGACCTGGAAGAAGCTCCTGGCTCCTGGTTTCAGATCAGCCAAGCTCCAGCCATTGCAGCTACTTAGGGAGTGAACCAACGGAAGGAAGACCTTTCTCTCTGTCTCTTCCTTTCACTGTCTGTAACTCTACCTCTCAAAAAATAAAAAAAACTTTTTAAAAAATGATAAAGGGAACATAACTCCAATTTAAAAATAACAGATGAATAGCTATTTCATAATAAACGCCCTGCTCCTGGAGTTGCAGGCGCAGAGGGGCAGGAGAGAAAACTGCCATTTTCAGGAGATGGAGGAAGTCTTAGAGGAGCTGAGTAACTCCCTCAAGGTCAGAGACCCAGCCAGCAAGGGAGCCGGGATGTCAACGTGGACAATGTGGGCACAGACCCGGTACTTGCAGTCACTGTGTTACGTCGCTCCTTGTGCACTTTACATGCATAGCGTGCACTCTTCCTAGCAACCTTCCAGGGTGGTCTTAATAGCCCCAGTTTAGAGTCACTTAGCATCTTTGAGCCACAAGTTCACCATCTTTGAAATGGGCGTGAAAGGAACATGTCTCAAATGAGAAGACGCACGTGCCAGCATGTCCTAGGGGGCTTCACAAAGTTAGGGTGGGAACAGGGCACACCCTCGTCCTCAACGAGGGCATGAGGAAGGAGCTCACTGAGTGGGCGAGTCGGGGCCCTGGGTCTGCCCCGTTGGTCCACCTCAGCACTCAGAGCCCAGGGGGAAGCCAGGATGCAGGGGCCTGCACCTGCAGGGGATCGGGGACTGGCAGACACCGGGTCGCTGCCAGGCCAGACTGTGTTTCGCTTTTAAATCTAGACGACAACCAAACGTGAAAACAAAAACAAGCGGCTGAGCTACTCCCAACCCTGCCATATTGTCAAGCATCTTTTTGTTTTTTTCATCTCACAGTTTAGAAACATGGGAACAGGATTCTTAATGGACCTTGAAATTCAAGTTTAAGTTGAGAAAGGTCACTTTACACCCAGCAAATCGGGAAAGAAGAGGTACTTGGCGCTGTCAGATAACTTAAAGAGCCATGGGGGTTGACGATGGAGCAATGGGTCTGAGGCCCCGGGCACCCTGAGCTGCTCCAATGTGGCCAGATTTCACAGATCCTGGCTGTTTCTGATAGCACTCAGCTGGAGCAACTGGACAAAACGCTCCCTGAGCTGCTGGCTCCTCATCATAAGGATACAGTCAGGGGATACGAATACCATGACCTCACAGTGCTGGTGGCTGGAGGCACCACTGCTCTGCAGGCTGTAAAGTGACAGACAAGCTGCTGTCACACACGCATGGGCCTTGGGGCACTTCTGAGCCTACTGGAACCTGAGTCAGCACCATGCTACCTTTCTGTGGGGAGGGGCGCTCATGAGAGGAAGGCAGCAGTGCCCCCCGTTCACAAGGCCATGTGCAGGGGCTCTAGAATCTTCAGGGCTACTCCAGGCTGTGTCCCTGACTTCCTGTGTGAGTGCAACGTGGAGGATGTCACACCCTCTCGCTGGATGCAGGGGAGTGGAAGCTGGGAGTTCAAGTCCTGGTTCTCTGATGTACCGTTCAGTCCTGTTGCTCAGCTTTAAACCCCATGAATTCCTTCTTCAGGCTCCTGATTCACATCAGCCAGCAGCACCGCCCAGCGAGATCTTGAATTATTTATCTGGGCGGATGCTGCATCCCCATGTTGCGGTTGGAGTAAAGCTCCGTTTCATCGGCCCCCATTACATGCAGCCACTGGATGACAATTTCTTCCAAGTGACGGGGAACTCCTTGGGGAGAAAGACGGGGCCTTCTAACCCCTCAGAAAGGAGCACAGGGCCTCGTAGACGGCAGGGGCCCGGCAAACGTGGGTCCGACTGCACTGAAAATAGCTCAGACCTAAGTGCAGCTCATCCCGTGCTCCCTGCACAGCCCACCCTGGCTCTCCCTCTGCTGAAACTGTCCCTGCTTGGCCAGGGCCCAGAAGGGTAAAGGGGCCAGGGTGTGGAGACTGCACCCTGTGGCCCCTGGGGATAGTCCGCTGCCTCGAGTGGTCTCCTTTGTGCCACTGACAAGCAGGGCCCTCTGCACCTTTCCCTCCTCTGTACTGAGAGAACCCAACACCAAGGGCCCTCAGCAATCTGGCCTCCCCAGCTGACTGTACTTCCAGGCATCATGACCCATGAGAGATCTTCGGGGCTGGCCTGGAGGCCCCCTGGGACAGGATCGCCTCACAGCTCCCAGGATGATGCCCAGACACGGGCACCATCAGTGAGTATCAGCGGATTCCTTGTTCACAGCAATTATTCCATTGTACTACTATTTCCCGCACCTCTCTGTCCGTCTACTCACAAGGGGAGGGATGGTGGCTTATTTATCGCTGAAGTCCCGGGTCCCTGGGGAGGGCTTGAGGCATTGTGGACACAGTCAGGGATCATTTGTCCAGTGAGGGGTGAACTCGCATTATGGTGCTAACGTACAGCTTTGCTTGAAACTATGTACAAGCTCGTTTCAGGCCATAATGTGCTCCCAAAAGGCAAGAAGGATACGCTCTCACAAGGGAGGATTTTCTGGTTCTTCTTTCTCCTTCCTTCTGGCTCGTCTCTGGAGCAGCTGGAGGAGGATCTGTTCCCCCCAGGGTCTGAATCGCCCCATTTCCTATCACAAGGAGCTCTTTCTCCTACCGAAGCTGCAGGGGGCAGGGGGCTCTCGTGTGCCCAGGCCCCATGTGGACACCGGTGAGTTCCAGAACTGGGGGGTGTTGGGGGCTGGCTCTGAAATATGGCAAACAGGATATGCCGGTATTGTGTTTCATGTGAGGGAATCAATGAACCTGTTCTATAACCTCTTCTTGTGAGTGTGCCTGGGGGGCGGGGGGAGATGCACTCCTCACATTTCCCAAAGACATTCAGTTCTTTTGCTGTCCAGATGTTCAGCAGCTGTTCAAGGGCTTTGGCCAAGGCCCTGGACCCTTGAGAAGGGAATGACTTCATGGCGTGGTTGCTCTCCCCCTCTCTTGTTTTATATGAAGGTTACTGTTCGTCCTTGGAACCGAGCCCGCGCACAGGCAAGGGGAAAGGGGATGCGGAGGAAGTCAGGCCCATAATTTAGGCTGATGCGTCTTTCCCGTGAAGAGCAAGTATGCTTGCTCTTTGTCTTGCCTGACGTCAAGGACACCTGGTACCCATCCCCTCCTTGCCCTGCCTTAGGCCAGGGTGATCTCTGGATTGCCGCTTCTAGGAAGCTCCATCCACTCGCGGTAGCTTCTCGACAAAGATTTTCCTACTCCCCCAACAGCACTGACACAGGCCATTAGCACTTAACTTTGGGTCTTTCTCCCCCATTTGTGTTCCTGGAGCACAGGGACAGGACTCATTTATCTCCGTGCCCCGCACAGGAACTGGTTCCACTCGAGGAATTCTGCATGCATACGGAGCATGAGAATTAACGAACGCCACAGTTTCAGATTGAGTAAAGGACGTGCGCAGGAAGAGGACAAGGCCTCCAGCCTCTGCCTGGCTACCAAGGCTTATGCCCATAAGTTCCATGGAGGGCCCAGTCCTGGGTGCATCAGACCCACCCGCTGGAGTCAGGCGGCAGGCAGAAGGATTGAATGAAGGCTGGCTCCGGCAAAAAGCAGTGGTCCTAAGTAGCTTTTTTCTGGGCTGCTAGAGCCAACCCGAGGCAAATGAGGGAAAGAATCAGAACAGCCCCTACTTGGCTTTTGAATTCTTAGGGTGCTTTGAGAGTTCAGAATCACTCTAAGTAGAAGATTATCAAAGACAGAGACGCCGAATTTCTGGCCAGCTGATTTCTCACTCTGTGTAGCACACTAGAGGGTCCCTTGGTATACATGTAAGGCAGCTGTATAAACACACACAGACTGGGCCAAGTGCGGGGTGATGATTAGAAAGGACTGGTTAACGGTTCTGATTTTCTTCCTATCTCTACCTTTTTATTCTCTCAATAATCTCCCGAGACTGTTAGAATCAGGAAGCATTATTCTGTCTTCCAGGTGGAAAAACAGAGCCCACTGTGGCTGCATTTGTCCAAATGTAGACAACAGAAAAATGAAGGCTGTCACTATGGCTACTGTAGGGACTCCAGGGATCCTCATGGTCCGATCGCCTCACGTTATAAACAGGGAGAGTGAGGCCCAGAGACATCAAATAGCTTGCCTAATGAAACACAGAGATCTATGTAAAAACTGGAATTAGAACCCAGGCCTATAGACGCTCAGCTAACGAACTTTCCGTAAGACAAGCTCTCCTTGGACTCTGTCTACTACTTGAAAAAAATCCAAAGTAGAGGCAAATTCTATTAGAAACTCACAGTGAGAGAGTGGGTGGGGGCGAAGGTGTCCCGTGCTGAACTTGGTCAGGGTTACCACCCGAGTCGGAGAAGAACCCTTGATGGAAGGCAACGTAGGCTCCCTCCCAGGGAGCAGCAGCCCTGGCAGCCTCTGCGATGCGGAACCAGGTGACTGCTTCCCATCCGTCTCCAGCACGGGGCAAATCTAACTCTGCCAGGCAGCTCGTTCCACTGCTCAACTGGCTGAAAAGCCCCTCCACATGCCTTCTCCTCTCTACCGGCTGCGGGGCCGCAACAGATTTCATTTACGTTAGTTCATTTTCATGAATTAGAGTGAAACAACTAGCAATGTGCACTCATGCCTTAGGCCACGTGTTTGCTTTTTCTTCTTGCCCTGCAGGCCCCAAATGAACAGCTGGTAGCCTGTTAACGAAGCAACGTGCCCCACCCCCCTCCATCTTCCACCCTCTGGAGCCCAAGGGTGCCAGAGCCCTACCTCCATCGTTGTCTTTGCTGTCGCCACAGGCAGTTTCCATGGAAGTGTCACAGCCAGCTCCTCTCCAGCCTAGCTGACAGACGCAGTGCCATCCATTCAGGTCCAAGGTACATCTGCCGTTACCATTGCACAGCCCAGGGCAGCCCTCTGCAAGACAAAGTACACGGAGTCCAGGGCTGCTCGCGCCCGGCCAGCTGCGGCCTCACGCGTCCACACTCTTTGTGCCAGCTCATCCATCAGCATGGGGACGCCCACAGCCACCCGGTGAGGCGAGTCTCAGCAGGAACTGCCACTTTACAGACAGGACAATCGAGCCTCAGAGAGGGGAAAGGACTTGCTAAGGCGGCACAGTCGGAGGTGCAAACCCACAACCCCTTCTTCACTGGCCAGAGCTGGAGTCAGTGGACGTAGGCCCATCAAAGCTTTTCAGCCTGACCCTTGCTCCTTGCTCACTCTCCTGTCTCTGGCAGCTTTTTGGAACCAAGGAAACATCTGTTTATTTTTCCTGTCCCTTGGCACTTTTGGGCCTCACTCCCAGGGGCTGGACTCTTTCCAACTTTTGTTCCTTGGTCCACTAGATTGGACGTTAGCCTTTTCATTTATTTTGTCCTTTTTGATTTCCAACTTGTCTTTGCCCTGAGGAAGACAGCTTGGTTCTTTTTCTTACCACCTTGTCTACAAATACACTTGGAAGAAGTGTGTACCCACAGGGACCCTGGTAACTGTCGTGAAAGAGACAGGGCTGTTCGAGAGTGCAAAGGCAGGTCAGGCTGGGCCACCCGGCTTTCCCTTGTTCCTCCTGCATCTCTGCTGTCATTTCTGCAATACCTCCTGCAATACCTCCTGCCCAGCCAGGGCAGAGCTGAGTAAGACCCAGTTCCTACCCTGCAGGGGCACGCAGTCTAGCCAAGGGGACACACTGGTCTATGCCCACGGCGTCACTGGCAGGTGTTCTAAAGACCATGCACAAACTCCCTGGAGATGATGCAGGTAACACTTAGGCTCTGCACTGCTTCAGCTTTGGCTGTGTTTTAAGGTGGGGGGAGTTGTCCTTAGTGTTGAAAGAGATTTATAGGTTTTTGATGACCGCCTTTTCAAACCCCTTGAGTTTGTGGCTCAGCAATATCTCAGAGTAAGTTACAGGGTTCATTTCATCCCTTACTCTTTGCCACTTGGCTTCCCTCCAGTCCTCGTTTGAACAAACCTGTCAACCCCCTTCTCTGAGGGGCTGTGGGAACCACCACGGGTATACCTTCCATTCCCTCCCTGCCCCTGCTACTTCTCAGGGGAAGGGAGGGATGCGACAACACTGTCAGCTAAAAAGTTCAATATGTTCTACTACCACGAGCAGCAAACTGTCACAGATACGGCTACAAACTAAATTTTCTGCCATCAATAACAAAAATTGACCCATTTCTCTTAAGTGGGAGAACAAATGTGAAAGAAACCATCCAATGCTAGACAGGGCCCAAGGTAGTCACTCACTAAGTGGCTGATCAATCACAATCTAAAACTTTACTGTTTCAAGGACTTTTGATACTTGACTGTAATTCCATAGGGAAAGAAAAGAACATGTCCATTTCCACATGAGATGTTCAATATAGCAACCAATCAATCCATCTGGCCACTGGGTTTTCAATCCAAAGGAAGCAATGTTTATCCAGAGTGCAGACCAAGCCTAGGAGGGATTCCTCCAGTAGGTGAGAAGCAAAGTGGACCCTGCAGTCTTGGCACAGTGGAAGGCTCCTGGGAAAGACGGGCACCCACCAGCATGCCTGCCCCAAAAGTGATCAAGAAAGGAACTGCCCACTTAGGCTTCAGGAGTGAGGCTGTGACATGCAGGTGGCTCCCCAGGCATTCTGAAGGCCAACATCAGCCACCCTCGGGGTCTAAACTATCACAGCTTCCTCCAATCCCCCGTTAGTCTCATTTAAAGTTTTCATCTGGCTTGGACTTGCTTTCAACTAAGCCTCCTTTGTATTTGGAATTAGTCTTGGAGAAAGTAGGGTCCAATCTTTAATCCTGGCAGCAAACTGTCTTCTTTTGGTGTAAGATGCACAGCCCCTGGTAAGATGAAGAGAACAGGTTTTGACTGAGAGCACAAGCTTGGGAACGAGCTCAAAGGCTGGCTCTACTGCTCGGTGGCTGGATGAGTCAGCTGCATTATTTAATTCCTTTGAGCCCAGTTTTGTTATGTAGACAATAGGGGAATGGGAGGTCAAATTAACATAGTATATGCACAATGCACAAAACTGGTTTCCAGTTCAAATATAGTAGCTGAATTTTCTATGTATTTTCATCTTCTCTCTACTATGGATGAAAGGCATATAATATCATAAATTGTACCCAAAGTCTCAGACAGGGCTCAAGGAAAGGCAGATAAGAAACTGGGGCAGTTACCTACATCACAGCCGGCAAACTTGTTTTATAAAGGTCCAGATTGTGCATAGATTATTGTGAGCCAAGACGGTCTCTGTGGCAGGGACTCAACTCTGCCACTGCAGCACAAAAGCAGCTCACACGATTTGTGAGTATGGCTGTGTTCCAATAAAACTTTATTTATAAAAACAGACTGTGATTTTTCTAATGTCTGCATTAGATGCTTTAGGACAGCGATGGCAATGCCAACTGCCATACCCTGAGGGACCCTACGGCCGGCCACTGGGTTGGTATTTTACATGGATTATTTCTCAAGTAAGTAGCTCTTTGTTAAAATGTTCAGGTTCTGATTTTCAGGGCTCTTCCAATTTCACACTATTTAATCCTAAATTCTTAATCAGAGCCACATGAGGTAATAAGAGAAGAGACTCTGGAGCTGAATGGATCTGAGTTCAAATCCTGACACCACCATTTTATTTACTCCTGTGAAGCCTGGCAAAGCATTTAACTCCAAGCTTCAGTTTTTCCATCTGTAAAATGGAGATAATGTCTCAATTTAAGAAGTCGCTGAGAGGATGAAATGAGATGACATATTCCAACTGTTCATCACAATAAGTGTCATAAGTGGGCACTCAACAATTCGCGGCTGTGATTAATAATACCAGGTTTCTTTCTTTTAATTTTGCACCATTTAAGAAAATAACCCATTGCTAGGCCAAACTGTGTCAGTGTTTGGGTCAGAAGCTCTGGTCCTCATAGCCATAAGCCTTGCCACAGAGAGCTGGGTGACCCAGTGGCGTGGTCCCGTGGCTCAGCAATGCAGGGCGCTGGGCGGCAGTGACATGTCAGGGCGTGGGTCTCAGCCAGGCCTAACACCCCACGCTTCCCTCGCATGCTGTCCCAAGTACACTTATATGATCGACTTTGCCATTAGTTTAATGTTTTACTCCATTAGAAATGCAAACTCTTTCTGGGCAATTTGGGGCCTAATCCCCAGCCTGTATGTAGCAAGCATGCAATGTATGTGTGTAACATCGGTGCCGAAATGAATCGATGAGTGAATGAGACAGAGAGTAAGTCGCGGTGCCTCCCGCCTGCCTGCCTCATTTATAAAACAAGGCTTTGGATGAGATGGTCATTAAGTCCTTCCAGCATGACTGACCCAATATAGAGATGGCTACAACAACCACAGGTTGGACGATTCTATCCTTAAGGTCCAAAACTTTACTCGCTCAGCACTTACTGGATGGCAGGCTCTGTCATAATTCTGGGGTGCCCAGGATTACATTCTATTACCATACCCTGCTTTGTTCCAGGAGGGACTTCAAATGAGTCTAATAATCATCTCAAACAATGCTTCTCAGGCGAGCTTTGTGAATCCCTCCTATGAGGCCTCCGAGAGAAGCTTCTGCAGGGCAGTCAGTCTGAAGACCCTGCATCCTGTGTTTTTATCTTAAAGGGGCCCATTGCATGTTAACATACTAAAGGCCCTAAGAGGCCCTGGAATAACATAACTTGCCAATTTGACCTCAGAATTCTTTCTCTCTCCTATAACCCTTGTAATCTGTTGCTCCGTGAGGCGCCCTTTGGGATGTCCTGCTCCTGTGAGCACCTCTGGGCACAGGGTACCCAGTGCACAGGGCCACCTGAAGGAGCAGGTGTCCTGGGCAGAGTAAGCGCACCATGTGGGATCACAGGGACACTTGATCCACAGTTTCTCCAAAGTGACCCAGATAAACCCTGAGGATCTGCACGGTCCTACTGGTTTCAGAGGGACTGTGGGTGGAATGAAGTTCGCTCCCATCAGCCATTTGCTTCTGGGGCGATCACATCCCCAGGAGGCAGCAAGAAGAGCTTCGTGTAGGGACATCTGACTTTCTTAAAGCAACACGCTCCATCCTGGCCCGCCACTGAAGCTCATTCATTCCACAAACCCTGAACCTCATTAATGGGTCAGAGAGCCCAGGTGACAATCCCCTCTGGAAGGACTCACACCAGGCACATGCGAGAGCCAAACCAAGGTGATTTTGAGGTGTAGAGAAGGGCTCAACTGTTCTAAGAAATGATGCCCTTTCACTGACGAGGGACTGCGTTACCTTCAGTGCTTTGCTGAAGCCTGCAAAGAAGCCCCTGTTGCTGAGAGCATCAGGTGTGACGAGAAGGCTTTGGGGAGCCTTGCAGGTCTTTGCCTATTTGGCATTGATCTTCTAGTTAAGTGGTGAGGGGACCCCACAGTACACCTGCCATGTACCCAACACCCCCTTTCTTGATGTTTCGCTTTCGAGTGCTGTTGTACCTTTTCATCTCTACATTTACTTCCAAAGACAGGGTCACCAGTATCTCTTCCCTAGGTGACAGCAACAGTTTGCTAATCGGCTTCCTTGTCCCCAATACTTCTGGTTAGTTATTCTTCTCCAATACTGCCAGCCTGATCCTGGTAAGTCATTGTGCTTCAAGACACCTTCAGTGCTTCCCTTATACTTGCATGCTAAATTCAGCAATCTACAAGAGCCTTGCCTGAATTGGCAGGGGGGCTCCTTGCTAAGTGGCCCCTGGGCTTCCTCTCTCATAACCATCATGTCGTGGGAATGGTTTAATGGCTTCCTTGCTAGACTACAGGCACTCCCAGAGCACGGATCATTTCTGTTGGCAATTAAGGAGTTGAATGTATTTGTTGAGTCAATATTGTTTATTTAGTCTCCACCAATGCAAGTGGAAAGCAAAGAACAAAAGGTGGCTTGTCTTTGAACTGTGAAACACATACTCTCCTCTAACAAGTCCCGAGCTTGTAAGGTGCAAGTCTCTGCATTCTGTTTTTAGACTATCAGCCAGATGCGGGCTGCGTTCACACCTAGATTTTGCCAAGAAACATTTGTCTTTTAGCTAAAGTAAGTAATGATTCACTGACCTGATGCAACTAAGGGCCTGGTGTTGATATTCTCTGAACTAAAGATTGGTACAGGTGGTTTGAGAGAAAATCTGGGCTGCCTCCCAGGGAGGAGGCCAGTTTGGAAGATGTGATGAAGAGGAAAAATACTGGAAATTATGGGCATTCTCAATGACTTATGATGACAGGAGGTAGAATTAGGCCAGGAAATCAGAAGTCCTGGCTAGAAGTGTGACCCAAGGCGAGCCACTCAACATCCCCAACTTCAACTTCCTTCAGTTTCCATCAGAGGATTCTAATTTTATCTGAACACTTAAAAAAAATTCACAGGACTCCCAGAGGACCCAGGGGTGTGAAAAAAGTTCACATGGTAGGGAAAAAATTTTATCAACTAGACAGTGGTATTATGAAATGTAGCCCACCCTGAAGATCGCTCAGCGGAATCTTGTTTCTTATCTACCTGAGGGATCCTAGTGATGCCTCTGACACAGTTGGCCAAGTGTCCCAGCTGAAAAGAATCCAGTCTATTATGTGTCCCCAAATGCCTGTCCAGTCTTTAAAGAGAGGTTGCCATCTAGTATTAAAAGCCAATTTAGCCTTTTCCTTTACCATAGCAAATATTCATCTGGCTGGTGAAGTTCTCCAAACTAAGGGTGAGGCTGTGAGTAGGAAAAGGAGGGTCAAACAGTGCGACTCACGTTCACCAAGCCTCGTGTCTGCCCATGCTCTGGGCACTTCAGGGCCACGTTTTCATTCCATCCACACAGTGGTCCTGTTCTCATCCTCATTTTATAGATAAAGACTACAGACACAGGGTGACCTGCCCAAGGTCACACAGTTCACCAAGGGTTGGAGGTGGGATTTGAACCCGGGCATTCTGACTCCAGGGTGTATGTCCCTCATCACCAAGCACACGTTTTGTAACAGGTGCCGTTAGCATCTGAAGATAAGAAGATGAGATCTTGTTTCTCCTCAGGAATATCTGACATTTCTCCACGTCTGACCCCTCTGAGACTCATTCTTAGGGCAATAGGGCCTGTTTGGAAAACTAGCCAATGTCTCATCAATGTAACTGTTTTAAAGGGAAGGGATGACTTTCTCTTTAGGGGATATTCTTCAAAGGTAAAACTTACCAAGGTCAGGCCTTCTCTGAAAAAGAAAACAAACAGGATTGTCCACTCTCTGAAGCCAGGGGTCTGTTTCTCCCCTGGTCTCCAGAGCCTGGCACCTGCACCTAGTACACAGTGCGTGCTCCAGAGATGGCTGCTGGATGGATGAACACAGCAGTAATACAATGGAGTCCTCGGCATTCCTTAGCTTGCTCTGGGGTCTCTTCGTCTCTCAGGACACCCACCTGGGTTCCCAGCATCTTAATTCTGATGGACCACAGGTCAAATGAGAGGGGCTGGGTGACATGAGATGGGGTGGAAGGGGTGCAGGGGAGAGATGGACAACAGCACAATGGTAATGCTATGGACAGATCTGAGCAACCTGAGGGCAGGATGACACTGGTAGGTATATCGACCACCTGCGGACCCAAAACTGGCCGCCTTGGCCAGTGAATGCTGTGACGCAGCTGGGGGATGTGCTAGCATCTAGACTTCATGCTCTTGGGTGTATATGCACTGCTATACACACATTTCTTTTATGTGCACACACAAACACACACACAGACAACAGGAAAATAGAGGAAGGAAGACCATACCTTTAACTACCCTATCCAGATAGTGAGCTTGGGAGATAAAAGACAGGACGTTTATGGTAGGACCAAGGAAGTGTGGCCTCTCCTGCCACAGAGGCATGCTGGGCACTAAGGAGATGGAGGGGAGGCACTCCGCACTGGGGGCAGGCCACTGTCATGGTGGGGAAGGGAGGACCAGAGACAGGACAACACGGGAAAGGCAGGAGAGCAAGCACATTCTCCAGGAAGGGCCAAACGGGGCTTCAAGTCACTGTGCGATCAGGCAGTCGGAAACATGACCAAGTAAACAAGACGACACATGGGCACGGAAACCAGGAGCAAGGAGGATGGGAAGCTGCAGAAGTGGCCGCGTTCCTGCTCCGTCAGCTTTGTCCAGCTGTATGGAAAACTAGAACGTGTCCCTTTGTCTCCCCAGGGCAGCATCCCGACCTCCCCTGCACCGCCGGGGCAGCAGCTGTGCCAAGAGCAAGTGAACCTGGTCTGCCACTCCCAAGAAGCTGGAATTTAGAAATACACAACACTGGAATCCTCTCTGATGTGCCCTAGGGAAGTGCGTTGGGCGTCGCTATCTGTCTGCCTTTCGAATGTTCCACGTGCACCCGTGCTCACATCTACTCAGGTGCAGGATGCTCGGGGTGCTACGTAGAATGCAGCCCCGCTCTGTGTGAGGGGCAGGGCAACGGATGTCATTGCGAAGAGCAGGAAAAAGAGAAGAAAACCTGATCACTCTTCAGGGCTGAGGAACTCAAAAGACAGAGGCACGCTTTGCTTTTTGACTCATTTGGCAATGCAAGTTACTGCTTGTTTGTGAGGACGGGTCCTTCGAATGCTGCTCTGAAGCAGCCCCCACCGTGTGGGTACGGGGGTGCCTGGTTGTGTGCCGAGAGCAAGGCAGCCTCTTCATTCCCAGCCCAAACTGGGGCCACCACTTGCCCTTCCCCACTGTGTTTGAGGCGGCTCCCTTTCCCTGTGGCTCTAGACCTCTCTCTAGTGTGTTCTCACAAAGGCCAGACAGGACCTGATGCTCTGCGCCCAGGCTGTACCTCATCCTCAGCTGTTTCATCCAGTGGTACGGCCTGATCTGGAAGCCCTGGGGTTCCATAGACGGTACGAACATTCTTGCTCTCTTCATCAAAAAAAATGAATTTTATATTTGCAGTCCTCTGGGGAGGACAGTGCCATGGCTGTCCATCAATGTGTATTTGCCTCAAAAGACTGGTGGGTGAGAGGCTGGCTTCTTAGTTCAGGTGTCCATCTGGTCTCTGTTTCAAGGCGAAATATGCTCCTGGAGGCTGCACACCCAAGTGGAAAACTGGGAAGAAGAGATTGTAACGGGACCTGCCTGCTTCCCTTCATTCTCAGAGATGCTGGGCATCCAGGAGATAGCAGGATATGAGACGGGAGCACGCAGGAGAGTGGCTTATTAAGCAGGAATGAAGAAATAATGTGTGGAATGCCAAACACAGAAAGCTACAGGGATCAACAGCCTAGGAAATACCTCCGGCTTACGGGAAAGACTGTCTGTCTCAATCCTTGGTTCATCTGTTCCTTTAGTCTTGGTCAAACTTGTTCAAACTTACTGCAAAGTGGTCTACTGTGTCTTTGACTTCCTCTCTCAGGCTATGGCATCAAAGAGCAGGAAGATAGACCTCCTGGAGCAGGGAGTTTTCTTAGCTTTCAGATCTGCTGAGTTTTGTGGGGAGGGTCTTGACCGGATGTTCTTAGGATAACTCTGAACCCAGCTACAGAAGAGGTAGAATGAGCCTAGACTGGTCTTCTGGGCGTGGTCAGGCTGGATGAGATACCAAGATTGGGATTCAAATGGCCTTACCGCTGCAGCGGAGTGTGTGCGTGTGTGTGCACGTGTGTGTATGCGTGTGTGTGTGTGTGTTGGGGGAGGGCTGTCCTCTGATGATGAAACCTATCCTGATTGTCTCCAAAAGTAATGGTAGCATCATGGCTCTGTGGTTAATGAAGATTACATCCACTCTGTAGGATATTCTCCTCAAACCCAAGGGCTGGCGTCAGAGGCCTCTTTCTCTTGTAATGCCATTTAATTTTCAGAAACCATACAGTAATAAAGAGCTCTATTAAATGCAAATATGTTTCAATACCTTTAAAATGCTTATTCATTTTTGCAGACTGCAGGAAGGCAGAGAAGCCAGTAGAAGTGACTGGGGCAGGTTGCGATCAACACTGTGTGTTTCTGCAAGCCAAGTGTGGACATTCCAAACTTCAAGTCCTGACCCCACAACGCAAAAGGGATTCCTTTGCCACAAAGAGACCTCAAGCCACAGTGTGAATCCAGAAACTGTTTATCAACCAAGTCCATGATCTTCTCGGAAACACAGCTGCCTTGTCTGTTACTGAAAGTGGAAGTGATGACCTGGTCTTTGAAGGCCAATGCCATTCATTTATAAAAGGCATATGCCGATGTCATACAGCTGTTACTTTTACTGTCCGAAGATCTTGTCACATATGTTCTCTGTTAAAATCTTTTAAAAATCAGCGATTTTCAAGTACCAACATTAGTAAAGATGATGTAAAATCCATGATGTTGCAGGATAGAAGGTGGATCTAGCACTTCACAAAATTCCTTAATCTTTCTCCAGGACTTCAGGATGAAGAGAGTAACAGTAAAGTCATCTTGCCTCTCAGGCCACACTAGCTCTTTTTTTGTTTTGTTTTAAAGATTTTATTTATTTATTTGAGAGGCAGAGTTACAGACATAGAGAGGGAGAGACAGAGAAAAAGGTCTTCCATCTGCTGGTTCACTCCACAGATGGCTGCAATGGCTGGAGCTGTGCCGATCCAAAGTGAGGAGCTTCCTTCATGTCTCCCACATGGGTGCAGGGGTCCAAGGACTTGGGCCATCTTCCACTGCTATCCTAGGCTATAGCAGAGAGCTATATGAGAAGAAGAGCACCTGGGACTCAAACCAGCACCCATATGGGCTGTTGGTGCCCAGATGGGAAGCCAGTGCCACAGGTGGAGGCTTAGCCTACTACACTACAGTGCCGGCTCCTACACTAACTCTTTCGACATTCCATAAATGTTTCTTATGCTCCTACTATATGAGGGCTCATCAAGAAATTCATGGTCAGTGAGTACCATGAGGACAACTATGTGTGGACTTCAATATACTTTTTAAACCCAAATGAAATTATCTTTTACTTTTCTGAGAAACTGTGAAGTCCTCTCATGTTCCTGTGACAGTGCAAGAAGTGGAAGACAATGGCGGATCTAGTTATTGAGGGTGCAGACTCCGAGCCTTTGGCATGGAGTTGATCTGCGAGGTCATAGTCTCTTTGGTGCTTCTGTGACCAACCAACATGAAAACATCTTTCCTTGAGGTTTCCAAAAAGCTTCTCTTAGCATAACCTCAAGCAGCATCATGGGCCTCCTGTCAAAGGTGACAGAGACTACAGCAAGGAGTTCACGGCAACTCTCGCGGTTGCATCACTGGTCCATGGTGGGCCAGATTAGCCAAGGCTCATGGGAGCAGGTGCACTTCTTTCAGATGGATGAAAAATTCCCCGCAGAGATGCTCTATGATCTCTCTCTGCATGAACGGCTGGTGAATAAGTAGTCCATGGTACTCACCCCAAGACAAACTCACACAGAACAAGTGCTATCCTGCAGTTCCCAGCTAAGCCGTGGGTGGGCTGAAGTCTCCGGGAACCATCGGCAAAGCATGCTGTGGCTCCCATAGTCCCTCTTCCCCTTTGTCGGTATTTGCTGTCACATCCCAGGTCCTGCTGTGAGAGGACTTGGCTTCTGAGGAGGGCTAAGCATGGGTTTCCACGCAGTGCTGAGGCCTCCTGTGTGACCCGAGCTCTCAGCTGAGGCCTATCTGATCACAGAACAGAAACCTGAGGGCAGCTGTTCAGAGGGAGACAGAGGACTCCAGAAGGCTCTGTGGCTTCTCTTGACGATGTCTCTCCATCGTGAAGTCTGGGTTTGCTCACTTGAGTAACTGCATCACCAGAGTGTGATTCTCATCTTTACTCCCAGAGGAGGCTTTGGTGCGAGAATCGGAATTTATATGATTGGACAGCTCTCCTGAAATTTAGTAAGGAATTCTGCATATCTGGCATCTTGAACGATCACAGCTTTGGAGTCAAGGTTGGAATTTTACAAATGTAATCTAGAAGTTGGCATTTTCCACACGTGTTTTGAGGCTTTGTAGACAGGGGGCACTGAGG
This sequence comes from Oryctolagus cuniculus, assembly GCF_051225735.1. NCBI lineage: Eukaryota > Metazoa > Chordata > Mammalia > Lagomorpha > Leporidae > Oryctolagus > Oryctolagus cuniculus. The sequence continues at coordinate 69,876,443 of NC_142867.1, forward strand.
TGAAAATAAAATAACCATCGTAGAATTGATCCAAATGTTAGTGTGTTTCCAAAGAAGCAGGAAAAAAAATCAGACATCTTCTTACATGTAACTATGACTCTCAGCATTCTCAAAGGAAATCAGAGGTCAAGTCCCACAGTTAAGGGGCCCATAGCATTTCTGGAAAAGACATCCAAAAACCTGCTTTTGCTGGCACTGTGCTGACCACACACAGGAGAGGACATCCCAATCAATCCACCTGACCTTGACTTCTAGAAGGACTAGGAAAACTGGGTTCTCTTTATGCAAGTGGAGCTATTAGTGTCAGAGAAATGAGAGCAAGAACGAAGAACCCCCTTTTCTTTATGGGATAGTTTTAGGAGGTGAGTCCGTTTTGAGCTGATGGGTGTGCAACACCGTGGGCAGTGCAGGAGGGGGCTGGAATTACGTCATTTCAAGGGGCATCCTCCAGCCACCCTATTCTGTGATTCAAGAGAAACTGGGGCCCCACTCAGCCACGTGCTCTCTCCACAGTGCTCTCCCCAAATACTTTCCTTCAATACACAAAGAGACAGGTAATCCCTCATGTAAGGACTGTGGATTCAATGGGTAGAATGCTCACTATTTGACAAAAATACTATCATTACAGAGGGTACCACTGTCAAGTTCCCTTTCATTTTGAAAACCAACCTTTTTAGAGAGAAATGAGTAGCTTCCATAAAAGGTAAGGTGGGCCAGAGCCTCTAAGAGGAGACGTTTAATTCCGGCTACAACACCGCTCTGGGCAAGGTAAAAATCTTACCCTGCAGGGTTGGCCATAAGGAGCCCGATTTCTCATATTCTTTAAATTCTTAATTCCTGCTGTAGGGTGACCAAGTCATTCCTCTCTCTTTCTGGAGGGCAGCGGTGTGTAAATAAACAGGCTGTCCTCTCTTCTGCCTCCCTTTCATGGAATTCTCTGAATCAATGCCATGGACACCAGCTCTTTCTCTGGTATGGGGAGCAACCACACTGTAGCTGCAGAGGCTCTAAGCCCCACAGGATAGGGACCCATTGTGTGATAATGCAATCTGATAACAGGAGAAAATGTAACTAACTTTTCACATCAGCAGTTTTCTACTAAATGACCCTCACCAGGAGCAAAGTTCCTCGGAAATGTAAGAAAATGCCCCCTTCTCATGTCTCCTAACAAGAAAAGAAGGCACCCACCCTGGTTCCTCTAATTGGCAGCCCTCCTGCCCTGGCCCTTCTGTGTCCTACGAGGTTACTGCAGCCTCCTTCAGCTCAGGGGGCTGGGTTTCCCACGAGGATGCAGCTGGCCACGAGCAGCGACCCACAGGGAGAAGGGACGCATGCAGGGGAATGAGACAGGCACAGAGAAAATGCTTATGACACAATGACACGGATGGAATGCCAGGCCAAAGTCCTTTCATCTGAGCCACGATGACTGTCCGCTGCTTCTCCTGTGGCTTTTTTTTTTTTTTTTTTTTTTTTTTTTTTTTTTGTGCTAGGACTCTTACCCCTCCTCTCACAGCGTGCACACTGGCCCTGACACATTTCTAACCTGCACGGACGGAACGTGTGCACCTGCAAGGGGGACTCTGTTCTTGATGACCACAGCGTGTGCAGGAGAGGTCATGTGGGTTTCTTGGCGTTGTAGTGAAACAAACCTGCTGAGAGCCGGGCCGGTGAGCAAGCATGGGATGCAAGTCAGAGTGTGGCCTGCCCCCGGGCCCTCATGGGTGTCACCTGGGACTGGGCCATGGATAATCTCCCTGAACTCTGGTCACTGGGCTTAGAGGAGGCACTTTTATCTTACAAAAGCCTGATGCCTACACACTCTTTGGAAGTTGGTAAGGCAAGCTAAGGACTCTGGGAACAAGTAATAGGAAACAGAACACACTCTCTGGGGATCTGGGTTTTTCCAAATGAGAGATGGATCACCTTCTGGGCTGGGAGGTTGAAAGGTCAGTCCACTCTCGGTCATGCGGAAAAGCAAAGCGGAGAGGGAAAGCAGAGCTGAAAGGAGAGGGTGCCTCGGCTCTCTGGGCCAGGTCTCACTAGGGGATTTGGGGACAATCACACTGACGTAAAGCAGCCGTGAGGCAGGCGCAGTGACCGCGGGGCGTGTTCTGCCGTAGGGAGGGCGAGGGCCAGGGCCAAGTAGGCGAGGACTTCTGAGTGTGATCACGGGAACAAGACACAGTCTCTGGGGGAGGACACGAGCCGATGCCTTGGTCGAAGAACTGGCCTTTGCTGGGTGAGGCTTAAGAGCAAGCAGCAGGCAAAGAGAAAGTGGAACCTCAACTTCCTGTTCAACGTCTTTACAGCATGCATGACCTTAAGCCTCAGGTCCCTGAAAGACAGGAAATAGCTCAGAGCCTGTCATGGGGTGACTGCTGGGAGATGCAGCGGAAGGTGCCTGGCAGATTGCAAAGACTCAGGGACCGGAAGCCACTGTCATTAGTAATGTCAATCATCACCAGGTGTTCCACAGCCACTGCTAGACCCAGCCACACTGCAGGTTTCGCTGGCACCCAGGATATAAACTAATGGCAGGCTGCAAGACAAGAATGAGGACTGAAAACACCTCATGACACATAAGAGGCAGCTCTGCTTGCTTCAAACTTCCTTGTCCCTCCAAAGCTTTGGGGCTTGTCTTCCAGTTCCTACAAGACCTAGGAGGCTGCTTGCTGAGCTGCAGCAGCACCCAGATCCCTGCTTTCTCCCTGCTTTCTACGGCCATGTGCTCACCATCTGATCACAGACCTCTCCTTAAAAAAAAAAAAAAAAAAAGGAAATGGAAGGAGAAGTTAAAAATTATACATACACAAGCCAGTTGATTCAATAAAGAGCTTTTGGGGAGTGTTCATTCCAGGATAATAAACCAAGCAAAACGTCTGGCTGTGTTTAAAATCAACAAAACCAGCAGGAAAGGCAAAAGAAGGGAACAAAGTGATCAGCTTGTTTTTAAAGCTGCCAACAGCGCTGCTTCAGCAGGGGCTGCTGGGGAGGCACCCCCGCGAGAAAGGCACAAGGAGACACATGCAGACAGGGAGGGAGCCCAGGCCCCGCAGCTGAAGGTGGGTGGGGCCTTGGAGTTGGTGGGGGGGGAGGCAGCATTCCCCAGGATTCTGGTCTTTTGGGAGCTCTGGCCCAGGAGGTCAGTGGGAGTGGAGATCTCAGGGCTCCTCCAGAAATATCCCAGCCGGGTAAGGGAGTGCTAACCATAGCTACCTGTACGGACCACGCCACTAGGGGCCAGCCTGCACTAGGCTCTCCGTATGTGATCATTCCTGTCTTAGGGGTGAGGAAGTTGAGCCCCTTCCTGCACGCACAGCTCCTTACCAGAGAGCTAACTGCACGGAGCCAGGAGGGGGCACCCTAACGTGCTACATAAGCAAGCCAGGCTATCTGCCAGCTGGCACCTGGGAGATGCAAATCGGGAGGAATAAGTTTGAAAACGCCCAATTGTGAGTTTGAACGCCACGGCTAACCAGGAGAAGCCAGTCCTCATGTGGCCAGATAAAAGGACTTGGGGCTGCATGGCCACATGCAGTGGGGGCCCTGGGACGTCGGCCCGCCATACCGATGGTGCAGTGCTCGCCGTTCCAGCCGGGGCTGCACTCGCACTTGCCGTCGCGGCAGGTCCCGTGCTCCGTGCAGCGTGGGTGGCAGGCCCGCTGGTCGCACGCCGCCCCCATCCAGCCATCCTCGCAGCGGCAGGTGCCCCCGACGCAGACGCCGTGGCCGCCGCAGTCGGCAGCACAGATCTCTGTGGGGAGGGAGGGCAGAGAGAGAAAACAAGCACTGAGCATACGTCACTGTCAGGGACAGGGTCACACTTGGCTTCCTATGGAGGTCAGGCTTTCAGGAGCTTGGGAGACCGATCTCGGCGGACGACGGCCTTCAGTGAAGGACAGGCCAAACAGAAGGGAGTGGAGAGCTCTGCTCTGTTTGCTTGTCGCTGTCGCCAGCCTGTCCGCACTTCTGCACTTGTCGCTTCCAAAGGGGATAGGCCTTCTGAGCAGAGGAGAGGAAGTCAAATTTAATTAAAAAGCGGTTATGTGTGAAAACAGAGTGAGGATGGGTCCCCATCGCCAACTGGCGTGCTTGTGGGTCTGGCTGGGGTCTGCGCATCTTGACAGTCTTGACTCAAACTGAGGTGGAGGTGACAGACAGGCCGGACCCTCCTCCTGGGGGTACTCGCTGGCTTGTTGTCCCAAACCTGCAGCTCGCACTACGCTTTCGCCGGGTTATTCTCAATGCTCCGGCTCATTGCTTCCTCACGCTAAACACCATCTCAACGCGCTGTCAGTTCCAAAGCAAACAGCTGGGGAGTAGGGAACATGCCACAGCCAGAGCGGAGCTGCCCAGCTCCTCACAAAGGCCGCAGAACACACAGCACCCGGTTCACAAGCCAGCAATTGCTTCACGCTCTCTGCAGGCGGGGGCTAGGAAGGTGCCACACGGCACCTGCTAGGGGCTGAGCGGCCGCCGTGGCCTCAGCCGCTGATAGCCAGGACAGCAACACAAATCCTGACTCGGTTCTTAAGCCGCGTGGCCCAGCGGTCTTCAGAGTCATATGAAAAATCCCAACATCGTTAATTTCATTCAAGCTAAATTAACTGGCACCCGTTAACGTTGCATTGGCCTATTACTCCCTCCGAAGCTGCTCTCCTGGTTTAGAAGCAGACAGCATTCCAGCTACTTGGGGGGTGGGGTGGGGAGGGGAGAGGGGTGTTGGAGGAAAAAAGGAAAGGAAACACAATTAGATCCGGGTGGTTTAGACCTCCCCTGTCAGTCTGGAAGACAGTGGATGAAATGGTTGGGAATTTACAAACAGTAGGAAAAGTCATCATTTACAGTGAGTTCCTTGGCAACACACCCAGATAAGCACACTTCCTCAAAAGGGAGGTACATGCTACATGCAATAATACAACCGATTTCTCAGCTGCCCAGGGGAGGAGGCAGCAGCTCAAATATGTGGGCAGATATCTCTGACGTGGAGCCGGGGTCCTGGGTTCTATGCTCAGCTTGGGAACTTATGAGCTGTGTGACTTCATGGAGCCACAGTTCGTGGTCTGGGGAGTGTGGCCAGCTGTGGCAGCATGAGGATCTACCCCTGTGAGGCTCTAGTCAAAGGTGGCTCCTCTTCTGAGAAGTCTGCTAGGGTTCACCCATGGTCATGCGCCTGCTTCCTTCCTTCCCATATTACGTCATGGGGGTTTTTCTGTTTCTGTGTCTGTCCCAGCTTCAAGCAAGGGATAACCTGAGCTGGTCTCATTCCGCAGAACCTCCTCTAGCCCTCGTCCTTGGCATATGCCCCAGCACAGAACAGACCCTTAATTAAGGTGAGCTGGCTGATCGGTATGTGCCGAGGGCTCTAGGTACCCGAGGGTGGAAGACAACGCACGCACAGCCCGTGCTGAGCCTGGGTGCGAGTCCATCCAGGCCCATCTGTCAGTTTCTCGCAGCACTGAAGGCAGGGCTGTGGGGCCAAGTGTCACTGCATCACCTGCCCTCCGCCACTTGGCTCAAGCACCTTCTCTTCGCTGACGTAGAGAGTGTCTAGGGCTTTCCTTAAGGCAAGGAATGCCAACCTCCAGGTCCCCCGCCTCCCTAAGCCCCACCGCTCTGCACTGCACAGGGAGGGCACTGACCTCCGGGTCGCTCTGGAGGCTGGGCCTGGGCTCAGGGCTGGAGCTTTCTCTACCCCGAGAGCCCCAGGAGAGATCAGCTCGCTCAGAATTTGTTGGTTTACTCAGCGCTTTCTGCAGGTGGCAGTTTATGGTGTGAAAGTAAACAGCACACAGCACTGCTATTCACTGAGGTGTGAACCAGGAGGGGCCCTCGCTGCTGGGTTTTCAGGCAGCAGGGCAGCGAGAGTTCAGCAGGGACACAAACAAGAGGCAGGCTGCTCTCCACACTTCCCGGTCCGGCTTTGGGGCACAGCTAACAGGCACCCCATTTTCTTGATTAACATGGACATGAGACAGCGAGCCTCGGAACCAGATGTGATTCCAAATCTCGGGTCTGTCAGCTCTGTGAGCTACTCAGCTGCCCCGCCTCCCTGTGTTTGTGCAGTGGGGATGCTGTCAGCACCCCTGCAGGGGGCACTCGGTGTCTGATGTAGCTGTGTCCACTCCCTGAAGAGTCATTTGTTCTTCAGCTAATCTTCCGCATGTGTCTGCTGCATGTCAGAGACTGTGCCTGGTGCTGGAAGGACAGAGGTCAGGGGCCGGCGATGCGGCACAGTCGGTGCAGCCACCACTGGAAAGGCCTGTATCCCACGTCAGAGTGCTTCAGTCCTGGCTGCTCCATTTCCAATCCCGCTCCTGCTAACATGCCCGAGAAAGCACTGGGGGACGGCCAGAGTAATTGGGCCCCTGGGACCTACTGATGGAGTTCCTGGCTCCTGGCTTTGGCCTGGTATAGCCTGAGCCACAGTAGCCATTTGTGGAGTGAACCAAATGAACCAGTAGAAGGAACATATTTCTACTTCTCCCTGCTTCTGTCACTCTGCCTTTCAAAAAAAATTAAACTGAATCTTTAAAAAAAGAAAAAGAAATGCAGAGGTCAATTAGGTAGAATCTCTGCCCTCGCCAGCTTTCTAGGAGGCCACAGTCCAAATACACTACAAACTGATGGTGGAATCCCAAAGATTAGCCAAAGAATTCAGAGTTGTTACTTATGTCTGTCTTTTTATGTGCAATGGATTAAAAAGTTACGGATCTCAGGACAAGAAAGATCTAGGATCTACTCGTGGCTTAACTTATCGGCTAAGCTATCTGTAGGCTGTAAGTCACACAATTCACTGAGCCTCTCTCTCCATTTCCCTAAGTTGGGCACAATTTCCACTGGCCCAATCTTCAGGGATCAAATGAGGTCATGTCTGGGAAAGCCAGTTTTGGCTTTGCCAGTGCTTCTATCAGATTGTACCATTTAGAAAGCACTCTTTGCATACAATTTCTCATGTATTTATCACCACAACCTTGCAAGAACTCCTGGCTATTATCTCTCCTGGAGGCGGGGACACTGAGACCCAGCTGTACAAGGGCATCATACAGGGCCACGTGGGCACCGAGGGCTTTTCGCTTGCTGGGACACCATGGCAAGATGGGTGGTTTGCAGAAAAGGAGATGGAGCCTCAGAACAGGCAGGGACCAGCTATACCCCACAGTCGGCTTCCCTGCGGGGACAACTCTGGTTCTTCCAGAAGACCCCTCCCCCCATTTCTGGCCCCGCTGCTTCTCTTCTGTTCCATCCAAGCCAGACCCTGAATATATGCGTGATGAACCGAGATCCTCGACACTGGTTCCCTGATGCGTGGCGTTACTCTGCATGTGGAGACGGTGGGTGTACCATCCCAGAGCCCGGGGCCTTGCCAAGTGTACACCAGATGTGGTTTCCCAGCACAAAGCTCAAGCCGCAGGTGGCTGAGCATCCCTCTGCCAGCCTCAACAAACTGGGCTGTGAGCTCTCACACATTTTAATGGGAGGGCCCTGAACAGGGTGACCTGGATGTTTATGGGGTGCATAACCTGTGAGTACTCGGGTTCTCCCCCGCAGAGGACCTGTCTGGCTGAGTGGAAGAGGCCACCGATCCTGGTGGCAAAACCCCATGATGCCACTTCAGCATGTGGCCTATTTTTTTTGTTTTTCAAATACCTCACTCCCTGCCCCCCGCCCCTGAGGTAGAAGGAATGGCTTCTTTTTTCCTTCTCAGCTTCTACACTGACAGTAGAGCAGGTACGACCTCCTGGCGTGGTTGGTGAGAACCAACCAGGGGATTCACAGAGCATGCTCTGACAGCTCACAGGCCTCTTGTGTAAATAAGGTAAATGGTCCTTCGCGACATTTGGACACACACTCCTCTGTGAGTCCAGCTTCCTTCTTTGCGAGCTGAGGATGAAATCAACTGCTCTAAGGGGTAGCTGTGGGCTCCCATCCGGTGGATTCTGTGGATGTGCAAGCCCTAAAGTGGGCACTCAGGAGTCCAGGTGATGAGCGAACACACAGGTCTTTCCTGACCTCAAGGAGTTATGCACACCACCACGGCCCATGGACAAGACCCAAGTCTGCTACATTCAAAGAGAAAGCACGAATGAAAGCAAAGCTATCACAGTGCCTGGGGCATAGTTAGGATACAATAAATTAAAAAGGGAAATGAGATGTAATGATAAATGCACTCAAGTCACGATCAGATGGAGTTCTTTTTTAAAAAAGTGTTCATTGAGGCCAATAATGTGGCACAGTGGGTTAAAGTCCTGGCCTGCAGCACCGGCATCCCATGTGGGTGCCAGTTCGGTCCCGGCTGCTCCACTTCTGATCCAGCTCCCTTCTATTGCCTGGGAATGCAGCAGAAGATGGCTCAAGTCCTCAGGCCCCTGCACCCATGTGGGAGACCTGGAGGAAGCTCTTGGTTCTTGGCTTCAGAGCGGCTCAGCTCTGGCCACTGTGGCCAACTGGGGAGTAAACCAGCAGATAGAAGACCTTTCTGACTCTACCCCTCTCTATAACTTTGCCGTCCAAATAAATAAAATAAATCTTTTATAAAAAGTTTATTCATATATTTTATTTATCTGAAAGGGAGAGGGAGAGGGAGAGGGAGAGGGAGAGGGAGAGGGAGAGGGAGAGGGAGAGGGAGAGGGAGAGGGAGAGGGAGAGGGAGAGGGAGAGGGAGAGGGAGAGGGAGAGGGAGATACAGAGAGCTACTATCTGGTGGTTTACTCCTTAAATGTCTGCAGCAGCTAGGGACGGTGCAGGCCAAAGTCAGAAGGCTAGAACTCAATCTGCGTCTTGGCTACAGTGGCAGAGACCCAAGTACTTGAGCCATCGTCTGCTGCCTCCCAGGGTGCAGGTTAGCAGAAAGCTGGAATTGGTGGTGGAGCAGGATCGGAGCTCTGGCACTCCAATACAGGATGCAGATGTCCCAGATGGCGTTTTAACCACTGTACCAGATGCCTGCCCTGAGACGTGAATTCTGACATCTGCTACACACCTGATACAAAGGCATATTTGATAAATGCTAGCTTTCACACAAACCTAGAGCTTTATGATTGAATGCTGGAGGGCTAGAGTCCGGGAGGACTCTGTACACAAGCCATAGGGACAGTCGACTGCAAATTATGACCTCTGCCCTACTTCCCAGCTGGGGGTCCTTGGGGAAATTACTCAATCCCTCTGAGCCATAATTCTGTACTCCTAAAATGATCTTGCAGGGGGTGGGGAACTTTTCTCTGCCAAGGGCCATTTGGATATTTATAACATCACTCGCAGGCCATACAAAATCACCAACTTAAATTAGCCTGCTATAGATTTATCGAATTTCGAGTCCCACTTGCGGTTGCCTTGGCAGGGCCAGACCCAGTGATTCTGTGGGCCTTGCACAGCCTGCAGGCTGGCTGTTTCCCACCCCTGCCCCACAGTGTGGGTGGTGACAACTGGAGGAAGCAGTTCAGATGGCAAGCTCTATGTTGTGGATACAACTGATGGATGAGGACCTGCATCGGCTGGATCCACATAACTCCAAGCCAGCAGGGAAGCATCTCTCCCAAGAGCCAGATATTTGCTTTACTAAAAGCAGACTCGAACTTTGGGTATGACATATACTCTTAGGTTGACTGCCTACCATGGCACCATCAACCAAGATGATCAAAACCTAAGGAGAAGGCCGGCGCCGCGGCTCACTAGGCTAATCCTCCGCCTAGTGGCCCCGGCACACCGGGTTCTAGTCCCGGTCAGGGCGCCGGATTCTGTCCCGCTTGCCCCTCTTCCAGGCCAGCTCTCTGCTGTGGCCAGGGAGTGCAGTAGAGGATGGCCCAGGTGCTTGGGCCCTGCACCCCATGGGAGACCAGGAAAAGCACCTGGCTCCTGGCTCCTGCCATCGGATCAGCGCGGTGCGCCGGCCACAGCGCGCTGGCCGCGGCGGCCATTGGAGGGTGAACCAATGGCAAAGGAAGACCTTTCTCTCTGTCTCTCTCTCTCACTGTCCACTCTGCCTGTCAAAAAAAAAATAAAAATAAAAATAAAAAAAAAAAACCTAAGGAGAAGTCATTTGTGTTTGTAGCCGGGGATTCCTCTTAAAATCAGGTGAAAATCCCCAAGCGTCCTAACACCCTCACTGTGAATTTGTCAAGTTCTTATCTGAACTGCACAGGGCCTGCGAGATGAACCCAGCCAGGTCCAAGAATATACAAGCTCTTCTCCGACAGAAAGTCAGGCCTGCACACTTCCTGTTAACTGCCTCACCTCTCACCTCTCTCACTTGTGCACACATCTCTCCAGGCTGGAAGCCCACCTGATGGCAGGAAATAGTTTCTTTTTCCCCCATCACAGTTTCCTGGCAGTAGTACCAGACACAGCACAACATGGCTGGCAGTGAACATTTGTCTAAAGAATAAACGGCTCATTGTAACAGAAAAAGTGCATGGGAGAGGTGTATCCACTGACAGTAGTCTCTCTCAGTGCCACACTGCACAAATGTCATTGTGTCCCTTATATTTAGGTGGAGGCTCGGTGTCCTGGGTGCCTAAGCTGTTCATAAGCCACCTTCACTAATCTCTGCTTGTGAACTGTGCACGTTTAAGAAGTGTCTTAGTCCTTCACACCCTCAGACATGTCTGTTCTCTATGACACAGAAGCAGAGAACCCACGGGCAAGGGGTGAAAAGGGCAGGGGAAAGATGTGAGGTTTGGCTGTTGGTTAATTATGCCAAAAAGTGTATACGTAAGGGAAACACGCTGCTCCAGGCTCCCCTCATTAAATGTTAATCCCCATACAAGCCCAGATGAGGCCTGGGACCTATCACAGCTACGTTTTAATTTGTCGGGACTTACTTTACAATCCTGTTCATTAAAACTGCTGGTAGGGGAAGCTGTGTCTTTCCCCTAACGGGAGAGACTTATGCATAATTTTCCCATAAAATTTCTTCTACTTGGAAAGACGCTCAAAATTGATACAAGTAGGGAGCAGAGGAGCTCCACCCAGGGAGTGCCGCACTTTCCTGCTGAGCAAGACCAGATGCCGGAGATGCCGTCTTTAAAATTCCAAGGATGTGGACGAGTCTTGGCCCATGGGACACTCTGGGAAGTCTTTTCATAAGTCTGTGTTTAGCACGAAAAGTAAGTAAAGTCGCTCTATTTTGCTGAGGACCTGAGGTTTGGAGAGTGTCCTTAAGAAGTTTTAACAGAGGATCTCCTAATTGAGGATGACTCCTGCTAGGATTATCTGCTTCATCACTGGCTCATACTAGTTACTGTACAACTCGGGGAATTCCTCTGAACTCCTGGCGAACTTGACATCCAAGTCAAACTAGTCAGTATTTGAGGCAGAAAGAAGGAGAATGTTCCGGCCTTGTTGGTGGCTCACAAGGGTCACCTCCCTCAGCGATGCTTATACTGCCTTGATGCAGCTGAGCAAATGGCTTGGGGGGATGGCGTGACCTGCTCAAAGGTCCCCAGCTAGAACGAAAGGTGACCATGATGGACACAGCTTCTGGGTCTGTGAACTGTGGGATCAGGCACAGGAACAACCTCAGCTGTTAGTCCACAGCTGCTGGAGTTCATCACTGCCCTAGCTAGATTAGATCACGGGGTCTGAGAAACCAGGTCGCAGTGTCCTTCCTCATCCCACTCACCGTCTAGTAGATAAAGCGCTTTTCCTTTTGTTTGTCTCACTGTTCATCCTCTATCCATATGTCTGCTCATCCATCAGTCCACGCATCTGTCCATCCATGCAGACATCTAATCACCTCACCAGCTATTCCAGCTACCAGGTCTTCTCTATCCATCCATTCACCCAGCCACGTGACCTGAGCAACTCACTTCATCTGTTAGTGCCTTATATTTCTCATCTGAAAAGCAGGGTACAGATCTCGGTCTTAGGGGCAGGTTGCACGAGCACTAGGCAACATGTTTGGTGTTGTACCTACCTTCCATGGAGTGAAAACCCATTATACTCAACTATGCCCTGTTTTTGTGCCAGGAAGCGCCAGGGGGTGGGGGGAAGGAGGGTCTGAAGATGCAAGGGGAACAAGGGGATGATGTTCAACTGAGGGACCTTCAGCAGCAGGGGAGGGCTGCATCATGCGAGCGACAGGTTAAGGGGGCAGCTCATCTCCTGGCGAGGACACACACTGCGGAGAACTGGCGTGGATCGTGTGCAGGCACTTCGCCATCAGCCTCAGTGTTCTCAGAGAGAAAGGAGGCAGGACTCTGCTGTGCGAGGGGCTGGTGAGCAGATGTGGGCATGTGAACGAGTCCCTGCGGGGAGCGAGAGTGAGAACCCACAAAGCACAACAGCAGCTGCAGGGGCGAGGGCCCGGGAGGCTGAGGGCCATGGCCACGATGAGAGTCCGCTTAGCGGCGCTCAGGAGCCCAGCTGCAAGATCAGATGCGGGGAACGGCAGGAGCGGTCCTGGGTTTGGCGAGGTGGGTGGGGAGGAAAGGCAGAGATAAAGGAGCAGTGAGTGACAAAGGGAGGGGGTGGACATGCGAGACCAGGGCAGAAAGGGAAGCAGGCAGGTCAGGAGAGAGCTGACAATGGGGAGGAGGTCTACTTTGGGTGGGTTCCCAGAGGAAAAATAGAGCTTGGAGGAGCAGGCTCAGTGGTGGTGTGGACATGTGACGAGCTCAGAGGCTCTCTAGCCATGCTACAGACAGAAAAACAAGGGTTGAGACAGAATGCCCTGTTCTGGGCCACACAGTCAGACGTGTGTTGGTGCCCGAGGGAGAACCTGATGGCTGCCTTGGGGATCAGCCATGTAAGGGGCCTGGGAGATCAATGGTTCCAATGGGGCAGCCTCTGCACTGTCTGGCCCCTCCTGTGAGCTCCTGCAAGTGCTGCCCCCATGGTCTAGGCTCTCCTGGACCCACAAGGTCAAGTCCAAGTGTATGTTCATCTCTGGCTCCAAGGCTCCCTCCTCCTTGAAGTCCCTTCAGTGTCCTGGCTGGAAGGGGATTCACCTTTCCCCCCCTTCCCGAAGCATTTGATGTGGAACTTTCTTTCTCGGGGCTGCTCACCTCCTTGCATTTCCTCAAGGGCCCTGCGTGGTCAGATGACTCGCTGCTGGCCCCAGGAAGTCTTTCACAGCAAATGCTGCCTCCTGACTGTTGCCAGATTCTACAGGTCTGGGCTCTGGTGCTCCAGCAGACCATGTAAAGGTCTGTGATTTTGCACCGAGCAGAGGCCTGGTGTTAGGCAAGCTGGGTTCAAGAGCCTGCTCTGCTCCTTTCCAGCTCTGTAAAAACATTGTCCATCTCTGAGCCTTTCTTTTTGTCACATAAAAGGGAATAAGGATATCTATCCATTAGAACACTAAAACTGATTGAAAAAAATGTACTGAGCACCTACTATGTGCCAAAGACCCCTACAGGCTGGAGACAGAGGACGATACGAAATCACTCCTGTCACAAGGAACTCGAGTCAACCCATGTGTGACACGAGCAGCCAGCCAGCCAGCCACCAGGCCCAGCACGTGGCAAGCTAATGACAAGCCACCCTTCCCTCCCACAGGCCACATCTCCCTGTATTTTGAACAAATCATCACTTTCCCTCCTGCTCTCACTAAATTGGACAGGTGGCTTTTTAAGTCTCCGTGCAGGTTTCAGGAAGCAGCCTGCAGGGGAGGAAGGTTCAGGAAGGTGCCGCTGACTTCCTCGTGGTAATTAGTCTCCTCCAGTCCTGCAGGCCAGGCCCCAGCGACTCGCCCGTGCTTTCAGCTTCCTGCCCCCATCACCTCGGAGCCGGAGCTGCTTCCAGGCCATGGCCCGGTCCCCAGGTGGAGGTGGCAGAAAGCTAATGAGCCTTGGAAAGCACTCGGCCTCTCACCTCGTTCAAGGGGCTGGGACAGCTGGCCAACCAAGCAAAACAGTGGGTTGTGGCATGTCGGTGTGGAGCGGGTCCCTGCATCTCCACACCTACCCCGGGGGTGGGGGTACCATCTCAAGCCTTTACAAAGTGCCTGCTGCAGCAAGTAGCAGCTGCTGCCATTCAGCTGCATTGGAAGGCAGCCGGCCTGCGCGTGAGACGCGCTCCACCCTGGCTGGGAGAGTGCTCCCAAGCGGGGTCTGACTGCAGGGGGAAAACAAGCCGGGAAGGGGCCGGGGAGGCAGCAGCAGGTATGATGACTGCGGCAGGTATTTTTGGAACCAGGGGTGGAACACAACCAAAAACCCCACGGAAAGGGCCCAACTTCCAGAGCCTTCTGACCCTGGTACTGTCTGCAAAAGGCCCATTTCTCCACTTAGTCGGGTGCTCACCTTTCTAACCACTTGTTAAACACCTCCACCTGGAGGTCCCTCCGGCACCTCAAATTATGCTGATGTCAGAGTGAGCTTTCCAAAACCAAACCTGGCCGCGCCACACCTCTGCTTAAGCCCCAGTGGATGCCAGCAACACACCAAATCTACACTTCTTGGAGGCCACCGCTGAACTGATGCCTGCCAACTTGCCTCATCCATCCCACCTCTCACTACCACCACAAGCATCAACTACTGGTCTTTCTGGAAAAGGCCCTGAGCTGGCCATTCTGCACCTGGTGCAGATCTCAGTCTACAAGGGGCTGCTCTAAGGGGCTGGCCTCCTCCTCCTCCTAGCTCTGCCTGCTCACATTCAACCCTCATCACCCACCTTAAATCCCACTTCCTCCACGAAGCCCATTGCCCTGTTTGAATGTGACCATCCTTCTCCTTGAACCTTTGTAGTACTGTGGGGATACCATGGTTCTGATTCAACTTACATGGTTCCTGGCAGAGTGACTAAGCAACGTGGTACCTTATAAACCCAATATCTGATTCTTGGGCAGTGCCAGCACAAACACTGGCAACAGCCAGTGGCAGAGTTATGCGGTGGATAAACACGGTTCTGGAGCCAGAGAAGCCTGGCATGAAATCCTTGTTTTCCTGGAGTGTCTCTGAGTGAGCCACTCGAGTTCTCTGGACTGTGGTTTCCTGGAAACGCTACCACCTGCAACAGCAGGAGCTTGTGCGTTTGCTGTCTGTAATGTTTCATGAAGCACACCCGTGAAGGGGCTCTGCAACATGTGCATTCAAAGAACACTTATTTTTTAAAAACTACAAGTCAGCACAAGAGTAGCTGGATGCAGGGAGACAAGCGGAGATTCTGTGCAGGACACTGGCGTGGGCGCCCGAACAGAAACCTGGTTGTGACGCCCAGGTTCAGGACGGCTTCTATTTGCATATGGAAGAGCTTCCACGGATAGAAAGTGTTCCGGGGCTGCGGGGGGAAATTCTACTACATGACAGAGCTGCCAGCTCCCGCTTTCCCAGCCTTTAACTCTGGCAGTACTCAGCCTATGCCTGTCCGGCCCCACGTGTCCAGCCCTCGGTGCAGTGCTAGAAATTGACCACCTCATTGCACCTGAGCTGCCGCACCACCTCCCAGGAGACTGCGCTCCCTGCCTCCCTCCAGCACCCCACCCCCTTCTCGGTGACAGTGTCTCTCAGATGTTTAGTCTTCTGTCACAAAGGCTGTCGCTTGCCTTTGGGAAGGGATGCAGGAAATGTCAAGTCCCCATGGATATCATTTCCCGGGTGAAATTCTAACCTTGAGTTTCCTTTGCCTCCTATAGCATACCTACATGGAAAGAGCCCAGCCTGATGGCTTCCTCTTGATGTTTAATTGGATGTCGGTGCTATGCTTTCTGGGCCGAGAAGCTAACGCTGCTCAGAGAGGCTACAACTCTGGCTACACAAATGAGACTTGTAACAGGGGAGAATGCTCAATGCTGAATCTAATTTTCTCTTCCATCCATGAACACAAGACAGTTTCTCTGGCATTAAAGCATCTCACTCAGTCTTTCTGTCATTAATAAGAATTAAATTCTGTTCCCTCAAATTTAAATGTAATTATATTTTGCCTCGTAAATAAAATTGAATTACCATTTTCAAAATTTAGCACTAATGCTACTGCTATGTTTGGGGCTTTAATTTTTTTTTTAACCCTGTTGTTACTTTCAGCTAATTTTTTTTCAAGCACTGGGTTTATTGTGCTGTCAATTGTGACTTAATTTGATCAGCTCCCCATCTACCAAGTCATTAAAATTACTATTTGTGCTTTGTGATTTTCTTTTCCTTTTGGTAGGGAAACAGAGTAATAGGGAAGAAATTAGAAGCTCAGAGGATCTGAGTGTGAATCCTGGAAGGTCTCCTATGTCAAGGTAGAACCAAGGCCAGTTTGAGCTGAGGGAGCCAAAGAAAGAGCCGTGATGTGAGATCTGGAAGAGAAATCTTCAACGCTCACTGAAAATATTTTGAATGTAAGACCTTCAGCAAGGCATTCAGTGGGGCCCCAGGATTGGTCCCTGCCCATCTCCTGGCTGTACTTCTGTCCTCAACCCTGTGCTCCGACTCCAGTCATACTGAGTTTTGACTTTGCCAAGGGATCACGCTCCAGCCCTGCCCCCTACTTTTGCACATTCTCTCCCCTCTGCCTGCACTGCCCTCCTCTCCTTGGCCACTGGGGAGCCACCCTTCAGTCTCCTTGCTGAGGACATGCCTAGGTTCCTCTCCTAGCCAAGGTAACTGCTCCTGCCCTTGTGTTCCCAGACCCCAGGGCACTCCCATGAGCCAGAGCTCTCACTGGGTGCAGGATTCAGTATCAGCTGACTGTGGGGCTCTCTGATCCTCGGTGCCTGGAGCAGCACCTAGCACACCAGGGACACCAGCGAATGAGCTAAATGCATGTGTGCCCCCTCGGGATGGGTGTGGGTGTGGTGCTGCTGCGGAGGGGCTCTCTCTGTGGGCCTCAAGCTCCTCTTTGGAATGGAGCTCAGGAAGCTCACTATTTGGACAGGGCACTGATGCTAATGCTGGGTGGCCACTGACCTCCTTGTTTGGTGATAAATGTGTTAGCACATT
Source organism: Oryctolagus cuniculus (assembly GCF_051225735.1). Taxonomy (NCBI): domain Eukaryota; kingdom Metazoa; phylum Chordata; class Mammalia; order Lagomorpha; family Leporidae; genus Oryctolagus; species Oryctolagus cuniculus. The sequence goes on from NC_142867.1 coordinate 69,893,305, forward strand.
GGTGCTTCTTTATGTAGAGGTCAGGACTGTGTTGGGGGCTGAGAAAGGAGAAGGAAGGGAAACTGAGACTACCAGGGAACTCAACCTCTGAGAGAGAGCGCGCGCATGTTACAGGTTACATGGACTCAGAGCCAGGTCTTCTGGATCCAAACCTTCACTGTAAACTTCAGTGTAAACTGTCCCCACACTGAAGGCCGGCTCTGTGGTGTAGTGTGCTAAGCTTCTGCCTGTGGTGCCAGCATCCCACATGGGCGCCGGTTCAAGTCCTGGCTTCTCTTCCAATCCAGCTCTCTGCTATGGCCTGGGAAAGCAGTAGAAGATGGCCCAAGGACTTGGGCCCCTGCACCCACATAGGAGACCTGGAAGAAGCTCCTGGCTTCAGATCAGCCAAGCTCCGGCCATTGCAGCCATTTAGGGAGTGAATGAGCAGATGGAAGATCTCTCTTTCCCTCTCTGTAACTCTGCCTCAAGTAAATAAATCAATTTTTTTTTAAAAAAAAATTTACTTATTTATTTGAAAGTCAGAGTTACACAGTGAGAGGAGACGCAGAGAGAGGTCTTCCATCTGCTGGTTTACTCCCCAATTGGCCGCAATGGCTGGAGCTGTGCCCATCCAAAGCCAGGAGATTCTTCCAGGTCTCTCATGCGGATGCAGGGGCCCACAGGCTTGGTCCACCTTCCATTGTTTTCCCAGGCCATAGCAGAGAGCTGGATCAGAAGTGGAGCAGCCGGGACTCAAACCAGCACCCATATGGGATGCCGGCACTGCAGGCGGCGGCTTTACCTGCTACACCACAGCAGCAGCGACTGAATAAATCTTAAAAAAAAAAAAAAAAAAGAAAATTGTTCCCAAACCAAATTGTTCAACCAATTCAGATCTAATCACAGGCTTAAAATGTTTATGCTGATATTTTACTTACTGAGTGCTTGCTTCACGCCTGCTACTATGCTAGGCATTTTATGCATACATACCAAAGCTAACCTTGGGGTTCCTGGCTCCTGGCTTTGGACTGGCTCCACTTTGGCTGTTAAAGCCATTTGGGGAGTAAACCAGTGGATGGAAGACTTCTCTCTCTCTCTCTCCCTCTCTCCCTCTCCCTCTCTCCCTCCCTCCCTCTGTATAACTCTGCCTTCCAAGTATATAAATAAATATTAAAAAAGAAAGATAACCTGGAAAAGAACACTGCAAGGCAGGTATCATTAGCCACCTTCTCGGGGTGAGCTGAGCTCTGAAAACTCCAGCCTGGCCCCAGTCCGAACCTCATGTGGTTCTTACTGATGGCACACGCTACCTTCAAACCGGGGCCACTGGATCTCTAACACAACTCCCTCTGTTACTCTATGAAACTCAACTGTGATATAATGGTAAGAATCATAAACCACCAGAACAAGCATCGGACAGGCAGGATCTCTGCCGTGTGCTGCTTCTACGAGCCAGCACCCCAAGGAGTAAGATGTGGAGAGAGGGCCTCTCAAATAAAAGTCCCGATGGAGGAGGAGACTGGGGAGGGTTCACAGAGCCGTGGAGATGGGGAAGAATTGAAGAGTAGGAGGACAGAGGCTGTGGGACCAGGGTGGGATGGGAAGACCTGAAGGAGGTCCACCAGAGGGAGAAGTGATGAGAACAAGGGCTGGCCTTGGAAACCGTCCCCTGGGAAACGCCAGGGCTGGGCTCTGCTGCAGAAGTCAATAGGTTCTGGAAGGAAAGCAGGCCTTTCCCATTCTAAGGACCATCTCGAAGAGGCTGAATCCCTGGCCTTTGGCTGTGGCAGCTCAGACCCAAGAAAGCACTTGGTGGGTGGGAAGGAGGGGCCCCTCTGCTCAGCAGGCCTCTGAGCATGGCTGCCTTGTGCAGAGGCGAACCCTGCCCAGTGGGGCCACTTGTAAGGGAGGATGACGTCACCTGCAGGGGGTGACATCTGGCCTCTCGCCGGTGGGGTCATCCATGCAGCAAGCACTCAGAACCCAGCCCCTGTCTGGCCCTATTCTAGGGAGACAGATGCTGCCCTCACAGAGTTCATAGCTTGGTTAGGAAGAGGCCCAAGTGCACAGCAGGGCTCCCTATACTCTGGGACTTAGGAGAGACCTTGGAGGCAGCTGGGGCTTGAATCTGGGTCTGACCACTAATTAGTGTGTGTGTGTGTGTGTGTAGTGGCTAGTCCTGGAAAGCCATTTAATCTTTCCGTACTTCAGCTTCCCGCTGTGGAAAACGATAATCCTAGTGATGTTTCCTTCACAGGGATCTTATGAACCTCAACTACGATAAGACTGTAAAGCACAGGTTGGTGCCTGGGGTGTGGGAAGCACAAAGAAATGGACGCTCCTTCACTGACATCCCACCCCATGACACGGCAGAAAGCAAGCCTAGGTTACGGGCAAGGAAACCTCTCTATGGAAAGGGGGTACGAGGCAGCAGCTGAGGACTTGCACACAGAGGCCTGGGCTTAATCCAAGCTCTGCCATTGGTTGGCTGAATTCCTCTGGGCAACTCACTCTTCCCTCCAGCTCTTTGCTGTCTGTAAGACCGCAGCGATGGTCATCCATTCCCTGACCCATCAGCATCATCATCGTCATCACCATCATCACCACCACCATCCTCATCAACAACCTCCTCCCAAATGACTCAGGGGGTGACATCCCCCAGGCCACAGGAAGCTGGTCAGACGGTTACCTGTGTGGCTATCAGTCAGGAAGAGCACACGAAAGAGGCTGGACTTGGGGGGGCAGGCAGCGAAGCGGGGAAGGGGGCGAATTCTAAGACCAGACCAGAAGGCAAGTTGCTGCAAACCCAGGGACCTGAGTCAATACTTGTGTAGAATCTGACTTCACTGTTTCCACAAACCTCACCAGAGTGCGGGGAGCTTGTCAGCTCACATTTCATTACGGGGCTGGTTGTCGAGAGCAGGCCCATGTTGATTTAAGCTCCTTTCATTAAATCCTGTTTTCGGTGCCAAACAGCCAGATACTCATCGCAGGAAGACACAGTCCTCCCTCATAGCAGGCGGCAGACGGCGGGGGCCCATCCCTGCCAGCCCAGCAGCCCACGGCCAATGCTGATGGCACGAGGATCATGGAGGACACCGCTGCTGGCCTGCAGCCCCTGGTGGCCAGGCTCTGGGCATCCCCTGTGCCAGCCCTGTCCCGCCAGGCTGCAAGCAGCATAAATAACACAAACAGAGCCCCGGCTTGTCCAGCGTGTACCCACGTCTGACACTATGACAACCACTTCACCTGTGTGTCCTCATCTAATCCTCACTACAACGCTTTAAGGTATTTTGACCTAGGAGGAAACAGAGGGTTGGGGTCAAGCCACTTGCTGAAGCCATAAGAGCAGCAGGGAACAAACCTTCTGAAATCAAGCCTGTTCCTCTGCCCTGTAGCTAAGTTCCTAAACACAAAGGCAGTCACTGAGCCGTGGTGGAGCCAGGCAGTGTAGCATCCCTCGCTTAGCTTCACGGGAAAAGCTCCCCAGTCTGGAAGCAGCTTCACCCAGCGCACGTGCCCTTGGAGGGGGTGTGGCAGGAAGACAGAAGTGCTCATCCGATGATAGACACTGTTCAACGTGTGCACAACAATGAGACCATTTAATGATCACACACCCCGCGGAGGTAGCTACTATTATTAGCTTCACTTTCCAGATAAAGAAAGCCAAGTCAAGAAAAGTTAAGGGTGCAGCCAAGCTCACGCGGTTAAGCGTGTCGCAGAACCAGGGCTGAATCCCAGAAGGTAATGAATCTCGGAAGGGGGTGAGGCACTGTCACAGCTCCCCAAGTGGCTCGCGGTCGGGGAGTGAGCTGAGCACAAACAGTGGGCAGTGGGCAGCAGGTGGACCCAGAGCCCGAGGCTGGCGTCTGACTCCTGGCCTCCTCCTGTCCCAGCGTGCCACAGGCGAGTCACAGCACTGCCCAGAGCGTCGTCACAGGAACGCAAGAGGTATCAAACCCGTCCTCCTTCCCTCATGGGGCTGCTGCTGTGGGGGCTGTGTGTGTTTCGGTGTGAAATAATTTTGTATGCCATGAAATCCTCAACTAACACAAACTGCTGTTCCTAGTGCAAGGGGAGACAGCAAATCTGAAGCCAGCTTTTACATCCTCAGCCTCACAGCAGTCATGACACCATTTTCGTCAGTTACAGCCTAGTGACTAAGCTATAGTCCACACTTCCGAGAGGGTACATTTCGCTGCGCCTCTCACGATTAAACATCTTCGTTAATACCAGGCGCTTTCACTGATGGGTATTCTACTCAGGACAATACCTAACGTTTACTGAGGCCATATCACGGGCAAAGGAGGGTGCTAAGCTCTCTCTTGCATTAAAAAATTCTCCCAATAACCTCAGAAGGTAGAGACTATTCTTATCTACATTTCATAGCTTACGAGGGTGAAGTGACTTGCCCCAAGTCACAACCAGCAAGCAGCAGGGCCAGGATTTGAACCCAGGTCTGTGTGATCAGGGGCTCTTCTCACTGTGGCTCGCTTTGCCTTCACACAGGAGGTCACGTATGAGAATGTGCTTGATCCCAGTGATGGGGGATGGGGTACCGGGATTGAGAAAGAAATCTCACTACTCTGTTCAACATCCCTTCCAGTGAGTCTGGCGGCTCCTTTCACAGGGCCAGCTAAAGAGCGTTTGGTGACCTCACTCAAAGTTCTACCAGCCTTTGTAGGGGCCGTTCAATCACATCAGGGGTTGCCAGTGCAAGGCCAGCTGCACACCTGTCGTAAGTCAGCTGCGTGGCCACGTAGTGAACAAGGCAAGCCAGTATTGCCGTAAGAAAACCATCTGCTATCTTGCTATCAACAGAACTATGTTGCTTACAATCATGTCTTTGCATGAGCTTTGCAAACAAGGATAAAATTCCAGTTTGGATTGCATATTGAACATCGGTTCACTATTCAATGGGGAAAGGTACAATTAAAGTATTCCAAAGGCATGAATGTCACGTGGATCTCATTTTTCTCAAAGGTTTCAATCATTTTTCCTGATCACAACTGGATCTGTTAATATACAACACAGGATAATTTGATCTTCATCTTGATTAAACAGTGTAGAGCGACGAGGAAAGTGACTAGGATCGAAAACATCATTGGAGGGGCTGGTGTTGTGGCAAAGTGGATAAAGCTGCTACCTGTGATGCCAGCATCCCAGCTGCTCCACTTCTGATCCAGCTTCCTGCAATGGCCTGGGAAAAGCAGTGGAGGATAGCCCAAGTGTTTGGGCCCCTGCATCCACATGGGGGACCAGGATGAAGCCCTAGGCTTTTGGCTTTGGCTTGGTCCAGACCAGGCACTTGTGGCCATCTGGGGAGTGAATCAGCAAATGGAAGCACTTTCTCTCTGTAACTCTTTCAAAATAAATAAATAATTATAGGAAGGAAGGAAGGAAGGAAGGAAAGGAGGGAGGGAGGGAGGGAAGTAAAGAAGAAGACAGAAAGACAGAAAGACAGAAAAAAGAAAAGAAAAGAAAAGAAAAGAAAAGAAAAAAGAAAAGAAAGCAAGAGGAAGGAAGGAAGTTCAGTGAACTGGAGAGGTTCCCCGTTTCAGGCGTGTGTCCCTGCACAGCACTGACTGAACAGTTCCTGAGCCTGGGCTTTCCCTGTGTTTTTTTTTTTTTTTCCTTCATTTGTTTGTTTGCTGTCTCCCCTCTCCTCTTTCCCCCTCCCCTCTTTCCAGAATTCTAGCTTTACAAACGTAGCAACTTTCTCATCTCCATTCCTCTGCTCTGTAAGTATTTGTGGTAAAGTGTTATGTAATTGGTAGAAAAGACATGATGACAGCTTTCTCATGGGGCTTTGGTGTGGATTAAATGAGGTGTCAGATGTGGATACAACCTGCTAGATACCATATAACCTACCATCTAATACTGTGCTGGGGGAATCACCTATGCACTCAATTACTCTTTACCTTAAGAGGGTCTACAAATCATAAAATGTTTACACAGCAAAGGGGGCCAATGTAATTGTTCTTTGAGCTTTACATGTATACATCCTGCAGCAAATCGAATATCACAATCAAGAATACGTTCAATCACGGATTCGCCTATTCATCATCTATCCATCCTCCCTTTGTCTCCTTCCTTCCATGCATCCATGCATCCATCTAGCCATCTTTACTGAGCTGTTGCTATGAGTCAGGCCCACGCTGAGTTCTGGGGCTGTACAAACGAGAAAGGTTTGTTTGCTAAGCTCATGGAGCTTACAGTCTGGCCAGAAAGGCAGGTGGGAGCCAAGTTGCAGAGGACGGTAAACAGCACACTAAGCTTGGACTTCATTCTGAGGAGTGGATGAAACCAAAGGGTTCAATAACTGGGCCATGCATCCTACAGAGCCCTGCTCCTGCAGATCTTGTCTAAGAACCCTAAGATCCCCTTGACTTTGCCTGCAGGGAGAACACTGTTAATGGGAGTGGCAACATTTCCATGAAACACATCTATAATTTTAGGCAACACTGGGAAGGGGTGTTGTTTCACATCTCAAGGCCACACCACGGAGGGAATGAATTGAGGATGCAAGCTTTGAATCTTTTGCCCAGCCACAGGAGAGGTGCAGGGGGCTGCTGTCCAGGCAAAGGAGAAAAGCACCAGAGACACAGGGCACCTGCTGTGGTGTGACAGAGAACAGGATCACACCTTCAATCAGGACCAAGTGGTTAACACTTAGCAGTGGGAGCCCCTCCCACCACCCACGCTTCTGCCCACATTTACCTATAGAACAGTCGTGTCCGGTCCAGCTTGGGTCACAGCTGCAGAGCCCAGTGTCCGGGAGGAAGGTGCCATGGCCTGAGCACTGGTCCAGGCATGTGGCCCTGGGCGTTTCACAGTTGGTGCCTCCCCATCCCACGGAGCAGTGGCACTCGCCTCTCACGCAGACACCCCGGCCTGAACAGGTGGGGTCCATGCAGTCCACTGGGACACGGAGGAGAGAGAAGAACAAGGGTAAGCAGCTGACCAGCAAAAGCCAAGATTCTTTCACCAACAGTAAACCTTCTCACTTAGGGGCTTCCCACGCCCTGAGGAAGGGCCCAGATCTGTGCAGAGGCCACATGGCACAGTGAAGAGTGGTACCTTAGCAAGTGCTACACCTGTCACGTGAGTCCCGGGTCCCTCACCTGTGCAGTGTGGACGCAAATTGCTCCCTCATGGCTGTGGGTGGACAGAGCATAAATGCATAAACAACCAGCAGCAGTGCCTACTCTGTAACCATAGCAATGGCAGATGACAAGTCTTTGTTCTGTTCACCCCAGCATCTCCTCCTTCTAGGACAAGGGCAGCAGGTGGGATGTGTTCCACACATCTGCAGAGAGCAACACTATTGCTTAGCACATTATCGCACAAGTTGCACTTGCATGAGCAAGAGAGGAAGTGATGAGATCCCTGAACGAAATGAGAACTTATTTTGCAATTGAATGCCAGTAGGGTCCATCACCTTCCTCAAGTCTTAGGATTGATCTCAGCTTCCAAACTTCACTTGCCTGAAGGCAAATGCTTCAAGGGCTCTTCAAGATGATCCTTGCTGATTCCGCACAGCTTCTCCTTAGGTGGTGGATGAGCCATAAAGCGGTGGCTCACGGTCAAGGAGCCTCATGTAAGACTTGGGGGGCCCCAAGGTCAAGATGATCTCGAGAGAGCCCGCCAGCACCAGGGATAGGGGAATACCCTGTGCGCTCTGACTCGGTGCTTCGCTGTGCTCAGTGCTCTGTTTCCTCAGTAACCCAGAGAGGCACAGAAAGGGAAGCTCGGGTGGGTGCATAATTCACATCATACAGCTGAACTCTGCCAGAGAGAAAAATCTTCCCCAGTTACCCAAGTGTCCTCATCTCCCCCACTATGAAGTGGATTATTCAGTGGTGTTAGGAACATTAACACGGCTGTACAACTATTGCTGCCATCCAGCTCCAGAACTCGTTATCTTGTAAAACCCAAACTCTGCACCCTCTAGACAGCTGCTAGAAATGTGACAAATCTAGGTCCCTGTATAAGTGGAGTCCTACAGTATCTGTCTTTTGAGACTACCTTATTTCACCTAGCATAATATCCTCAGAGTTCACCCATGTTGTGGCATGTGCCCAAACTTCCTTCCTTTCTAAGGCTAAATAATATCCATGGGATGGACAGACCACAGTTTGTTCATCAATTCATCTGTCAGTGGACACTGGGTTGCTCCCACCACTTGGCTACCATGAATAATGATCCTACAAACATAGGTATACAAATCTCTCTTGGAGACCCTGATTTCAATTCATTTGCATTTATGGCCAGAAGTGGAATTGCTGGATCATACAGTAATTCTATTTTTAATTTTTTGAGGGGCAATAAAACAGTCTTCCACGGTGGCTCTAACACTTTACACCAAGAGTACATAAAAGTTTTAATTTTTCCACATACAGAGAGCAATGTGAGACAGTCTGATTCTGAAGCCAGTGATATTTCAATTAGGGACTAACATCCCCAAATCAAAGCTTTCGTTATGGGACTATATAAAATTAACAGAGACCTCTAATCTTCCACAAATATTGCACAGAAAAAGTAAAAGAGTACTGTGAATAACTATAAAATGGCTCCAGTTCATATGGAAAATTCAAGGAGCCCCATGTAGGGCTTGTGGGGGGGGGGTGGTGGTGGTGGTGGCAAGGTCAAAATGAATTGGGTCCCTGCCACCTACATAAGAGACCTGAATGGTGCTCCTGGCTCCTGGCTTTGGCTTGCCCAGTCCTGGCTGTTGTAGACACTTGGGGAGTGAACCAGTGGATGGAAGACCTCTCTTTCTCTCTGTCTCTCTCTCTTTGTCTCTGTCTCTCTGTCTTTCCTTCTCTGTCTTGCAAATAAACACATCTTTTAAAAAAAATGAGTAGGAAGAATATAGAATTGGCATGTTCTCTGTTCTATCAAAACTTGTTAGGGTCGTCATTCAGTTCAGAGAGGTAGGGAATTCTATTTACATTGTAATTTAAGGGGACAGTGGTGTCCTGGTAGGGGCTTCAACCAACACGTAGCAGGTGGAGAGAATGTTGACTGCACTTCATGAGTACGGTCAGGCTCCTCCTTTTTTTTTTTTTTTAAAGATTTATTTTATTTGAAAGACAGAGTTACAGAGAGAGGTAGAGACAGAGAGAGAGGTCTTCCAGCCGCTGGTTCACTCCCCAGATGGCTGCAACGGCTGGAGCTGCGCCAATCAGAAGCCAGGAGCCAGGAGCATCTTTAGGGTCTCCCACATGGGTGCAGGGGCCCAAGGACTGAGGCCATCCTCTACTGCTTTCCCAGGCCATAGCAGAGAGCTAGATCAGAAGAGGAGCAGCCGGGACTAGAACCGGCACCCAAACGGGATGCTGGCACTTCAGGCCAGGGATTTAACCTGCTGCACCACAGCACCAGCCCCCAGGCTCCTCCTTATAGAAGCTCATGGACAAGTCTTGTGCTGTAAGGGAAAAGACTCAGTATTTGCCTTCTGAGGACCCAAAAGGCTCATGGGCTGTGGGGTCAAATGGACTGGTTCTACACCACAGTCTGCTCTGAGCTTCCTATCTACAAAGGTTCCTATCCAACTCCAAGGTTGCTATGAGCACCAAATGAGCGTGAGGATTTGAGAGCAGTATATGAACTGTAAATTGCTGCCGAGAAGTTACTGTCCCATCCTATCAGGACATCCAGTCACATGACTTGGGCAGGCTATCGTCAGAGCTCATTTAGAATTCAGACATTCTTTTAAGTGTTTTTTTTTTTTTTTATTATATTTTATAGCCCAGTGCATTTCTCTTCTGCACAAAAGCCTGGGAAATGCAGCCTTGGTATTTAAGAGGCATAGAAACAAAAGGGAAGACTGCAAAAGGCAACATTTGGGAACACTTGAGGACCAGCTTATTATGAAACTTCTTTTACAGGGCTGGTGCTGTGGCGTAGTAGGTTAGGCATCTGCTTGCGGCACTGGCATCCCATCTGGGTGCTGGTTTGAGTCCTGGCTGCTTCTCTTCTGATTCTGCTCTCTACTAATGGCTTGGGAAGGCAGTGGAGGATGGCTCAAGTGCTTGGGCCCCTGCACCCACGTGGAAGATCTCAAAGAAGCTCCTGACTCCTGGCTTCAGACTGGCTCATCTCCAGCTGTTGTGGCCATTTGGAGAGTGAACCAGCAGCTGAAAGACCTCTCTCTGTCTCCCTGTCTCTCTTTCTCTCTAACTCTGCCTCTTAAATAAATAAATCTTAAAACACAAAAAAAGAAATCTCTTTTACTAGTTAGGTTTTTAAAGGAGTTCAACTCAGTGACCTAAGGGATGAATGAGAACTTCCGAAGTCCTGAGTGACCACAGGCTAAAGGCAAAGTGATGATCACAACAGTTAGCGTTATTCTAGCCTCCTTTCTGCATCACACTGTATTTCTAAGCAGTTCAAGTATATTATCTCACTGAGCCCTGGCAGTCTTTGGATGAGCTGGCTACTACTGGCTCATTCTACAGATGGGGAAACTGGAAGCACAGAGAAGGGTGATACCTTGCCCAAGGTCACACAGCACTGAGCCGAGGAGGTTTTACATACAGATCCCTCTTTCCTGGTATGGACCTCTTGAGATTTCTTCTTATAATGTCACTGACTTAAAAATACATGCATGAACCTACACTTACATAAACCCATAATGCAGTTTAAAAATAGAAATCCAAGAAAATAAAACAAGAAAAGACATAGAGCTATGTGGAGTATGAACAAGGCCAAATGAAGGCAAAGTGCACCCTCCCTGGCCGGCTTTGGACGCCACTTCCTAAGGGTTCAAACACGACCCGTCAGAATGTCTAGTAATTAAACAGAGTAAAAATAATCACAGTGGTAAATTCTCCTGAGCTGCCTCAGACCTCAGAACCTCAGAAGGATTGCACGGGCCCATTAGGCTGCTCCAATAAGTCCCTAGACCCAGCGAGCTTTCCACTTGGACAGGAAACAACTCAGCAATTCCTGTCCTGAGGCCTCGCGAGGTATTTCCCATTTTGTGAGTGCCTGGACCCCGGCTCTGGGTTGCAAGTGACTGCGAGAATCCCTGGGCACCCTTGAGGTCCATACGTCTGTGTCGCTGAGCAGGCGGAGGGGACCAAGTTCAGCCAGAGGCCCTTGGTGCTCCAGCCTTGCCGTGTCCAAAGATGCAGAGAGTGTGATGGGGCCCAGGAGCCAGCAAGACACATCCCAAGCAGAGCACAAAGATCGAGACGACAGGTGATGACAGGCCACCTCCAGGCAATTAACTGTCACTTCTGATGCTTGCCTTGGGACCCACAGAGCTTGGGGTGGGCCTCAGTTCCCAGGAGAGAGGGCAGGTCCAGGAAGCTAGGCTGAGATGGGCCCTGGCCCTGCTCTCTGTCTTCCTAAGCCCAGGGCCATCAGCCATGCTACAGTGCCGCTCAGCCAAAGAGGTCTGGATCTGCCCCCTTCCTGGGGTCTCTTGGTGGCAGGGACCCTTGGGTGGAATCAAAGTCACCTACCTCCTACCACCGTGGGGAGTCACCCAGGGAGCTGAAGGGCATGGGCCTACAGGAGGAGGGAGCTGGAGGGGACCAAGGAGGAAAGGTGAAGCTTCGAGGGCCACAGGCTGAACCACATTCAGAAGAGAACCTAACTCGGTGGTCTCAGAAGACATGCCAGCCGGAACGCCTCCTCCATGGAGCTTGCCATGCAAGCCAAGACTTGTGCCAGAAGCTCAGCCCGTGAACGAAGCCAGGAGGCTGCAGGCTGCAGAGGCAACCCCTCCCTGCGGTGCTCCCAGGGACTGTCGGAGCTCCTGGCCATCCTGCAGTACCTACCTCGCAGGCTCTCTCTTCTCCCTGCCCAAGGCCCAAGCTTGGTCTCCTCTGGCCCTCCCTCTCGTCCCTCCCAGCCTTCTGCTGGCTTGGTTCAAACTTTCAAAAATATGGGGCCATAAACTTCAGAAGAAGGAAGAGAGTGAAAAAAAGTCAGCTTGTTAGCTGATGTTTTATAAACACAGTGAAGCTGCTTAGCACAGAGCAGCAGGGGCAGGGGGCAAGAGGAGGAGGAGGAGGAAGGTCCCCCAAACCCCATTATAAACACAAGGACTGCACGCTGGCGCTGTGCAGGAGAGACAGAAATAATAAAAAGAATCAGAACCAGATGGCCCGCCTCAGAAAAGAAAGCAGGAGTAAAAAACATTGCCTTTCAAACAGATAACGTAAATCAGAGTTCTAAACAACGTTTTTCTCTCTTTGGTAAATAACCCAAACCATGCTGTCCTGTGTGATTTATCTGGAGAGCAACAGGTCCCCCTCTGCCCACACAACACGGGGGCGGGGCCGGCCCACAATGTCAAGGGCAGTCCCTCTCTGTCTCCCTTTCCTTCTCAGGGAATTCACCTCCAGGGGCTATAGTGAGAAGGAGAAGTGGATGAAGGTCGCCATTCCTGGAATAGCAAAGCCGAATTCCTTGGTTGGCGGCTGGCGCTCCTTTCTCAGAAACCACAGCTTGCTGTGCAAGCTCCTTGATGGAGGAATCCCCACCAAGCTCAACAGGTCTGCATCAGGACCCCAACCTTGCGTGGGGCGGACAGACAGAGCGCCCCCGCTTTTCAAACACCACCCCTTCCTGTTCCCATTCTTTGAAAACAGGCCTGGAAAAAGTCTATTTTTTTTTTCTTCTTAATAGAGAAATCGATGTCTGGAGAGAAGGACTCTCTGAGAAGTAGCAAACGCGGTTAGAGGACCAGCTCCCCCTTGCAGCCTTGTCCAGCCGCTGGGGAGGGTGCTAGGGCGCTAGACGGTGGAGAATGGGGGGTAACGGCAAGTGCACACAGCATCCCGCAGCTGCCCAGGGCAGAGCCCACCCACTGCAGAAGACCTTGGGAGTAGCACATGGGGCAGGGCAGGAAACAGGCTACTGATAGAAAAAAATGCATGGCTGGAGCGATTACAATGTGTGAGACGCAGAACCTCCGTGCGTCACCTGGGTCATTTAACTCCGGGCGCACAATGGCTCTCAGAGGAAGGCCATTTTATAGATGAGGGCAGTGAGGCTGCTCAGCGGAGCAGCCAGGATTCACACCTACGCCTGACCGCAGAGTGTGAACTCTTAAAAGCTGCTCTGTGGGGCTTCTGAATGAGGCTCTCCCTCCCATCTGGAAACCGCCCTCGGAGAAGTAAAAGGGATGACCTGGGGCAACACCAGCCCTGCTGTGAGTCGGCTCCACGTGCAGGGCCCCTTCTTGTCCTTCCCTGGGCCTCAGTTTCTTCGTGCAACAGAAATGTTCACTGATCGCACCGGGTTAGACCTCCCAGGGAAGAGTGGGTGTGTCTGTTAAATCAGCAGCTCCTTTCTCTCTGTCTCTCTCTCTCACTGTCCACTCTGCCTGTCAAAAAAAAAAAAAAAAAAAAAAAAAAAGGCCGGCGCCGCGGCTCACTAGGCTAATCCTCCGCCTAGCGGCGCCGGCACACCAGGTTCTAGTCCCGGTCGGGGCGCCGGATTCTGTCCCGGTTGCCCCTCTTCCAGGCCAGCCCTCTGCTGTGGCCAGGGAGTGCAGTGGAGGATGGCCCAGGTGCTTGGGCCCTGCACCCCATGGGAGACCAGGAAAAGCACCTGGCTCCTGGCTCCTGCCATCGGATCAGCGCGGTGTGCCGGCCGCAGCGCGCCGGCCGCGGCGGCCATTGGAGGGTGAACCAACGGCAAAGGAAGACCTTTCTCTCTGTCTCTCTCTCTCACTGTCCACTCTGCCTGTCAAAAAAAAAAAAAAAAAAAAAAAATCAGCAGCTACTCTGCGGCCTCATTTACACAGCCTGGGATTTGCATTATGCAAGAGAGACAGGCTCCTGGGCACGGGAGACACACACACACACTCACACACACAGGAGTGCAATACAGGCAGGCAGAGTTTGGAGGTCTGTAATAGAATTGGACTTTGGAAACGGAGGCAGAAGATGAGTAGACGCACTTAGAGAAGAGAGTGGAAATAACTTGGCCGATGGAGCCAGAGGCAGGGCCCAAGCCACCCAGCCAGCCACGTGCCCCTGGGAAGTCATTCAGCTCTCTGAGTCTCAGTTTCCCCAATGTCAGCTGGAGAGGGTTCTTCCCCCTGAAATGGCCTGAAGCCAGATGACACAGGCTTCTGGCACGGAGCCCGGTCGAGAACGGCTGCCTTCCGCTTCACTGGCCGGGGCCCACCTATCCTCTTCCTGAGGAACACTGCTGGTGGTGGGATCCCGGCTCAGCTGGGGGATTCACACAGAGGCTCAGGGGGCGTCCCCTGCCTGCTGGCTGCCCTCCCGCACCGCGCGCTGGCCTCTGTCACGGGGGGGGGGGGGGGGGGGGACAAGCGCTGCACCCGCGAGTCTCACCTTCCTCACAGCTCTCGCCCTTGTAGCCGGGGTTGCAGATGCAGGTGCCCATGATGCACGTGCCGTGGCTGCTGCAGGCCACGTCGAGACACTGGTTGGTGGGCACGTCGCACTCGGCGCCCTTCCAGCCGCTGTGGCACAGACACCTGCCCTTCATGTACTGGCCGTTCCCGCTACAGAGCACGGGGCAGGAGGCTGGGGAGACAACAGCGGAACCCTGGTGTGAACCAACATCCGGCACCCCCCGCCCCAGCTGCCTTCGTCTTGGTGGTGGCCTCAGGAACACCCGCTTGGTCTCATCTGCCTGTTTCTCTTGCTTTATGTCATTCCCATTTAACTCATGTGGAACTGTGGGTGACAGGACACAGTTCAGGTGGTGCCCACTGAATGCTGCTCTCCTTCCGGCCACCGAGGTGGCGGCCTGGCTGCCAGGAAGCTCGGACAGGAAGCTTCAGACTGGGCTTGGTCTGGCTGGGAAAGACTGGGCAGCTGGGTCTCCCGTCTGCCACAGTCCCCGCCCCTGCCCCCGCCCTGCCCCGCCCCTGCAGCACCACTCACTGTAACCTGTAACCTGGCCAATCTCGGCTTCTCTTGCATTTCAGGTCTCTCCTTTAGCCCCATTCACCTGCTGCCCCCTTAGGAGAAGAGCTGAGCCCAACTTGACTCTTGGCCCCTGCCTATCCACAGGCCAGAGAGAAATCCCCCCAGCATGGAGATGAACTTCAAAGCTGCTTGGCAAGGGCTAGTGACTCCTTTAAGGGGAAGTCCATTTAGCCTGCCTGGGCCACGCACACGAAACTCCCTGTGGCTGCCCCGTGCACACGGGGGTACCAGGGGCTGACACGGCCAGGGCTCTGCCCACAAACCACCTTCCAGGGGTTCTGAAGAAGGTGCCTGGAGTCGCACCCCTGCTCTGGAAGCGAAACCCGAGCTGCCGCTCTGAGAATCCAGGGGAGCGGATGTCCCACGTGCAGGCCTCACCTCTGCCGCAGTCCGGGCCCAGAAAACCCAGGAAGCAGTGGCACGTGCCGGAGATGCAGTCGCCGTTGCCATAGCAGTTGCTAGGACAGCTCTCCACCGACTCTGTGGGAGAAGAGGACAGTGTGAGAACAGCCATGGAGCTGGTGCTGGCCAGGCCCCACGCATCTGGCTTCAGAGGTCCGGTCACCAGGAGCAATGGACAGAGTTACAAGCCCGCTGTTTTCTCTCTCACTGAGATACAGCTCAGGGGACATGGCGAGCTGTGTCTGGAATATGTCTGCCCAGACCACGTCTTTATAAATCAAATTTGTGCCCGCAAATGCATTAGGAGTTCTTCAGCTCAGAAACACTGGGCGAAGCGGTTTAACCTGTTACCAGCGCTTATTATCATGGGGGGTAGGCTCCTGGGTGACGTCTTGTTCTGCTTCTCTGTGCCTTACATTTTTATTGTGATGAACTGAGAGTCTGTTGATTTTGTTTTTGTCTTTTTTTTTTTTTTTTTCTCTCATCAAGCTACTGGGCACTGGCAAATGTGCCTCCCACCTCTGACTCTTCGCTGCTCTGTTCGGGCCTCACCATCTCTCAAGGGGGCTTCTCAAAACCCAGCTTTCCTTTCTACCCTCCCCTTCCCCACTGGGCTCATTCACCAGCCAGTAGCCTGAGTGATCCATTGCCAATAAACCTGGTACTGTCACCCTCCTGCCTACAACCCCTCAGGGGCTCCCGGTTTGCCGAGCTGACTACCTCCAAGGCACTGTCCCTGCACCCCCAGAATCTGCCGTCACCCACTCTCTGTGGGGATGTTCCTTGATCTAATCCCCTAACATCTCAGCATTCCACACTGTGTCAAGGACTACAGAACCAATTTCCAAAAGCTTTTAATCAAAAGTTAGGCAATGTTCAGGGCTCTAGCTAGCAAACCTGTTTTTATCTAGAAACTGTGCTTATTTGAAACAGCTCATTTCTCAACAATGCTGGGTATGAAATAAAGTAAAGAAGGAGCTATATACCGAATGCCTTCTTCCTGCTATTTATCACCACGAAATTTATCTTTTTGCTGTCACCAAATCTGACAATCACGTATTGTTACTCCTATGTCACTAAAGAAGAAAATGAAGAGGAGGAGGCAGCTAACGGAGATGAAGTGACTTGTTCAGGGCCACAGGTGCTGGATCACAGAGGTAGGATTTGAACCCCGGCCTTTGGACTCCAGCCCAGGTTCTAGGCTATGTGGATCTGAGGCCAGAGGAATGAGCAAAGCAGGTCTGTGGGACAATGAGGGCAGCAAAGGATGCAGCTGCGGGTGGGTAATTCTAGAACTTTCGGAACTTGATGGGATCCAAGAGACCTGATCCGTCCCAGTGTTCTCACTCAACGGAGAAGAAAACGGCGATCCAGAGTGAGGGCCGTGACTTGTCAGAATTGAAAACAGAGGAAAAAGTTAAGCAAGCAGAGCTATGGAATAAACCTGCCTTCATAGCTCACGACTGAGTCAGGAAGCCAAGAGTAAGGGCTCCGTTAGATCAGATGTTAGCCTGTCAGACGCAAGCCTTACCTGCAGGGAGTTTGCAGCCTGCACGGGCAGTAGCCTGGGGCCAAGTACAAGCTCTGTGACCTTGAGCAGCTTCCTTTCCCTCTCTGGGTCTCACCTGCCTCGCATGTGAAATGAAGGGGATGGTGGGGGTGATTCCCCTGAGCTGCTTCCTATTCTAAATTCTACGTCCATCATTAATTACGAGATCATGTTGGAGAAGGTGTTCAAAGACACTGAGGCTCAACGCAGCACAGCCCTGCAGGGCAGCACGAGAGCAGCTGGGACAGGGCCACAGCAGCAGTGGGAAGGCTTCCTGAAGGAGGTGGGCTTGGTGATTTGTAGCATGGTGCACTTCCAAGACAGGCCTTTTCCTTGAGGTCTTCCAGATCAACCTGGACTCTACTCTAAAGGTTTGAGGGTGAGCCGGCGCTGCGGCTCACTAGGCTAATCCCCACCTTGCGGCGCTGGCACACGGGGTTCTAGTCCCGGTCGGGGCACCAGATTCTGTCCCAGTTGCCCCTCTTCCAGGCCAGCTCTCTGCTGTGGCCAGGGAGTGTAGTGGAGGATGGCCCAAGTGCTTGGGCCCTGCATCCCATGGGAGACCAGGATAAGTACCTGGCTCCTGCCATTGGATTAGTGCGGTGCGCTGGCCACAGCGCGCTGGCCGCGGCGGCCATTAGAGGGTGAACCAACAGCAAAGGAAGACCTTTCTGTCTCTCTCTCTGTCCACTCTGCCTGTCAAAAAAAAAAAAAAAAAAAAAAAGGGGGTTTGGGGGGAAATGGCCCAAATGTGTGGATCCTTTTGTGAGTGGGAAATTCACTCACTGGCTGTTGTTTCTCTGCTCACACGAGCAGGGTTTTACACTGGCGTGGAGTTAAGGATAAGAGTCTCTAATCCAACACGTGGCTTCATCCCAGGGTAAAATGGCTGGGGTTTCAGGGGAGTAAGGCTCACAGGTGTGGCCCAAGCAGCTCTGTCCTCTACTGGCTTGGTCTGAAGCATCCCTGTTTTTGAGGTGTTTTGGAACAGGCTGTTTTAGGAAGTTTCATTTGGAATATTCTTTTTGAAAAATGAGAAGTTTGAGTCAAGCTTAAGGCAGTATTGGTTTCACAGGGAGCTGCTGGCTACCTATACAACTGCAGGGAACATGCCACCTGCAGGGTTGTGGAAGGAGGACCAGACAGAGAGGCAGAAGGCCCGGCTCCCAGGCCAGCTCTGCCACCCAACGGCTGTGGCGCCTCTGCCCCGTGACCTCCACCTTGCTTTCTGCACCTGCTTCCTCATTACAGCACTTGCTTCTGCCATGCAGACCCACTTGGTAACTCCTCTTCTGCTTTCAAATCCAGCTCAAGCGCCACCTCCTCTGAGAAGCCTTCCCACTTCCCAGATTACTGCTGGGATCTTGTCCCCCCATCGCTACTGAAGTAGCCTGTAGTCAAGGTTTCTGCCTTGAGGACAGAAGCTGAGCTTGTTCATTTACGTCTGTGCCCCGGTTCCAACCACAGAAGGATCTCAACAAATGTTTCCTGTGATCACTGAAAGAATCAGATTATCTCAGTGCCTTGCCAGCCCATGCCTGGTTGACAAGTCTATGGTTCAGTCCTTCTCAAATCCTAAAGCGTTACTACAGTTACTGGTTGCGCTCACCACAGTGAACAGGACCGACTGCAGATATGCAGATAAGTGTTGCAGACTTTCAGATTCTACTGTATGAGGTGTGCAAGATACACACCTGTTTATCATCTGCCAAAAGGGGAAAGGTGAGCAAAGGACATGCTCTGTAACTGAGCGGCGTGTTCCTTGCTACACCTGACAGAACGGAAGCCTGTTTGCTACAGAACTTTGCCCCAGGCTGTTGGGGCAGAGGAGGCACAAGTTCTAGGAGATGTGAAATAATTTCTAAGATGGTGGCTCAGAAAGGGGAGTGAGACATTTAGAGATTATTTTGCTTTAGATGAAATGTTTGTGTATATAGCTTTTCTTCCACTCAGAGGGATTTCAACAACTCGGGGCCCACTGGGGACTCCACACATAACGAATCTCTGCTGATCAGCTCTCTGTGCTAGGCCCCACTGCAGAAGGGATGCTGTTTGTGGGCTTGGGCGAAGTGTGAACTCCACTGCAGAAAGATGCTGTGTGTTCCCAGTTAGGGCCTGGGAGTGGCTCCGCTCCGTTCACACCGCAGCTGCTCCCACTTAGCGGACAGTGTGCCTTTAGAGCTGCGTGGATCTGCATGGAAGACTCCGCTGCCTACGAAGCACTGATTTTCATAATGAGGTGTATGGAATGCTGGAAGTCGAGGGCTCCCCTCCCCCACCGGCCAGCTTTTGTTTTCCTCTCCTGGCAGTGGGATCTGGTGGGACATTTGATGTTTGGGAACTTGTTTTTCTGCCATCCGTATTGGAAGGCAGAGTTGAAATGTTGCCTTAGCTCATTCTCTGGACACGCGGGGTGAGTGGGCGTGTTCTCTGGATGTTAAACACAAGACTGCTCAAAATACAAAGGGCATCTGCAAAGGAAGCGAAGTCAGCAGTGCCCCTGCCCTGGGGAGTCATGGGGGTCGGGAAGCCACGGAGACCTTGGGGGAAGCCCTGGCAGTGCTTCCGGTCCTTCACAAACAAGTCATCAGCAGCACTGTGTCACCGTGAAGGATGACCCCAGCTGATGCCCAAGTCCTGTGGAGTCCAGGGTTGGTGCCTGGGAAGGGCTGCCTTCATCTTCCTTGTTGAAACCCCAAAGCCTCATTTTGTAGGAAACAAGAGGCTGGCACAGAGGCTCCCATCTGAAGGAGGACTCTGCCAGGCAGCCTCCTCTCTCACTGGGGCAGTGACTCCAGCAAAGCACAGGTGGCTTTTCTCTTCTCTCAGCACTCCGCGGAATGGCCCCTCTTGCCCTGGTCTGAGCAGGCAAATCTCTACGGTGATGGGAGCTTGATATCAGACCCCAACACCAAAGACAGAAGGCAGCAGCAGTGGGAGCAAGGCAGGGGCCTGCTCATACCACCTTCAGTCCCTCCGTCCCGCTCACCTCCCACTCATCCCTCTGTCCCAGAACCTCCTTTATGTCCTCTGTGCCTGAGATGTGTCCAAGCTTACAGAAGCCTGCATTTACCACCTCTACCTCCTTCTGCTTCCCTGGTCTCTCCTTTACATTTTTTTTTTTTTTTTTGACAGGCAGAGTGGACAGTGAGAGAAAGAGACAGAGAGAAAGGTCTTCCTTTGCCGTTGGTTCACCCTCCAATGGCCGCCGCGGCCGGCGCGCTGCGACCAGCACATCGCGCCTGTCCGAAGGCAGGAGCCAGGTGCTTATCCTGGTCTCCCGTGGGATGCAGGGCCCAAGCACTTGGGCCATCCTCCACTGCACTCCCTGGCCATAGCAGAGAGCTGGCCTGGAAGAGGGGCAACCGGGACAGAATCTGGTGCCCTGACCGGGACTAGAACCCGGTGTGCTGGCGCTGCAAGGCGAAGGATTAGCCTAGTGAGCCGCAGCGCCGGCTCTCCTTTACATTATTAAAGTGCATGTCAGGAACTCTCTGGAGCACCAAGTTGAAGAAGCAAGGTCCATCCACTGCCCAACAGAGATCAACCGCCTGGACTTCCTCCTGACTGCCCTGTAGGAGGATGGAGGTGGATGTTATGGGAAAAAAGGAGCAGGGACCCAAGGACAGCCCACTGGGTGGCTGGATGTGTCACCTGGACATCAGTGATATCCCCTTTGTTCCTGAAACAGAAGGACTGGGTTTGTTAACAGCAATCAGAAGAAGAAATGGAGGGGCCGGCGCTGTGGTGTAGCATGTAAAGCTGCTGCCTGCAGTGCTGGAATCCTACATGGGCACCAGTTTGAGTCCTGGCTGCTCTACTTCTGATCCAGCTCTCTGCTATGGCCTGGGAAAGCAGTAGAAGATGGCCCAAGTCCTTGGGCCCTGCGTGGGAGACCTGGAAGAAGCTCCTGGCTTTGGATTGGTGCAACTCCGGCCATTATGGCCAATTGGGGAGTGAACCAGAGGATGGAAGACCTCTCTCTCTCCCTCTATGCCTCTCCTTCTCTCTCTGTGTAACCCTTACTTTCAAACAAAATAAATAACTCTTATAAAAGAAGAAGAAATGGAAACCAGCTGGACAGCATAGTTGGGTTTTAAGTTAACAGCAACTCAAGGTTGAGGCAAGAGTCTGTCAAAGACCTTCTGATTTCCTCAAATGGGGCCATGGAAGGCATAATTATAAATTGTTTTAATCTTTGTACTAATTATGAGAAACAGGCACCTTTGCCACCATTTTACAGTCTCAGAGACTAAGAGCTGAAGTCACTTTCTCAAGGTCACACGGCTGATGAGAGTGAATCTGGAAGGTCAACTTTGAGCTGCAGCCAAAGTTTGTGCTAAATGGCCTGGAAAAAAAGAATGGTCTCTGGAGCCAGACTGTCTCCCGTGGGTTGCACGACTTTGGATAAGGCATATCTCCACAACACTTTTCTCATCTGTGAAACGGGTTACCAACAGCTGCTACCCCAGAGTTACTTTGAAGAGCAAATAGGATGATGCTGTGCAAGGAAGGAGACTGACCCTGAACCTGGCCGAACTGTTCTTGTGGTTTTCAGGAAGCCTCACACAAGCCTTCCTCCATGAGCCAAAACCACACTCTGGCTCTGTCTAATGAATCCAAGCAAGGCAATGTGGGTTCCTGGAGGCACACACACTCCCTTACACATACAAAACACATAGGAGCTCCCCACTGTAAAAACAGGAACGCAAACAAGCAATGCTCTTGAATGCCAAGAGGGCACCATATCTGGGTCAATTTTCTCTTGGGGGAAAGCACTGTCAAAGCAAATTAAACCTGTTGTCTCCCTGCAGTCCAAACACATGCAGACTCATGCCAACATCTGAAAGAACTTTTCTCCCTGTGTGCTCTAGATTGGCACTGGGCAGGTGCCAGGTGCTGGAAAGCTGTTCCGTGGCCTGTGAGGTGTCAGTCCCCGCAGGCACCCCGGCTTTCTTTGCAGATGATGGAATTCAAAGGCCATCAGTCTGAAACCGTCTAGGTCAACGCAATGACAAAAATTTGACAAAGCTCCTGACAGCCTGGGCTTGAAGCCAGTTCTACACTGGCATTTGAACTGGGAGATCTGTTTTCAATCAGATCCAGAAGTCTACCAACCACTATTAAGAGCAGCACTGAGGAGGGGGCTAGGGAAAAGATTGTTCCCTTGATTATGTTCAGTTTTGGTACTTGATTAAGCAGCTCTTTGGGGAAAAGCCGAATTTCATCAATAAGACTGTGAGCCCCTTGGAGACAGGCAATCCGTCTGGTTCTCCAAAGAGTTTGGTGAGTGCGAAGCACAAATCAAGTACTTAATAGTCCTTGTATTGATAAACGAAGTAGGAATACAAGAGGGAACAGAGGAAGGAGATCAGAGAAGCAGGCATGGTACAACCCTACCAAGAGAACATTTTGATGGCCAAGAAAGCTATTGTTCCCTTGTCCTTTATTTTCAGATGGACAACGCCTACCATGAAGAGAGTGATGGGGAGCTCCACTCTGCACACCACCTGCCTTTACACCGAATTTGGAGTTCAGCTGCTCATATGTGGGTGCTAATTTGAGAGACTGATAAGACCAAGTAGAACACATTCACTGAAGAACCAAAAAGAGAAGAAAACTTGAAAATACATTTCAAAGAAAGACTTCTTGGAGGAAATGGGAATTTAGTTTACTAATGGTATATGGTCTCTGCTTTATTTATTTATTTATTTTTTAAGATTTATTTGATGGGCAGAGAGAGAGAGAATGAGAATGAGAATGAATCTTCTACCTGCTGGTTCACTCTCCAAATGGCTGCAATGGTGCAATGGCCGGAGCTGGGCCATGCCAGGAACTTCATCTGGATCTCCTGTGAGTGTGGCAGGGACCCAAGTACTTGGCCATCTTCTGCTGCTTTCCTAGGCACACTAGCAGGGAGCGGGAGCTGGATTGGAAGCAGAGCAGCTGGGACATGAGCCAGTGTTCATCTGGGATGCTGGTATCACAGGCAGTGGATTATCCTGCTGTACCACAACACTGGCCCTGATCTCTGTTTTAATATATCTATTATGTGGATTAAGGATTAGACTTTGCTTTGTGTCCCCGATAGGTTGACATGAGCGCAGTGAATAAGGTCCACAGTGCTTAGGAAATACACTTGGTTCAAAAGAAGGGAAAAACTTCCTGAGAGTCAAAGCAGAACACCACTTACTACCCCAGGTCACGTTTCCTTGCTGCATAAACCTCAGGATGGCTGGCCATGTGTGATTCCTCTCTCAATCTCTAGCAAAACAGCATGCTCCCTGAGTCAAAGCAGGTGTTGATGAGCGTGCGTTAGCTGACTATGAACAGACAAGGTGATCTACAAGTCCTGCATTTTGGCCACTGGATGTACTCAAGATACATTAGCAACTGGTGGGGATATTGCAGGAGGGACGAAAGACAAGCGCATGGCCTCTTCTAAGCTTGGACTCTTAGGATTCTGAGTCATGGTGCAAAGGACTGTGCATGGACAATGCCAAGAAGTCAGGGTTCCAGCCCTACACCCACCATCAACGTGTTAGGAGATGCTGGCCAAGTCCCTGCGTTTCTCGGGACATTTTTTCCATCAACAAAAACATTTGTGAAATTTGCTCAGCAAATACTTACCGGGCATCTACTCTGGCTCAGAAAGTGTTCTGCAAAGTGAGTGGTTTACGTGATCCGTCAGCTCTACCATCCTGTGGTCTCATGAATCCAGCCAGATTCTCAGCACTTAGAACACTACACGAATAGATGAAAGAGCTGAGGAAATCGTCAGCACGTCGATGGATCCGCCCGGGGGTGGAAACAAGTGGGCTGGTTTCAGGGCAGACTCTCACATCACATAATCCTCCACCCTGGAGAGGCGGGTCGCCAGGCTGGCTACCCCAGGGCAGTCACTGTGGCTGCTCTGGCTAGGAGTTGCTGGCCCGGGATCTACTGCCCTTCCCAGACAACACGGCGCACACGCAGCCTCCCGCCTTGCTCGGTGAGCGGGAGCAGCCACCGGCACACACCAAGAGGGATGAGACTGACAAGCGAATAAGGGCCTACAAAGGAGAGCCGAGCGCTCCAGTGTTCTGTGCTCGGAGATGCCCCGCCTCTTCTCAAGGCTTTGCCCAGTTCCACAGCATGACTCCGCCCCCTCACTGCCTTCAGCTGACTGGAGCAGGAAGAGCACCTGACCCAAGGAGCGTTCATTCATTGGATGAACAGTGCTCTGGGCGTGGCCTGATGAGCAGAGGTTCTGAGCCAATCAGAATCTGTCTAGTGTTTGAGCTGAAAGCT
This sequence comes from Oryctolagus cuniculus, assembly GCF_051225735.1. Classification (NCBI taxonomy): domain Eukaryota; kingdom Metazoa; phylum Chordata; class Mammalia; order Lagomorpha; family Leporidae; genus Oryctolagus; species Oryctolagus cuniculus. The sequence goes on from NC_142867.1 coordinate 69,917,458, forward strand.
ATCCAAGAACAAGGCAATCAGTGGGAGTGGGAGCTAAAGGACATGAAGGAAGGGGAAGGGCTGGTGAGGGCATGACTGGCCAGGAGGAGCCCTGAGCAGGCCTGAGTGAGGGGAGGAGGCCGGTGTCAGCGGACAATGGTGCCTCGGCCTGAAGCTCAGGAAGAGGCAGGGAGGCGGGGAGCAAGAGGCCAAGGTGGCCCGAGAGAGAAGAGAACAGATGGGGATGGAAGCTGCCCCAGAGACTCTGCAGTGCCAATTTCAATCTTCCTGAAAAGACTTCGCTGTCACAGCAACTTTTCCTCCCGGGGTGGGGTGGGGGGAGGGGGCTTGAGCGTGGTTTTGCTCTGTGCAACTGGAAGGGAGGTAGCTCACCCATCCACCCGGTGCTTTGCAAGCCTTGATGCTAATGGGGGAGTAATGATTTTAAAGGATTATCACACGGTTTTCATTGATCCTTACACACAAAGGCTCCCACTCCTTTACACAGGACACAATACTTGTATGTGGGAAGGGCGGTTATTCGTTATTACTCATCTGTACATGAGAACACAAGGCACAGAGGACTTGCACAGGTTTGGACAGCTAATAAATGACAAGGGTTAGCATAAAACACACACTGATCCCACTCTTTGCCTCTAATCTTGAGTCAGTTAGAGAGTCAGGACTACATAGAGGAGGCTGCCAGGGCCAGTAAGTTCCAATTAGTAACTATTTTGGTTTAGTTAACTGAAATTCTGGCGCTAAACATGCCTACCAGCCTTCAAAAATCAAAATGTAGCTCTACTTAGCTCACGACTGTATCAGAGCTGGGCAGTGATATTCACTCATCTACGCACTCAACATGTATGCATCCAGATAAGTCTCTGCTGGCTCCACTGTGCTGACGCTGTCACAGGACCCAGAGCATGGTCCTTGTTCTCAGGGAGCAGTTGGAAAGGCTTTGGGCTTTGAGTCGGGCAGAGCTAGGGGTCTCAATTCCAACTCTTATTTCTGAGGGTGAGACGTAGAAAGAGTCATTATACGCAAGCCTCATGTATCATCAGTGAAATGAGAAAATCACTCGCCACCATATTCTCATGTATGTCCTTGATACCTAAAAAGTGCTCAGCAAATACAATTTACTCCTGTATAATCTCAGTGACTGTATGTTGCCCACCCATCATTTGGTTAAAGCCTGGGTTGCCCCTAGAATCTCTGATTTAATAGGTCAGGGGTAGGGTCCCAGTTGGTGCTAATACCTACTTGGTTGGAAGTGCTGGTCTGGTAGAAAGTCTGAGACTTTACTGGGAGGTCTGTAAAAATAAGCCAGAGGGGGCAGACAGACCTCAGCTATGCAAGAACACAAAGGAACCTGTGGACCGGTGCCAAAGAGGAGGGCTTGGTCCTCCAGGAGCTAGTATTTGAATAGCTTTTAAAGAATAGGCAGCCTTTTGAAATGCAAAGCAGTTCTGGGCGAGATTGGGGTCGAGGAAGAGCCAGATCCAGAATAATCATTTTTGCTGCTCCCACGCAGTGACCTGCTAATCATCATTCCAACTTCATGTCAAGTCTGTCTTTGGGACAAATTACTTAAGAAATCAGGTTTTTAAAAGCTCAACTCAGCTGCTGGCTAGAGAGTTCCATCTAATGAGCATCACTTTGTGTTGAATTATTCTGTGATGACAGACAATGCAGGAGCAGAAACAGGCTTGGAACGGGGGGAGGGTGTGGAGCTAATTATTCTCCAATCATTTATCTAGGCTTGTCACCGGGCTCGTTACTGCTTACAAACCACACAGAAAACCAAGTTGCCTCTCCTGCCTTTTCAATCAGCACAGTCAAGTCTAAAAATGCACACGGGTCCAGATGACTTAAGTACCCGCAGGCTCAAAAAACCCAAATGTTGACCTGGACTTCATTGGGAACATGGGAATGTCCAGGCCAAGTCCCCTCTGGCCAGGCCCACTGCACCTGCATTCCCTGTGGACACCCATCTCCAGCCTCGTCCCCTTCTGTGGTCCTGCACCTGCATGTCTGCTGCTATGTTGGACTTCAGTCTAAGGTCACTGTGCTGTGGCCTCTGGAGCACATGTGACAACCAGGAGCCCTGTGGACACTTCTGAAGATCCAGTGTGGCAACAATGGCCTCTGGCTCAGGGAAGGCTCGGACCCGCGGCCCTCTCTACTGCTCCCCATACTGACGCCACCTGCCTGGTCCCGAGGCATCTGAACACACCACCCAGGCCTCGAGCAGTATTCTCCAGATGTCACTGGTCGGTTCTCCCTTTGTGCTGTTGCCACTTTCATGAGCCATCTGTTGTATTCACTTTAGTAGCATTTATTTATTTCCTTCAGTGTATTTCAATCAGAAATCCAGTAACACTCTGAAATAATGAAGTTGATATGCCTGCTTATATTTTCCCAATTTACTAAAGCAAACCCATGCTGTTTGAAATAGAGTCTGGCTATGTATAATCTAAAACCATCTTGAGGAGTACACTCCAGGAAACACGAGGGAGGAGTAAGTCACATTTCTGACCCAGGAGGCTAAGGCGCCCACTTCCCTTCCCAAATGACCTTCCTTGACACCAAGGTCTTCCTCACATCCTCTCTGTGCCACTTGCCAAGTCGCACCCACCTCCCCACCTGCACCTGCACCCTCTTTTCAGCCTCCTACCTGACCTGGTGCTGCTAACTCTACCTGAGAGTCTCCTCTTCCCCCTTACCCACTTGGCCAAGTCCTCTCCTCCTTCAAACCCAATTTAAATACAACTAGGAGTCTTCCCAGCTCCTTCCCAGGAGGACCCGACTCTCCTGAATCCTAACGGCACTGCCCATCCTTCTTCCCTTATCACCACTGCTTTCTACGGTGCAGTCCAGTCATGCACAGTATTTCCGTCCCCTTCAAGGCAACTGCCAATTCCTGGAGAGGAAGAGATTCACTCCCAACTCTCCCTCTTAGCCCTGCCCTCCCAGTGACTGGCACACCGCTTTGTCTCAAGGAGCTGCTCGGTTAACACTAATATGAAACGGCAAAGGGCAATTCATGGTTGATGCCACATCCTTGGGTGTGCTCACCCTGGCTTTCTAAGGCCTGGACTGCTTACTTCCTGGCTGATTTTTTTTTTTTTCAAATTTCACTTTTCAAAAAAAGCTTATTTGGGGACCAGCACTGTGGCATAGAAGGTTAAGCCTCTGCCTATAGTGCCAGCATCCCTTATGGGCACCAGGTCATATCCTGGCTGCTTTTTAATGCACCTGGGAAATCAGCGGAGAACGGCCCAAGTGCTTGGGCCCCTGCACCCATGTCAGAGACCTAGAAGAAGCTCCTGGCTGCTGGCTTTGGTCTGACCCAGCCCCGGCCATTGTGGCCATTTGGAGAGTAAACCAGTAGAGGGAAAATCAATCTCTCTCTCTCTCTGCCTCTGTCTCTCCATCTCTCTATCTCTGCCTTTCAAACAGATAAGTAAATCTTTTTAAAAAAGTATTTATTTGAAAGGCAGAGTGACACATGTGTGCACACATATGCACACACACACACAAGCACACAGATATCTTCCATCTTTTGGTTTACCCCACAAATGCCCATAACAGCAGGAGTTGAGCCAGACCAAAGCCAGGAGTTGGGAACTCCACCAGGGTCTCCTGTGTGAGTGGCACGGACCCAAGTACTCAAACCATCAACTGCTGCCTCTCAGGTGCCTACCAGCAGGAAGCTGGATCAGAAGCAGAGGTGGGACTTGACCCCAAGAACCGTTTAACCCTCTGTGCCACAATGCTTGCCCCTCAAACTTAATTTTTATAATTTTTTTTCCAGACTACTGTCACTTCTTTTACTCTGGGCCTGTGACATTCAGCTGGATACCATATTGGGCTTCCTGCTCCCCAAACGGCATTAACCAAGTTTTACGGGGGAGGACAAGCAGCAATACAACTGTGCAGGCCCCCAATTCTCTCCTCCAGCAAGAGCTGCAGAGACAGTTCTGTGAATTATGTACTTGAATTACTTCTATCAGGACATAACACAATAAATTGATTAGCAAGATGGATAAATTCTCAGGCTCCGGTGGATTTTTCTTTAGAACAATTATAATGCTTGTTGGTCAGTGGCACAATGATTTGAGCAATATTTCTTCCTTATTTATCTACTAGGTAACACTCGACATAATAACTTGGGTCTATATCCTTGGGCCAGAGGCCAAGTTGGACTTCTGTTTGACACCAAATTCTATTAGAGATCATGATAATGTAATTAGATGTTCAAGTTAAATATTTTATAGCTGCTCTAGCCACCTAGGCAGACCCTTCCCGTGGCCTCCAGACAGAAACTGCCCAGGGGCAGGCACAGCCAGAACTACATATCTTGCAAGGAACTGAAAAATAGATGCTGCTGTGGATAGTTTCTAGAACCGTCCAGCCCTTCTGACTCCCTCGGTTGTAACACAAATGTTAGCCCCTGCCTGGGGCTGGCCTACAAGGGGCAGGCTCCCCATTCCCTTGACCAGTGAAAGGCTGGCCTGTTCCTGTGCCAGGGCTGCCTGCTGTCTATCCAGTGAGAGGTTTGGAAGGGGTCTGTCTCTCCTGCATGCACCCATCTGAGTGCCTGGATGAAGAGAGCCCCAGGGGGCCCTCAGCCACTACATTGCAGCCCCCATGGCTGGCCAGCCTTCCTTGAGGGTGCTGGGTTCTCCTCTTGGTCTCCTGGGCTGGTGGGTGAGTGCTGACCCAGGCGTGGTCAGGTGTGGCCCTGCCTCCCCGTGCCTGGTTTCCGATCCACACTTTAGTCCCTCAGGGCTGGCTCCCACCTCTGGCATGGTTTGACTTTCCGTGACTGGAACCCCCTGACCCATGGCTGAGCACAGACTATGCCATCCCACAGGCCTGGTTTTGAGCAACTTTGAGCGAATCATTGAGCATCTCCGAACTCTGGTTTTCTCACCTATCTCACAGAGGGCTGGGAGGGTTACATGAAGGAGTGCGTGGAAAGCACTCAGTAGGGCTTACAGTAAGTATCTCACCAGTGGTAGGGAAAAGGAACCAAACAGCAAAACCATTTGAACACGCCAAGTCAGAGGCAGCATGGTGTAGCAAAGTGAGTGCAGGCTTTAGCATGAGACCCTGGGGCTCATCCACTCTGCTACCTCCTGGGGATCTTGAGCAAGCAAGGTTAGACCACTGTGCCTCAGTTTCCTTGTCTGTAAAACAGGAGCAATATGCAGTGGGTATTGACGTATTGGCAGCTGACGGACTGTGACCAGGAGCCTGTGGCTCCTTCTTGGGGCGGGGGTGGGGGGATTAGTTTTCCATGACTGTTCCCCAGCTTACCTTAGCTCACTCTTCCACAGGGACTCCTACAGCTTGCAGGTGCGTGTGCTTTATGGCAACAGGAAAAGAGAGGCTCTGACTCCAGTCTGGGAAAGCGGTAATTAATGCTCCGACACCGCCTGCACGCAGCACTGGCTTCTCTCGTTAACACACAATTGAGTGCATGGGAGATTCTGTTTCTCCCACCTGAGGACACACTACCATACACTGGCATGTGTGCTGCATCCATGTAGGGGGATCCTGGGGCTGCTGAACTTTCTTCCACTCATCTCATCCCGCCAAGGCATGGACAAACATTTCACAGACATTACTCCTTTTTATGAAAGATGTGTTTTAGGGACCTGGCCCGCTCCGAGAAACCACTTGGGATGTTTCCCAGGAATTTCCTTCACACTGGCCAATGCTTGCCTCCTGTCCTCTGTTACGGCTCATCCTGCACACCACAGGGGTGCCTGTGACAAGGGAGGCTGCTCTGATGGCTGGGCCTGATTCATTGCTCCTGCCAGGCTGTGGGCCTGCTGCCTAAGGCACTGGGGACACACAGGAGAAGTCGCTGTAAAACTAACGGCAGAGCAGGGGGCTGGTGCTAGGCTTACTGGGTCTGGAGGCTTCTCAGGGATGTGAGAGAAGGCAGGAAAAGCAGATCAGCACCCTGCCAGGGAACACACTCCCCCCTGCCGCGGCCCTGATCCTGGCCCTGCACCTGCAGAGACAGTATCTGTCTGCGTTATTGGCCACAAAGACTTCCTGTCTCTTTGCTTTCCATTCCTGGCGGCTGGCCAGCACTCTGGGGGACGCAGGTGCACACCCCCTGCACAGCAGTCCAGCTGAGGTGGCTGCCGCTCTGATCAGCGGATGGTTTACCAGGCTCCGACTTTCTGAGGTGTAGGGAGAGCAGCTTTAATTAGCGATGGCTGACTGTAACCCCTCTTCCCTCTCAGCCCCCCTCCCCAGTGGGGAGGAACCCTAATCTTCTCACTCACCAGCCATGATGACATCCTTTGCAAGTCAAAGGAGAGCTAGAATATTTGGCTTTTCACTATTCCCATCTTTGACTTCTAGAGTGGGTCCAAGTTTTGCATAACCAAGTAACAAATGCAGGTATTAAATAAAGCAGTAATAATAGCCATTGGGAGCACCTTCTGTTGTGTCCTATGTGCTAGGCACTGTACTACTCACACCAATGTCAAATATTCATTATCTCACTTAACTTTCCCCCTAGCATTAAGAGTTGCTTATCATGCTCCTGTTTGTTTGCACAGATGTGAAGTGGTTTGCCGCAAAAGGCAGAGCCAAAGACCATTAGGTCTCCCAAGCAAGTAGTTACTAAAAGCCTACTACGTGCCAGGTGATTGGATTGCCTCCTTCTCTGGCCTCCCGGACACACCACCCAAGGTTCAGGACAGCTCAGGTGAAACCACACCACAGTCTCTTATCTCCAGGTCTGTCTCCTCCACTGCGATCCTCAGATAGGGTCTGGAAGGCCAGGGTGGGCAGCAGGCCGGGGCTTTAGCCCGCTGAGCCACAAGGCTGGCCCCAAAAGCATCACTTTCAAAGGCAGAATTGCAGGGCTAGAATGTAGGTGAGACAGCGCAGTTTAGCCTGGGAAGGGAAGTCAGCTGACGGATGGCACAAGGAAGGACAAAGAAACCTTCCCACATTCTGAGCTGCCGGTCCACAGGGGCTTTAGCTTAGGCAAATCAAAACGCCCACGGCTGTGAGGATTCTTCTTTGTGAACAGCTTTTTGAGACCAACAAAGACCAAGCTGGCTGGAACCATAGGTCTGGTAGGTCTGGCTGGGCACGAGGCTCTGACTACTCCATCTCAAACTACTTCTGAGGCCGGCGCTGTGGCATAGTGGGTAAAGCCACTGCCTCCAGTGCCAGCATCCCATGTGGCCATTGGTTTGAGTCCCGGCTGCCCCATTTCTCATCCAGCTCCCTGCTAATGGCTGGGAATGCAGTGGAAGACAGCCGAAGTGTTTGAGCCCCTGCCACCCACATGGGAGACCTGGATGAATCTCCTGGCTTTAGCCTGGCCCAGCTCTGGCCATTGCAGTCATCTGGCGAGTGAATCAGCAGATAGAAGCTCTCCCTATCTCTTTCTTTGAAATAAATAAATAAATATTGAAAACAACCCTAAGCCAGTCAACATGCCTCTGCTTTGGGACTCAGACTGAAAGTACAAGTAACGAACAGGAGAGCCCACCGAGTGCCAGGGAGAACCCCTGCACAGCACTGTCTCACCAAGTCTTTCTGAGGTCCCGGGAGCATAAGTACCTTCCTCCAGGCAGTACATCTGGGTGGCTACAGAGCTGGGGTGGAATCCTGCTCCTCTCATGCCCTGTTGGCCCCTGCAGCCTCCCTTGTACTTCAAGCAGCTCCTCAGCCCAAATGTTTCTTTCCTGGCTCTTCCCTTCATTTCAACTTATCCAATTTGTCCTGTGACTTCTGGGTCCACTCTAGCCCACACTGACCCACACTACTGGCCTTTTCAAAGTTCCCTGGACAACTAATCTTGAGCTACGGGGTATCACCCATATCTTCCATGCTAACAGCATTGTCTTCGCCGGCTGTAAGATGATCTTAGAAGACCCCAGACTGCACAACCAGGATGCACCATATTTTTTTAAATAAATAAATACACACATATATCCGTTATACATACGAATGTATATGCATATGCATATATACACACTTATGTGTATATATATATATATACACATGTGTATGTATACATATTAATACCTAAAATCAATATGTAAGATTTTAAGTTGCTTTGCTTTTTATCAGAACTGGTCGAGTTGGGCATAAGAAGGAAAAAATCTGAATTTGCTGTCTGAATTTGCGTTGAAAGTCACAGTTGTGTGACTTGAACAATCTGTGAAACACACACAGAAGAGGAATTTGGAACCGCAGTCAGTGACACTCATTGCACACTTAGTGGGGAGCCTGCTCCACGTCTACAGGCGCCAGCTCACGCAGCCCTCACGGCGAGGGCTGGGTCTGCTCCCCTATCAGCTGATCTGCTGCCTCGGCTAAATCTGCCCAGGGCGACACGGTTGACAAGAGGCTGTGTGGGAACACAAGCCCAGACACTCGGGCTCCACGACTTATTCTCGGCACCATGACGGCAGTGTACAGAAAGGCTGCTGGCTTGTCTACGTGCTTCAATCACTGCGGTAGTTTTAATTTGGATTATTGTGGATAATGAGGGCTGAGAAAGCACAGCCTCTTACTGGAGGGAAATAAACACACACATGTTTAGGCAGAATGCTGGATGTGGAACTTCCCCTCAAACGAGCCATCCACACAGACTCCGCTGAGTGACGGACCTAGAAGGAAGCCAGCTGGCCTCTCTGGTGCTCCTAGTGCTACTGGAAATGAACACTTTTTAACATGCTTTCTGGACCTCTGCAGCACTAACAGCTTTCCCTCTGATGCAAGTAATATATACACCTAGTTTAAGAAGGCAAACATCACATAAAACCTAGCACTAGAAGTAGCAGTCCTTTGCCTCGCCCATACACCTGAGTGCCACTACTCTTAACTCTTGCTCTTCCTTCTAGAATTTACTACAGCACAGATGCTCTTTGACATAGAAAGGGGTTACATCTCCATAAACTCACGCTGAGTTGACACACTGTACGGCATATGACCACTGACCACCCTAGCTTGGTACCACAGCACGCTGTGTAGGATGGGGTGTCTTCCCTCGTGAACACGTGGCTGGCTGGGCACAGGGCTCACTGCCACCACCCAGAATCACAAGAGAGGACTATACTACGTATTGCCAGCCTGAGGGTTTCTACTGAATGCATATTACTTTTGCACCACTGTGAAGTTAAAAAAAAAATCTAAGTTGAACCATCATAAGTTGGGGGCCATCTGTATTTCTAGAGAATGTGTTTATACACAGATGTTTTGGACTGATATGTTATCTGCGGCTTCTGTCCAGCATCAGGTTGTTTTCAAGACCGCTACACATCCATCATCTGAGGCTTCTCCTTACCTCCGTTTATTGAACCTATTGTTTTCTAGACCCCTCCCCTCCCTTCTTGGGTTCCTTTATCGTTTTGGTGGAATGCATTTTCTAGTAGCTTTCTGAGAACAGGTGAATGCACGGTAGATTTGAGAACCTCGCATGGCTGAAGACATCTTTAGTCTCTTTACTGGTAATAATTTGACTACATAGTTTTAAGTTGGAAATTTCCCTGGGGATTTTCAAGGTCATTTGCCTTCAGGCTTCTCACTGTTATTGATAAGTCTGCTGGCACTGGCTTCCTGCTGACACTTTGCATGTCACCTCTTCTTCCTCTGGAACCTTATAGGAAGATGAGTGACTTTCTCAAAATTAATGGGGCTAGCCACTTGCAATCCAGAAACCTGTGTCCCTCAGTTATGGGAAATATGCTTGCATTATCTCCTCTCTGCTTGGACTTGCTGAATTGATCCTTCTTGTTTTCCTTATCCGTTTTCTCTGATTTATCTTTGGAAGCCTCCTAGATTTATGGAAATTTTATTTCAACTTTCCTATTATTTACGTCTAGAGCTCTTCTGTTCCGATTTGCTCACCTCTGTGTGTATGGGCTCAGGTTACAGAGACAGTGACACGTTTTCTCTAAAGGCTGATGGATTCTAGGTTTATTTTCTCTGGAGTTTCCCCCTGTTGGCTGCCTTGTTTTCACTTCTTTGAAGATCTCTCGTTTTCCTTTTCCTCCTGTTGCTTTGGTCATCTTCTCTGTTCTTGGAAGGTTTGTTCAGATGTCTCATGATCCTGTTGGCTCATATTTAAAAGTGGGAGGCCACACAGCACCATGTCGGCTACCAGTCATCCCTGTAGCATGGGCTCAGGCAGAGAATCCATCAGCATACTCTTTACAGAGTCTTGGTTCTTACACAGAGTTTGTTTTCCTAATCTCTGTCCTCACAGAGGAGACATAATATATATGGCTGTCAAAAACAGGGTCTACAATGTCATTTTCAAAATTTAGGTCATGCTTATTCCTCTGTTTGCAGAATGGCAACTTTCCTACGTCTGGTGCCTTTTGGAACCTTTGGGTTGGAATCTCTACGGAACCAGCCTCTGCTCCCCTGCTGGGCTGGGAGAGGGAGTCACCCATCTGGGTGAGAGGAGGGAGGAAACCTATGGGTCTAATTGCTGTGGCTCCCCGCAGCACAGAGACTTGGGAGCCTCTGTGTTTCCAGCCTGGGCCTCGCCCCTGCCTGCCCGCCTTGGTGCCTCTTGTTCTCAAGGTGCCCTGCATCTCATTTCTCACTAACACCCCAGTCAGCAGGCAGGCACTTGGTGTCCAGCTCTCTGCTCACTGACAACTCCAGACACTGTGCATTTTCCAAAGCCCACTGACATCTGTTGCTGGCCGTGGTCTCTTGCTGTTCTTGTCCCGGTGGGTTTATTCTTCGCTTGTTTGTTTGAAACCAGTACTCTTATTACAGTGGGACTCCAGGGAGAGGTCAATGTACCAGTTGACCTCGGGACCCTCTCAGTAGCATCTGGGCAAGCTGTTCTAGGTTCTCCGTTCTGCTTTAAACCCAACACGCGTTGCAATACTTCTCCCACTGGGTCATTCCTCCTCCTCCTCTTCCTCTTCCGGCTGCCCCCCTACTTCTTCAGTGCTGCTGACCCCCACACCCTCCTCCTGTCTCACTCTTGCCACTCACCTGCTCTTCCTCTTTAAGGTTGTGAGGTTCCAGCTCAGACGTCACCTACTCAAACCTTCCCCGCCTCAGTGAGGTTAGCACCCTGGCTGTGCACCCCTAGACTCTATACTTTTCCTTTGTAGCTCATCACCATCACACTGCTGTGATCCACACGTTGCCCCCTGGAGAGACTCCAAGACCCCCTAGGGCAAGGTCCCTGTCTGCCTTGCTCACAACAGTCACCATGACCTGAGAAGAGTGCAAAGCATGAGGTGCAGAAGTGCCTGTGATGTGAATGCAACTTGCAGGAACACACGAGTGAGTGAATTAAATAAACGAGAGAAGTGCCTCAAAACCCAGGCTGCTTCATGTCCTCACTGTGAGAGCTTAGAAAAGATCCTTAACCCTTCTGAACTCAGCTGCCACTCCTATGAAACAGGGACAACAATGCTAGTGCCATCCTCTCTCAATGAGAAAACTCTATGTCATCCTACTCAGTAAATCAAAGCTCCCATACAAGGCAAGGGATTACTATTGTCATGGTAAACACAGAAAATTCTCCTCTACTTGGGGCACGGGAGGGGGGATGCAGGAAACAGAACAGCAGGCTCCAGGGTTTTTGAATCTCCAGATTCCTTCAAATACGCTTGCTTTCCTAAAGTGCATCCGCACTAACCCTGCTCTGTCTCTGCTCACACCTGGCATTCAAGACCTCCTGGGGTTCTGTCTTTTACCTCAAGCCAAGCTGGTGTAGAAAGTATAGTGAGCTCTCATGGTTCAAAGTTTCAACTTAATGCAATTCTTTAAAAAAACAAAAGCCAGTATTAATGAAACCTTTAAGATATTTATGCACATACAGGTGTGTAACAGTGAGCAGAGGACACACACACCCTGGCAGCCAGGAGGACTTGGTCAATCAGATCTTTTTCTGGTTGTCCAGATTTGTCCATTTCCTTGTGTGTGCCCAATGGGGAGAAGGCATTTAGAAAACCCCAGCTCTTAGATGTTGTAAGGCTGGCTAAAGTCTTGTCTTTGACTTGCCCCATCAGAATTTTTGCAGCACTGTGTTGGGCATGGCTTGGAAAGGGTTCTGCTTGATGAGCTCGCTCCTGACCGTACTCTGCAGGTGGAAGCAGCAGTGGTCTTGGAGTTGAAAGTTCAAGTTCAAACTATACCTCCAACTATGTGGATTATGCTAATTACATTGTTGTTAATAGGTATGTTTATATTGAAAATATATCTTTTGTGTCCTAGTCTTTGGAATGAGGCATATAAGCATTTCCTCTTATTTCATACTTTTCAAAAATAATTTTAATGACCATATATTCAGTAGGCATTTCATAATTTACTTATGTCCTTTCTTACTATTAGACATTTGCATTGTTTTCAAAATGTCACTATTGCAAACAATGCTGTGACAAGAATGTAGATATTGGTACATTTATAGATGCTGGTACTTTCATTTAGGAGAGACTCTTAGAAGCTGAGCATTTTTTGTGGTTGGATACAAAGTGCCAGATTGTTTTGTGGGTTCAGTTCTATGGAAGCCTCAGTAGGGCTGGCTATTAATTTGGGGGATTCTAACTTACTACATTTAAAAGAAGACACACCATTATTTTAATTTGCACATCCTTGATTACCAATGAGGCTAAATGTATTTCATGCACATTTACAGCACTGTATACGTTTTTGGACCCCTTTCTACATAGAAGCATTAGCCATTTGCCTACAAGATCAGGATTTCTTTTTTCTCACAGCAAATGAGCTGTAATGTAATATACATACATTAACCCTTCACCTCTCAAATTACTCCAAGTACTTTCTCAATCTACTGTTTTTCTTGTTTTGACACGTTTTATAAGATACATGGAACATTTACATATTGATATAAACATTTATCTTTCATTTTTCTTTGTGATCTCTTCAATGACTTTTCAGACTAAAGCTTCTCCAAGCCAGAGATAATGTGAGTGCTGTGTTTGACCCCTTTTGCTTTGACTTTTAAATATTTACCTCTTTAATCATCCGGAATTTATTTTGGGGATACTGCAGGAGGCGCAGTCTGAATCGGAGGTGAAAAGTCAGGTGCCGCGAGGGGCCAGGCAGCTGAGCTGCAGCCCTACAGCAGGCCCGTGTCAGAGAAGGGACGAGGTGGAAGCCACGAGCTGCAGCGTGGACTCCACTCAAGGGCAGCAGGGAGTCCTCCCGCAGGACTCTGTGACTTCTCATTTTTTAAGGGAAGGCATAAACCTATCATTACATGGGAAATTACCCCATTTTAAAATAGTGAGCCAGGGGCTGGCGCTGTAGCGTAGCAGGTTAAGCCGCTGCCTGTGGTGCCGGCATCCTGTATGGGTGTCGGATTGAGTTCTAGCTGCTCCACTTCCAACCGAGCTCCCTGCTAACGCGTCTGGGAAAACATCAGAGGATGGCCCAAGTGCCTGAACCCCTGCATCCATGTGAGAGACCCAGAGGAAGTGCCTGGCTTCTGGCTTCAGCTTGGCCCAGGCCCGGCTGTTGTGGCCATTTGGAGAGTGAGCCAGTGGATAGAAGAACTCTGTCTTTTCCTAACTCAGCCTTTCAAATAAATAAAATAATATTAAAAAAAAAAAACACACACACACACACAGTGGCTTAAAAGCCTTCTCCGGATCTCCAGACCACACTCCCCTACTGAACGCCCCTGTGCACTCGCTGTTTGGTTTAGGCCGCTGGTTTTCCCAGTTCCTACAGTGCCGGTACTGACTAAGCTTTCTTGTCCCCCTGACTCTGATTCCTCTGTGGGAAAATGGGAATGTTTCTTGTCCACCCGGTAATATTTCTAGGCAGTGTGACCTCGTCAACCTGCTTGACTCCTGCTGTCTTGTAATTATTATGGATGTATGATACGAACCGTCTCATTATTCTCGCTCGAATTTCTCCCGTACTCTCATCTGTTTGTTATTCCACATGAGGTCTTAAGCCACGCAGTTACCTCTCCTGCATTTGCTTTAGGGTCCTGCCCGGCATTCCACGAGACGTGTACACTGACAGCTCAGGGTGCTCCACCTGCCCGTGGAGGAGCATGTCATAGCTCCTAATTATTCACGGCCTGTTTTACAGCTCTCAGTACAATTCTGCAGTTCTTGGCACACACCACATATAGTTCTCATTAAGATGATATTTTAATTCTTACTGATTTTAGGGGGGTGGTGGCTGGGACAGTGTTCATTATATTTCCTAAGTGCAGGTATATGGACAATCTATTAACTTTTGAAAAGCTGTCTTGTACCCCAGTAACAAATCCTGAATTCTTACTAAGTAAAATAGTTTTTCAATTAGTACTTTTGTGTTCTCTAGGAACACAAACACATCCTTCAAAATATAGATAATTCTGTCTCAGCTTCTTACGTCTGCTTGAGGCCTCCTATTGGCCAAAGCCTCTAAAATGATGCTAATAGATATGTGTCATTTTATTAGGGATTTTAAAGAAATTCTTCTAATATTTAATCAGGAAGCATAATATCGGCTTTTGGCTGGAAATCGGTGCTCTCTATTATGCTATTTCTTTTGTATCTTCTTTCCCCCAGTGTCTTTGTGACTAAGCTTTGTCATAAGAGGAGTTTTTGTCACTTAATGGACATGAGAGAGACACCTTGGACTGGTGCATGATATGTTGAAAAAGCTTTGGAGAGCAGGCCTGACACAGCAGGCAGGGGGTGATGCTGCCGGGGGTGATGGCATCACACATCGGAGTGTCTGGGCTCAAGTGCCAGCTCTGCTTTTGATTCTAGCTTCCTGCTGAGAGGGTGTGGGGATGGCTCATACCATCCATGTGGGAGGCTCAGACTGAGTTCTAGGCTCCTGGTCTCTATCTGGTCCAGCCCTGGCTGTTGCAGACACGTGGGGAGTGGATCAGTAGATGGAGATCTCTCTCTCTCTGCTTTTCAAATAAAAATATATAAATAGCTAAGAAGATAAATACATTTTTTCTATTGTGTTGAAAAGTTGTAACATAAGTGTGACCCAGACACACCTGGGTTTGGACACACCTGTAGCTGTGCTCCTCAGTGGGCCTTAACTCCCTGCTTCTCTGGCAAATGCAGGTAATCGTTATGACCGCCCAAGCTGGTTATGAGAATTAAAATAAGCTAACGTGTACCAGTGATGCTTAGTGCAGTGCTTGGAACCCAGGAAAAGAACAGAAACTTTCGCGTCCCCTCTCTATCCCCTGAAGGAAAGAGAATGGGGACACAAACAATCTCCCAAATGCAAGCTCTCCACAGGGTTAGAAACCCCTAACTCTACCTGGCCACTTCCCAAAGTTTGTGCATGCATTTTGCGTAACACGCATTTATCTTAGTTTTAGAAGACCACACGTGTGCACGCATTTCAACGAGTTCTGCCCCAAACATAAGTTTACCTTTTCATTCCAATTTCCACAAACTTGGTAAAGGACCCTCGATTTTGTCAAAAATGCTACTCTATCTTCCTAAGCATAGGGCTTTTTCTCAGTTTTCCCAAATTTTCAGTCCACCCTGTGTACCCCTGCGTGACCCCTTTGTTGGCCCGTGGCACACATGAAAATAAGAAATCAGGTTGACATGTAATATGAACCGGGAATGCAACAAACTGAGCTTCTATTAGCTCAGAACATGAGTGCTGCTCTGATAAAGGCATGAACCAGCAGCTACTCAAACTGAAACCATATGCTTGGAGGTTTCTGGCTTCCAATTTTTTATAACCCTTCATATAACACTCATCGTCCTGTCATTTCAGCAGAAGGCCCTCTGCTCTGTTTAAGCAGCAAGAAGCAGGCTGAAACCTCTGTCAAGGTTGCCATCACTAACCCTTCGGTTGACTGCAAAGGAGCGTTCCCCAGGGAGGGACCCTGGGCCGGCCAATGCCTACACTGCGCGTCCTCCTTGGGGCACAGCCTGGCGTGTCTTCCCTCCACACTGGGGAAGGGAATCTTAGGGGACTGGGGAAGTGGGCAGTGGCTTGGGAGGGTCCCAGGAGGAAAAACCGGCGGAGAAAGAGCATGGATTCTTCAGCCAGACTGGCCTAGATGCGAATCCTGGCTCTGTTACTGCTTGTGACTGTGGGCGAGTTCGTTAATTTCTCCGTTTGTATAAAGGAAGCAATAATTGTTCCTGCGGGTTGGGTCATGTGTATGTAACCCTTGGCACCTCCTGGGGCGCTAGAGGCACTCAGAAACCTTCATGACACTCATAGCCACTGCGTGCACAGCGCCCGCGGGGCGCCAGGGCTGTTCTCAGTAGCTTTCGAACACTAATTCTTCCTTTCTCCCAGGAGGTGAGTCTTAATATTATCGCTGTTTTTCAGCTGAGGGCACTGATGGGTTATCTATCTTGCTCCAGGCCACTCTGCTAATGACGGGAAGAGAGCACCCCGCACACCGGGCCGTGTGGCTTCAGGTCGGCTTTCTCACACTGAATGAAGCTGCCTCTCACTCCTGCTACGGTGCAGCGTGCGGGATGTGACTCGCTGCTGTCCTGAGCCTGCCGGTGCCTACGCGGCAGCACATGCTGCTTACCAGGGAGGCTGTCTATTCTACAAAGGCTAACAGAAACCTGCCCCGAATCCCGCTCCCCTCCACCTCGCAGCTCGGCCTCTGCACAGCCCCCTCCTCGCCCCTCGCCACCCTTCCCAGGGCTCATCCTCCTGCTCCCCCACCCCGGGCCTCCCACCCCCATTAATCACCTCCCCTCTCCCCTGGCTCCTTCCCCACAGCTGACAACGCGCTCAAGGCTCCCCCACCTTACATAAACCTTTCCTCGAAGCGGCCTCCTCCTCAGGTTACTCCCATCTGTCTCCTGGCCTGCTCTGTCTAGAAGGAACTGTTACTACGCTCCGCCTCTCACTCACTCCTGAACTCGTGCTGACCCTGCTTCCGCCTGTGCTGGGGAGGGGCAGACGGCTCCCACGGAGGGGCAGACGGCTCCCACGGAGGGGCAAGGGACCGCCCAAGGACCAGTTCCAGCAGCTTCTTTGTAACCATCTCCCTAACTCTCCTCCGAAGGCCGATCTCATGGGTCTTCCCCGCCCTGGCTCTCAGTGCTGGGGTAGCACCCTGCCCCCCTGCCTCTGAGTTTACACATCTCCTTAGGTACTCCACGCTGACGATGCATACTGGGTTTCTGTCTCCAGGTCAGAGCTATCCTCACGGCAAGACTTACCCACCTGCCCAGTGGTGAGTGCCAACAACTAATGTCCACTTGGAAATCCTGTTTTCAGTTCAAATCTAACAGGAGTTAACCATTTCCCTAACCCTGCCCCCAACAATCCCACTCCCTCTCATTTCCCAACGTAACTCATGACATCACCATCCATCCACCCTGCAGGCTGAAACTTCCCACTTTTCCGTGGACCTATGATGCCCGGGAATACATCCCTCCTTTGTGTGAAGCCCGTCCCATTTGCCCCAGCTCAGCGCCTCTTCTCTCTCCTAACTCTATTGGCTATAGAAAGAGTCTTCCCGTGGATCTCCCTGCCAGTGGGAGAAACCACTCCATCACTTAGACCACTTCCCAAGAGATGCGTCCCAACCCAACGCATGCTACATGTTTGCTGAGAAACCATCCTGCACTGCCCACTGCATTCATAACCAGATGCCCAAGCCGGCCTGCACAGCCCTTCCCAGAACGGCTCTGACTTCACCTTCTAGGCTCTTCTCTGGGTACCATCCCCTCCTACACTTTCTCTATGCCCGGTCTGCAGATACAGCATCACACAAAAGCGTAAGTGAGAAACAATGTGGGGCAACGTGTGGCTATGAGCCAGATCAGTCTGGATTCAAATTCCAGTCCTTTCATTGACTGGGCACGTGAATTACGCCTACTCATTTAAATAAGATGGGCTTCACTTTCCTCTGGGGGAAAGGTCCCTACTTTGTGTGACTTCTGTAAGGGGTTGAAATGGTTTAAGTAGGGGCTACGCTATAGTGCAGCAGGTTAAACTGCTGTTTTGTGACATTGCTATCCCACATCAGAGTGCTGGCTTGAGTCTCAGCTGTTCTGCTTCTGATCTGGCTCCTGCTAATATGCCTGGGAAGGCAGCAGAAGATGGCCCAGGTACTTGGGCCCCTGCCACCCACGTGGGAGAGCTGGATGGAGTTCCTGGCTCCCGACTTCAGCCTGGCCAACCTTGGCTAAGTTGTGGCCACCTGGGGAGCGAACTAAATCATGGGAGACCTTTCTCTCTTTTAAATCAATCCTTATTTAAGAACTGATTTATGTAGAACATCTAGAATAATACTTACAAGTTGAATAAACTATTAACATTGTAGATCTTGTCAACCAGAGCTTCTGGGAGGGGTTTGTAAATATGAAGAAGCCCGAAACCCAAGGGGGCATTTGAGAAGTTCTGTGTGAATCTGAAGGAGACCAAAGTAAACAGAAAAAAAAATAACAGTGCCCTGGAATGTTCTAGAACTTACATTTCTAGCAGTACCAGCAAAAGCAGATTACAAGACTTGAACAGTTTCAGGGTTGTTCTGCCCCCTGAATCTAGCAGGCTTGGAATGCATAAGCCCCCCAGGGCCGTAAGCACCTTCCTCAGCCAGGCTCCTGCCTATGTCCTGAATGGGCACTTGTGCCCACTGTCCTTCAAAGCTGGTCATGAGAAATCCAGGCCTGTGGCAGAAGGTTCTAGGCTGCAGGGAACATCAATGACCCTCTCCTGAGGATCTGTCACGTTCAGAGTCCTGTCAGGCAACTGGTCTCCAGGAGCAGTTCCTGGGATTGGACAGAAGACCTGGCTGTGTGTCCTGTGTGAGCCAGGCTCACACACTGCTTCCTGCTGTCTGAAACCCAAACTGCGCTCCCTCCTGGTCAGCTCATCAGTGTGGCTGAGCAGAGGTCTCCTACCTTCTCTTCGTTAGAAACCACGTTGTGCCCCCTTTACTGAGTTGATATGTTGAAGATCCAAAACCCAATGTGACTGAATTTGGTGATGGGGCCTATGAGTAGGTAATAAAGGTGACGTGAGGTCATCACAGTGGGGTCTCAGTCTGATGGGGCTGGCATCCCTGCCAGGAGAGGAAGAGACAGTAGCGTGCACTGTCTCTTCACGCACAGTCAGTGAAAGGCCTGCGTGAGCACAGGGCAACAGGGCAGCCGTCCATAAGACAGGAACCTGACCCTGCCAGCGACTGACCTTGGATGGGTAACCTCCAGGACTCTGAGACACAGATTCAAATCCGCCGGTCTGCAGACTGTAGTTCAAGTTTGTTAAGCTTGGTGAGGCAGCCTTACCAAGCTAATGCACTTGGTTTCTTTCCCTTTACTGTAGTGACTCTTTCCATATGTGCTAGTCCTTCCTTATCTGTGGTTTTAGTACACTATACTTGTAAGTGTTCAACGTGCAAGTTATTGTTGTTAATGTCTTACTGTGCTAACTGAAACTTTATCACAGGTCTGTGTGCGTGTGTGTATAAGGAAAGATACAATACAACCAGGGTTTCAGGGCAATTTGCAGGTCCAGGCATCCACCAGGGTGTACTCTTCACAGCTCAAGGAGGGCGACCGTATTTCCTTCCTGGATTCCAACTTTAGGTCTAGCCTAGGTGGCTAACAATATTTGCATGCTATGTTCCAGTCCCTAGGTGTGTCCTCTGCAAGAAGTCCTCTGTACTTTCTCCTATATTACTGGCAGAGGGTGGGTGCACACCACAGCAAATGGGAATAATTTAGGGAAGGGTCAGCTCTCCCAGTTGGCTCTGCGGGGGCAAGGCTCCTGTTTTATTCACTGCTCAACCACCAGCACGTAGCAAAGCAAATGTTCAGCAAATGTTGAGTAACTGAGAGACATTTAGAACACATGGACTACCCATCTTGAATCAGGCTTTTCCATCACTCGCAGACTCTTTAAATAGGTTTGATTCTTAATTACAGGTGAGTTAGATGAGGCTGAGACTTATCCAAAATCCCACAAGTCAACTCAACTCTTAGACTTCAAACCCAGGTCTGATGCCAGAATCTTTGTCCTGGGGTGGGCACTGGTGCAGTGGGATAAGCTGCTGGCATCAAGTCCCACCTCCACTTCTGAGGCAGATTCCTGCTAATGCACCTGGGGGGCAGCAGATAACGTCTCCAGTACTTGGGTTCCTGCCACCCATGTGGGAGGCCCAGATGGAGTTCCTGCTCCCAGTTTTGGCCTGGCCCAGCCCCTACTGTTGTGGGTACTGGGGAAGTGAATCAGCAGACGGACAATCAATCAATCAATCAATCTCTCTCTTTCTCACTCTTCCTTTTAAATAAATAAAGCCAACTCACAACAGGTCTTTGTCCTTTCCCAGGACCCTCCTGCCACTCTGGCCCCACTGCACTCCTGCCTCTGACAACCTCAACGCTCTACCACCACCGCCAATGCCAGTTGTGATTCACACTCACTCAGCCGGGCCACTCCCCAAAGGCGTTACAGAACAGGAGGCCAGACAGTGAACCTCCACCATGAGGAGCAGAGGGTGAGGGGGAGCAGGGGTCCCTTGGGCAGGTCAGAGACATTCCTCGGACCAGGGCACAGGAGTCCTGTGTGGTGTGGTGGCAGGCACACTGCCCGCACACTGTGAGCTGAGGGGCAGGAAGGCCGCGAGCCACAAGCCCCCCTCTGCCTGTGTGAACCTCAGACAGTGCAGAAGGACGCACGTGGATGTCACTGATCACCGAGGCCTAAGAAAGATCTCGTGCTTTGCCCTGCCATCCTAACTCTGCTCCTTCCCACTCAGGAGACTTGGCCAGTGATGCTCTGTCTCTGTGCCTCCATCCCTTACCTGTGTCATCTAAGCCTCCAGTTGGCTGGGAGCCAGCCAGGTACTCGGGACAGTCCCAGTATTGCCTCAGACAACACACTGCAGTGGGGGGAGGTCTGGCTCTGCCACAGGTGGCAACGGGACCCTGGATGAGTCATGCACTTCTCTGAACCTCAGTTCTCTCATCTCTGAAACTGAGAGAGATGAGCCAAAGCTCTGGGGAGACGTCTGCCTGCATGCTGCAGCTCCCCGTGACAAGGGCGCAAACTACCGTGCAAGGCAGGCCCACAGTGGCTGTGGGAAGAGAAAGACCGAGAAAAACTGCAGTGGGGGTGTCCCAGGGCACCTGGACCCTTTCCACTGAGCCTCCCAGCTTATTTTCTCCAGTTCCGGCCGCCTGGCTCTCTGACGCTCAACCCCCTCTGCCAGCTGCACGTCTTCATTCCTCCCCCCTTCCCTCCTCCTGTTTGAGTCTCTTCCTCTAGGAAATGTCACCGTAACCCTGGGGCGTGGCCAGGAGTCCCCCAGGGTCAGTATTCAGTTGGATTCACCTCCATGTCCAAGGCCCCCATTCTGGCCCGGGACCCGCCTCTGCCTGCCCTGGACTATAGTTTAAGAACCTCCTGATTTCCCAGCTCTCACAGAGAGGAAACTTTGAAATACACACAGCAGATTAAGTGACCCAAAGTCCAGCGATGACTTCCTGCGCCCCTCAGACTAAAGCAGAAAGGGAGAAAGCTCTTCGCATACCACTTGAAGGCCCTGCACAGGTTGGCTCCCGGCTACCGCGGCGCCAGCCCTTTCATCACCACTCCACAACATGACGGTCCCAGGTCACTCCTCTCCTTATATTCTTCCTTCTGCCTGGACACTCTTCCTGCAAACCTGTATGGGAGCTTTTGCTCCAGCTCCTGCCCCAGCGGTCCGAGTTGGACCTCCTGTCTGCGGCTTTTTTCTCTACTAGAGTGTTATGTACACCATTTATGATTCCATGTCTTTGATGATGGTACTAACACTGGAGATTCTGCCTCAAACACATCCGCACACACAACAGGGGCAGGAAGCATCATGTTTTTTGTTTGTTTTTTGGCAGGCAGAGTGGAAAGTGAGAGAGGGAGAGACAGAGAGAAAAGTCTTCCTTTACCATTGGTTCACCCTTCAATGGCCGCTGCGGCCGGCGCACTGCGCTGATCCGATGGCAGGAGCCAGGTGCTTTTCCTGGTCTCCCGTGGGGTGCAGGGCCCAAGCACCTGGGCCATCCTCCACTGCCTTCCCGGGCTACAGCAGAGAGCTGGCCTGGAAGAGGGGCAACCGGGACAGAATCCGGCGCCCCGACCGGGACTAGAACCCCATGTGCCGGCGCCGCAAGGTGGAGGATTAGCCTAGCGAGCTGCGGTGCCAGCCAGGAAGCATCATGGTTGTATACAGCACTGACACCGAACGCCCGGCTGAATGAATGAGTACGTGATCAGATGCAGCGCGAGGCTGGCCTGCCCGCCTGTGCCCACAGCTCTCGACTTGCTTCTTCAATCCCAGGCTTAATGAAAAAAGGCCTCGGCTCCCTGGGCGACGTAAGGAGACAGAACCAAGCCGTGTGCCCTCCTCCTCAGCTACCTGGGCAGCCTCTCCTTTTGCTCAGCTTCGTTTTCACTCGCTCACTGGCTCGTGAGAACCTCAAGGGCAGGCAGCAGGTCTGCCTCCCGGGCTGGCCGGGTCACACACACAGAGGAGGATCTCGCAGTTGGCACCAGACCCGCTGAGGCCCGCGCAGCCGCTGCTGGTTGCCCGCCTCACGTTCAGGTCCCCTCTTCCTGTTGCTCAGAGTGCCAATGTGGCAAGCTAGAAGTACTCACTTCCTCAGACGTCCTCATCGCTCCTAGTGTCCAGGAGACACGGCTCTGCCAAAGAAATGTGAGCTGTGATTCCTTCCCCTTTCTGCTTTTTCCTACCTGAGACAGCAGACGTGCGTCCTGGAGGTGCAGCAGCCATTGTAGGGACATGAGGCAGCAGGTGTGGAAACAACAGCCTGAGGCAAGGTAGGCAGAGCACAGGGCAGAAAAAGCCTGGCCTCTCATGCCACCGCGAGCAGCTGTCCTGGCCACGGATGGACGCGCCGCGGGCTGAGAATGTGCGCAGGGACGCCCAACGCTCTCTGAAAGGGGCTGGGCCTGTGTGCACACCAAACACATCTCCCAAGTATTTCCTACAAAAAGAAGAGCTTGATTGCTTGCCCCGCGTGGTGGCCTTGAACTACTTTGCCTTCTTTCTTGCCCATGAAGTTCCAGGTAGACGGAATTCAAAAGGTTCAGCAGTCGCAGCTAAGATGCCAGAGACAGCGGGGGTGGTGGTGGGAGTGGGAGGGGGGAGGCAGCAGAGGGCAACTCGCCCTTCCGTGAGCACCCACAGCTGCTGGCAGGGCTGGGCTCCCGTGTTCCTTGCTGTCCTCCACAGAACAGGTTGCTGGCCACAGTCTGCCTCTGGTGTGCTGACTTGAGCCTTCCCTCAGCCCACACAAGATTACTCCGAATAAAGCCCTGTATCAGGGTGTGGTGAGTTCACAGGGCACTTTCCCAAAGACGTGTTTCCATTAGGAATCTCACAGAGTGTCACCAATGTCATTTACAAGAAGGTTAATTTGTTACCAAGAGCCCCTGCTTCCTCTTTGCCGCATTTCTTACAGTTAAATTCAGAGGCGGTGAGGATGTGGGCAGGGGTCCTCAAGCTCCGCAATCCCTTTCCTTCGCTTCTTCTTGGGGGCAGTGCGGGTTCCTACGCTATTTACAGTGTGCACTGCTAATGCCAGGGCACAGATCTCTGCAGGGGCACCCC
The DNA here is from genome assembly GCF_051225735.1 of Oryctolagus cuniculus. Taxonomy (NCBI): domain Eukaryota; kingdom Metazoa; phylum Chordata; class Mammalia; order Lagomorpha; family Leporidae; genus Oryctolagus; species Oryctolagus cuniculus. Next base: position 69,941,003 of record NC_142867.1, read on the forward strand.
GAGGACAGCACCCAAGCAAGGGCGGGAAACAGCAGGGGCAGCGGTCTATGGGCAGTCCTGAAGGGCCCAATTCTCACCAATCTTGGAAGCTGGAAACTGAGATGAAGGTGTCTGAGCAGCAGGGAAAAACGAGGACTGGATTGCAGACAAGGCCACGAAACACCCCACCAGCACTGCCCCTCCTGCCTCCGCTCCCCACTTCGTGTTCCTCTCATGAAAGCACGAAACGCAAGCCCAGTCAATAATGAGTGAGCTCTTGTCTCGGGCCTCTTAGGTCGAACCCCACAGCCCTCCCCACAGTGCCCCGTGTTCACGAGGCTGCCATGGCGCCGCGGGAGGCACTCCTGGTTCTCCCAGCTAACGCCTCCCCTTCGGGGCCCCTACTCTCTGGTCAAGGGAACTGTTGGCTCCCCACACCAGCTCTGCACCTTCTGCCTCCCTCCTGTTTGCTCATGCTGTTCTCACTACCTGGAGTGATCTCCCTAAGTCCTGCTCTCCCAGCTTGCTTCTTCCCAGGTGAAAATCCCACCCGCCCTGCAAGGTGGGGGAGGTCAGAGCCAATGGGGCTTCCTTCAGAGAGCTCTCCCCTCCCCTCCTTCCAGCGCTCACAACTCCCACGGCTGAGCCAGTTTGTGCCAAACGACCTTAGCCGGGCGGGTTTAGGCTCAGGGGTTAAGACGCCTGCATCCGTGTCAGAGGTCCAGGTTCGAGATCCTGCTCTGGTTCCACTCCAGCTTCCCTGCTAGGAAGCACTTGCTCTATGAATCCTCACTCTCCCTTAATCTAGCCGTGAGCTACTTTTGCCAGTCACCATGTCACACCTCTGAACCCCCAGCTGGGAAGACGGCAGGGATGTGGTTCTTGTGGCTAATGGGAGCAAGGGAAGAAGGAAGGTATGACCCCTGCATCAAGTTCCTGGACATAGAACAGATTGATTTCCAGCGGCTGCCGGGGCAGCAACAAAAGGGCTCTCCTTTTTAATCAGCGCCAGGAAGACCACAGCACGTTTCTCATAAAAATCCCCCAGCTCTCTGTTTTCTCCTAATGATTTGCAATGCTTTTCTCTAGGTTTCCAGATCCATTGCTGGGCACTTCCATTGTGTTCCAGCCTGGCTCACACTGTCACAATGTCAAGTTGTGTGTCAGCATCAGCCAAAACGAAAAGGTGAGATGCTACCCTGAGACCCCAAACACTGCACCAGTATCTTGTTGGGCGCTGGGGTTGCAAGCAATGCATACCAAGTTTTTTATCTTTAAAGTTTTAGATGCTGAGAGATTTTCTTCATGATCTTTCTAAGGACTTCCAAATAAAACTTCCTGGGTAGATACAAAATGGTTACTTACAACTGGGAGTAAGTTACAAGAGAGAGATTGTATGCCATACACTACAAAGGAGAATAAAACATTCAGGAGTAACCTGACAAACAGTGAGAGCATGGTGTAGTGGGAAAGCATGGAACTCGGAGTCCAAGCTTCCACCCTGGCTTTGCCCTTAAGTTTGGGCAAGACAGTGAAACTCCCTCCCTGAGCCTCCATTTCTTCATCTGCAAAGCTGAGATCAAAATAATCTATTGTCTAAGGCTCTTTTGAGGGTTGAATTGCACACAGAAGAGAGCTAAGCGGGTTTCCCAACACACAGTGTGTGTTGTTTAAATGTTTGTTGAATGAGTCAACAGATGGGAAAAAGGAGTGTATTACCAGAAAACAAAGCCTGATCCTGAGCAGGAAGCAAACTGTGAAAAAGGAACAGCACAGGCTTTGGAGTCAAACGGAGCGAAATTCCCATCCCAGTTTTTCTTTCAATATCCCTGAACCTCAATTTCCTGTCTCCAGTAGGAGTGTGGTCATAGAAATATAAATTATCAACTCATGGAGTTACTGCAAGCCTTCAGTAGTATTGTGGAAATCCTTAAAACTGCAATGGGTAAGTTGTATTTCATCCAGTGGTACATCCCTCTACTTTAGGGGTGGGGAATGTCTGACCCGTGGGCCCTATCAGCCCCACAAAATCATCTGTCTGGTCCTGCCAAGGCCACTGCAGATGGACCTCAAAATCCAATAACTCTCTAAAGCAGGCTAATTTTTAAGTTGATAATTTTGGCCCACAAATGCTGTTGCAAATGTCCAAATGGCCCTTGGTAGAAAAAAAATCCCAGCCCTGTCCAACTTCATTCAGTTCCTGGGGTCAACAGGGCTACCCAGCTCCCTAGTGTAGCCAGGAGCAGACACAGGACCCTCAGATTCTGCATGTCCACATGTTAGGGGAGAAGATGGTTATCTCCAAAAAGAGCTACCATGTTTTCTTCTCAAAGGTGTGTAGTTCTGGTGGTGAGACTGTGTGCGCGTGCACATGCGTGCTTGTGTGTGTGTGTGTGTGTGTGTGTGTGTGTGATGGGGGGATGTGGTCATGGGAGCTCTGTCAACATCAGGTCTCTGTGTGGACACATCTGTGTATACAGATTGTAAAGTGCTTTCAGATTTTTTTCACGGCAAAGATAAACTCGTTTAATTTAAAGTCATCAGCTGGATTGCATTAAATGGAGGGAAAAGCAAAAAAATGTACACAATATAGCCATTTGTTAAATTAAACACAATTATTTCTCCTGTTACTTAATTACAAACAGACATAAATACTCGGGATTCTGACATCTCAGATCTTCTTAAATTCTAGATCTGTACTCTGCCATGTAACAGAGGGAGGGTCATATTCCAATTGCTGTGTTAAGCAAACCCAAGAGTTACAATTGTATACTGGGACCCTAATGACTTCACTAAAACAAGACCTAAACTTTTAATTAACCTGCCAAGACAAATTACAGCTCACAGCTCACAGGTAACGATCACAGACAGCTAAGACTCAACGCCAGGGACCCTTGGGGAAAGAGGGATTAATAGCAACTTCAGAATTGGTCTGTTTTTGTATTAGAGGGAAAAAAACCAATATTCATTAAACAATCACCACAGCTTGAAGGGAGACAGACAGGTCAGAAAGGCAGCCAGAGGAATGTGGAAGGAGGTGGAGGTGGAGGAGGTGGAGGTGGAGGAGGGAGGAGGATGGGAGAGAACATGAATGCCTTCTAGTTGTCCAGTGCTGCTGGTGACCAAACCCTGTACTAGGCCCTTAATACCCCTGTCTCTGATCTTCATAATGGGGACTGCAAAGTGCTATTATTCCTCCATTTTCCAGGCCAGAATAATGAGGCTTGGAAAGGTGACGTATCTTTCCACCATCACAGAGCCAAATGGGACAGTAAGGGAAGGCAGGAATGGAATATGGTTCTCATGGGGTACTGGTTTTCCAAGCTTGGACAACACAACATCAGAATCAAGAGTTCCTAGTCTCTGCTTCAGGCCACTGAGTCAGAATTTCTAGAGAAATTCAGGGACCTGGATGCTGACTGACCCAACCTCTCGAGCGATTCCTTTGTTCAACAGTGTTTGGGAGCATCCACAAAGTGCTCTAACTTCTTGCTACATCAGTGTCACTGGTACAGATACTTGGGTCCATTTAGACCTGCTGAAGCAGGATCTGCATTTTACCAAGACCCCTGGGTGGGTCATGAGCACTTTAAAAGCTGAGCAGCACAGCACAGCCTATATGTGCCAAAACAGGCATCTGGCTCAGCGGTAAGGACGCACAGGAGGCGATCTGGGTTTGAGATCCCACTCTGCTTCCAATCCAGTTTCCTGGCAGCGCAGAGCCTGGGAGGCAGCTGGTTCTGGCCCAAGTACTTGAGTTCTGTCACTCACTTGGGAGACCCAGATGGGGTTCCAGCCTAGCCCAGCCCTGGTTGTTGTAAGAATCTGGGAAATGAACTGGCAGATGGAAGATTTCTCTGTTTTTCTCTCTCTGTCTTGCTTACAAAAAAACACTATAGGGTTAAGAGGAAGTGAAGCCAGGTTTCATCATTTGGAGAGAGCAGAGGAGCTGGAGGGAAGAGCAAGACCATCTCCCCAGTTATGACAAAACAGGTCAGCAAGCTCTGACAAGCCACGAATTGGCCAAGGGACCTTACTGTAGACCTTTGTTTTATTTCTCCAAGATGCATATCCTAAATAAAAGTATCTTTCTTTGGGGGTCATATTAACACCTTTTCTTATTTATACTCAGTCATTAAAAGAAATGCTGACTGTGAAAGTGCTTCTGTGTAAGTGCCATATTCCTGGGGAGTTGCCTGAGAGCAAAGAGACTATGGGACCATGAGGCTGTAACTCGGGCACCACCACCAGCTTGGTGGTTATGTCCTCGCTGTGTCCAGAGAGAAAGGATGCCTGCACCAACCCTGCAGAATGCCAGTCTCCTTGAGCCCCCAGTGCCAGGGAGCTGGTCTATGCCCCAGCCTCTACATGACCATACCCAGGAAGCAGCAGCCCCAAATTCCAGAATCTTCAGACACAAAAAGTTGGAAAGCTTAAGTGAATGATGCAAGGGCAGGACCTCAGGTGGCAGGAGAGATTCACAATGGGGCACGCTGTCCACACACTTCACAGCAAGACGGTGGGGGTGGAAGTCACCACCCATCAGGGCCAGGATGAGTGCTGAGTCCCTGTTCTTCCGATACCTGGAGAGCAGAGGCTCATACGGGTAGCTCCGACAGCAGGAGCCAGTCCAGTGGCCGCCACCTCCTTCACTTGGCCAGGAGGGTAGAATACTGGGCAGCATTCAGAGTGGGAGCTCATTAATCGGGACCCACATGTAATGGGAAAATAGCCTCTGACTCAACATTGAGGGCAAAGTTGCAAATAGGAGGAAGGTAGCCAGAAAGTAACGACTGCTGTTTCCAAGGAAGAACCACAGCCTTCCCGAGGTTTGGAAATCTGGTACAAGCTTCAGAGGTTTCCATGAGACTCGGGTTTTGCACGTCAGAGGCCCTCCCAGCCAAGGACAGAGACAGAGTTTCAAGGTGAACGCTAAAACACATAGAACTTTCCCGTGAGCCCACCCCAGCATCCTGGGTAATGGAGTTCTTTTTTTCTATAAGTTATTTTCCTGTAAGGGAAGCTTTTGCCAGGCTGTGTTGTAGTGTTTCTGGTGTAATCTAGAACGTCTCTGACCTGCACCACCACGCCCATCACATCCTGGAGCAGGACACAGACTCTACGGAATGTGTTGGCAAGGAAGAGAAATTCTTCCAAGTGGGGTGATGAGGTTACGGAGATGGCCACTGGCTTCCAAGGTGCACTGGGCCCTAGTCCCTCTTTCTGCTGTGAGGGGTACCTTAAGCTGTTAAGACCCAATTCTCACGTCAGGATGTGCCTTGTCTGTGAACAGGACATCCCCTACTATAACTGCACTGCCCCCGTAGCTCTCTGCAGGGCTGGCGCCAGCCTCCCTTCAGATCTTCATCTCCTTTCATCACCCCTGCCAGGGGTTGTTGGCTCCCAAAGCAGAACAACACAAACAAAAGCCCAAGTCAAAATCCAAAGCAGAGGCACCAACAATGAGTGAGCTAAACCAAGTGAGGCTGTCGAGACAAGCAGGTGGCAGCCAAGAGCCTTAAGACAGATGCTGCCTGTGTGGCTGGTCGTTGGGAGTCCCGTCTCATGTGGTCAGTCCTGCCCAATGCAACTATTGGTACCCTGGGCTCCCATGCCAGCCCCGCCTGTCACTCCCTCCTCTGTACCCCATGCGTCTTCCCTGTCCAGCAAGCCCAGTGAGGACAGCCTCCCACTGGACTCCAGCTGGCACCCAGCCCTCCAGGCAAGACACATTCCCTAGTAGGCATCAGCCCCCAATGGCCCCAAGCCTCCCCCAGCCCCAAGAGACCCAGAGGGTAGAGCTCATACCAATGGCAGTGGTGAGAAAGGACACCACTTCAGACTCCTTCCCGTCGTTGTAAAACGCCAAGTGCCAGATTCCCGAATCCAAGTACTGGATGAAGCCGGTCTCGTGGCTGGATGGGGGCACCACACCCCGAGACTGGCGCTGGGGTCCCTCCAGGCTCCGTGCCTCCTGGGTCAGCAGCCTCCTGCCATCCAGCAGCTCCACAAAGTCAAACTATAGCAGAGAGAGAAAGAGGGAGGGGGGAGGACATGATGAGCATCAGCCCTGCTCCCGCCCCAGTTCCCTCTCCAGGCTTTGCCATGGAGGACCCAGGAAGCAGAGACAGAGCAGCTGAAGCCGCGGAGGCTGCTAACGGACCCTGCCTTCTCCTAGAGCCCATTTTGTTCCCAGTCTCCTGACTCTCCTCTGAGGGTGCTGTGCTCAGTGAACGCGTTTGTGTGTCTCAGCTTTGTTTCAATTGTGTTGTGTGGGTGACTGTTCCCTGGCCGAGTTTGCACCAGGACAACCATGCTCAGTCACCGTGGGGTCTGTGAGCAGAGACCCAGCCTCTGCACGACTATCTGAATCCCAGGCAAGCAGTGATGGGCATCTGGGTAGACGGGAGGGGAGGGGTTCCCAGGACAGGGGCTGGATCTCTGGAGGTGATTTGAACATCAGCCCTGTGCAAATGGAAAGTTCATTTTTATCTGTTTTTCCAATGGGCTTTTCTTAAATGCTCCAGTTTCAAGGAACAATTTTAGGGGAACTACACTGGATTAGCTCAGAACTCTGTCGATAATTGCAGACCGTTTCAAATACAATCTGGGCCTGCAAGCGTGACAGTCCAGAGGAACCAGCGCCCACTGTTAACAACAGGTAGGCGGTTAAGTCTTACTGGCTGAAGAGCAAGCAAACTGAGTAGTTATCTGTCTAGATTTAAAAAACAAACAAACAAAAGGCAGATACTGCTTCTATTTCAATTAAAACCTTCCAGAAATCTGAAATCCAGGGCTGGGTGTGGCACCTCTGCCAAGTCACCAAGGCTTGGGCTCCCTCTGTGGTTCTGTGGCTCCATCTTTGGTAAATGTGTCTGTTAAGCCTTGAGCTGCAAACCATCAATAACTATGGGGCAGGGAAGACTGCACTTGACCTGGGTATGCCAGACGGATGCTAAGGGCTTGTATTACTCTATTTCAGAGCTAGGAAGGCCTTGTGCCACTCTCCCTCCTCACCCAACCACGACTGGTGGCATGTCAGCCGTCCTGGCCAAGTTTTCTGCAGGGTTTCTGGTGTGCATGTGTCTTGGTAAATGTGTAATCCTGCAGGCGAGAAGGAATTCAAGAGACTCGGGAAATCACATCTATTCTCAGCCAGGCCCTGCACTAGCTGCCTTATAAATGTTATTTGTTGTTCTTCACAACAGCCCTGCCAGAGTGGGTGCTGTTATCACCATTTTATAGATGAGGAAACCTGCTCCGAGAGGATCAGTCATGGGCCCAAGGTTACACAGCTGATAACACGAGAATTCAAATTCAGCTCTGACTCCAAAGCACATGAGGGTTTTTTTTTTTTTTCCCTCTCCCGATCGCATTTCTTGGGTAATTTAACTTAGGAGAGTGGGTGATAGCAGAAAGGCTATTGGAAGTTTCACCGAATGCCTTCCCTTTGAGAAGCCCCATGGATTTAACTTTTCTTCTCCGACAGGCAGGGTCCGAGAGGGGCAAAGGCTGAACGGGCTATGAAACACATGAAATTCCCAACTCCCCTCAGGCTCAAGGATCCAGGCTGGGCGTCCGGACGAGGGGTGATGATTTGAGGTGGGACCGACGGGCACGTGGGGCTCTGCTCACCTGCGTGTGTGAAGGAGGGAGGCCTTTCCTGCCGTAAATGCCGACCAGAGCCGCCTTTCCCAGGGACACGTTGAATTTCAGGTGCACGGGGTGGTCTATGAACACCTGAGACCTCCAGAAAGTGCCAGGAGGAATCTTCTGGGACGCTCGTCTCCCCACGTCGATCTCTCCAGAGTCTATGAAACTGTCCTCTGGAAAGGAGCTACTGGGCTTCCCTGGCAAGACACAGGGAGGGGAAGACAAAGGCAGTGGTGTTAGCCATGTGGGAATCCAGGGCCCAGAGCACCTGCATGCCCAGGCCCTGCCCAGCCTCACTCCTCCACGAGGCTCTGCTGCCAGCTCCCTGCACCCCCACCCCCTCACAGCCAGGGGAGCGGGAGAAGGGCCAGGTCCAGAACATTTTTTTGCCCCCTAGTGATGCTCCAATTGTTCTGCTAAAAATATGTATTCTTCCAAAGCAGTGTGGGTCCTCCCTAAGGGCCATCTGTGTACTGCATAATTCCACAGTATGTGAAGATATATTTTGATCCTAAAAATAATCATTTGCAGTTACATGAGAGTAGCTGTGATTCTGTGTGTGTGTGCGTGTGTGCATATGTGTGTGTGTGTAAAAGGCTGCATGGTGAAACAGAGGAAAGAGGAAGCAAGGTGCTGTTAGAAAATTCACAACTGAGAACCCTTCCTCCAGCAACGGGAAGCTCGACTGGGGTGGGGTAAGGCATTTTAAAAGTTCACCCTTTCGGGTTTGAATTGGAAATCGAATTCCAAGAGGGGCTTGTGCTTGGGGGCAGGGAGATGGTTTGGGAGACAGGGAGAAGAGGGTGGAATGGTTCTGAAGACCACTTGTTGGTCTCTGGATGGGTGGACACCATCTGTGTGCGACTACAGGTCAAGGTGAGAGAATCTCCCAAGGTCGTCCGCAGAGTCTGCATCACACCAGGACTTCCAACCCAGGCCCCCAACCCTGTGCCCAGCATCCGCTCTGGGCATCAGGAGTCAAGTCTCTTGCCCATTTCTGTTCCCAGTCAGGAGTGTGACGGCTTTCTGTGGGCACCACAAGTGTGTCAGGAAGGAAGGCTGCTTAGCACGCTTGCTCTACCTAGTAACCGAACACTCACACTAGGAACCCCAGCTTCCTGCCACTCCCTTCCCAGCCTTTCCGAGGAGTGAGGAGGCAGCAGGAGACTGCAGGGACATTGGGAGGCCACCCTTAGCATAGGAGAGGCCCAAATCAACAGACTGTACTTTGCTTGTCCTGACACAGGACCCACCCTGGATGCTTGGTTCCATGGTTCCATGGTCCTTTCTGTCCTTTGAGATGATCGAAGACAGCCTTTCGAGAACAAGAATTCATTTGTAAAGAAAACACATTTGTGGGACTTTTTATGAAAAGCATTTGGAGAATAAGAAATTAAAATGTCTTTTTTTCCCCCTTTCTAGTTTTGTAAGACTCCTTACAAAGCACATTTGATGCAGAAATGGAGCTTGGCAGGACATTGTAGTCATAAAATATTTTACTGTTTTAAATAATAAAATTCAATTTAAATGTTAAACTTCTCCATATGTTATCATTCCCTTATAAACTCCTAGGCAGAAACATCAGGTTTTTAGTCTCAAACTGTTAAATGTTATTTTAATTAAAAATGTGCCAACAAAAAAAGTTAAAATGCACGCTCTATCAGTACAAGTCCCACTGGTGTTCTGTCATTAGCATGGGAAGAAGTTTGCATCTCATTCCTTGATGGGAGGAATGTGCCCCAGACTCTTACCTTGGAAACAGAGACACGTGAACCACCATACTGGGGGTCACAAAGTTCAAAGACAGGAGCCGAATTCACAGGCATTAAGATGGGTGAGAAGTACCTGGTCTCCTTGTTTGATCAGTGGGTTTCTACTACCAAGCCCTTTGCTAATACATGAGGCATGCCCTCAGCTTCTAACGCCACCATGGAGGAGAACTAAGGGGAGTAGGAACCAAAGCAGGATGCATTTTAAACCTTCGGCCCCTAGACATCGCCAAGCACGCAGCACAGTGCCGCTAATTCCAAGGACTCGTTTCCTTTGTGAGTAGGCGAGAGGCAGAGATGATGGGATTTGAGAACTGTCTGCATTCAGATAATTCCTATGGCTGGAAAGAAATAATGGAAAACTGCTCTGGGTTTCAGCAGGCTGCTGAAGACGCCTGCTCAGTCCATTTTCTCCTCCAGTGAGCAGAGTTTCGGCAGACAGCAATGGTCTCTGCCAAGTTCTGTAGTCTTCCAGGTTGGAGGCCAAGCCCAGGCCTCCCTTTCCAGGGTGAAGGCCCCAGGAGCAGGAGTGAGCGAGCACTCATCCTCGAGGAGGTGGCCGTGGGGACGTTTCTGGTTCTCTAGTATTTCCCTAGTGGGTCTGTTAGGAGAGGGAAATCAACTTTGGTGTGATAGCGAGTTCTGGTCCAGGGTGTACCCCACCAGGACCTGACTCTGTGAGGGCCTCTGGCCCCCAGGCGTCCTCACACTGAACCAACCGCAGGGATGGGATGGGCGCTGTGCAGGCAGAAGAGTCAACAGCTCTTCCCCTGTGGATGCTCTGCCCATCACCTTTACTGGGTTCTTGAGAAAGCAGCAGGAGATTGGCTGGGCTGAGGGCTGGCAGACGGAAACAGCTCCCTGCTTTCTTCCCTATTAGAAACCCTCTCTCCTGGGGCCGGTGCTGTGGTGCTGGAGGTTAAGACATTATGTACAGTGTCAGCAATCCCCACGGGCACCAGTTCGAGTCCTGGCTGCTCCACTTCCCATCCAGCTCTTTGCTAATGTGCCTGGGAAAGCAGTGGAGGATGGCCCAAGTATTTGGGCCCCTGCACTCACTTTGGAGATCCAGATGAAGATCCTGGCTCCTCACTTTGAATTGGCCCATCTCCAGCTGTTTTGGCCATTTGGGGAGTGAACCAGCAGATGGAGGATCTCTCTCTCTCTCCCTCTCCCTCTCTGTCTATAATTCAGACTCCTTTTTTTAAAAAAAAAAAAAATATTTATTTATTTATTTGAAAGTCAGAATTAAACAGAGAGAGAAGGAGGGGGGTGGTGGTTTCCATCCCTGGTTCACTTCCCAAGTGGCTGCAATGGCCAGAGTTGCGTCAATCCAAAGCCAGGAGCTTCCTCAGGGTCTCCCATGTGGGTGCAGGGGCCCAGGGACTTGGACCATCTTCTACTGCTTTCCCAGGCCACAGCAGAGAGCTGGATTGGAAGTGGAGCAGCCGGGAATAGAACTGGCACCCATATGGGATGCTGGTACTGCAGGCAGTGGCTTTACCTGCTATGCCACAGTACCGCCCCTAATAAATAAATCTTAAAAAAAGAAACCCTCACTGCTTTCCTCCTTCCAGATCCTCTAAGAATCTTTGTAATATTTGAGCACCAAGCAGAAGCACTAGGATGTAAGTATCTTACTAGAAAGCAAGTCCCACCAATGGCGGAGGAGCGAGAGAGGGGACACAGTAGAGGTGGAAGGGAAAAGTCCTGTGCATAGAATTCTTCTCATCTCTACCTACATTCCAGAAAATAATGATAAATACTAGTAGCATGAGTAGTAGCCAAGGTGGAAGTAGTAGAACTACGAGTAGTAGAATTACTAGTAGTATTTAATGAGCATTTAATGAGCTCCAACTACCCTGGCAGGCATCTTCATTAATTCAGTTAATTCTCACAACACCTAGTGGAGGCTCATAATGCTTAAGGAGCCATTTTGGGAGGAAGTCATTGGGGGTTCTTCTTTATTTATTAGACTTTGGCTTCTCAGAGGATTAAACTGATGAATGACTCATTAAAACTCTACAAAGACACTCTCGCTGGTGGCAGGGTGCACTGACCCTCTTAGAAAGCAAGAGCCCAGTTGAATTCATAGCCTCAGCAGGGGGAAAAAAAAAATCAAGGCTCGATTCAAGTATATACGAGGCCCATTTAAGAACTTCCTGGCATCCCAGGGTGCATGAAGTTGGTCATTTTTATGAATTAGAAACCTGCCAAGAGCTCTCCCAGAGTTAAAGGCAACAGCCAGGGCCTTGAGACAATCACGAGGAGAACACTATTACCACCATGGGTGTCCCCGGAGGCTTCCCAAGCAGTACAAAGAGCTTAGCTCAGAATCAGGGGCCCCGCCAGCATGATGAGATCTCAGAGGGAAGGTTCCACTGGTAACAGTCCTCTTCTTTGTACAGCTAGACAGATTTAAGCTCCCTAGAGCAATGCTGTGAAAATATGCAATCATGTCTATAAAAAAAAATCTCTCAGCAAATTGCTGAAATGATTTGATGGCTCAAACAAGGAAGATTTGGAAGAATTGAAATTCCACGAGCTTCCCAATCACAGCCGTTACTTGGCTGAACCGACACCTGTCTATATAGGTTCTAAATTCCTCATCAACTAACACTCTCCCCCTCCCTCCACTTTTTTGGTTCTCTTCAATGCAATAACTTGCACAAAGAATCCTTTAGTTTCCTTAGCAACTGTTTGAAATTTATTTGGTTATCAAAATAAGCTGTTCCATTTTGGAGAGCCCAGCTGAGCCTGCGTGCAGTGATTTGCATGGTTCAAACTGATGGGCAATTTTGATTTCACTGCAGAAAGAAAATGCTCTTCCTAGCCCACCAATCCAACCATCAGAAATGATTGTTTATTCAATGCTTCTTTCCCCTTCGCCATTAATGCATAACACAAGTTCTTGTGGCTTTATGCTGAAAAGCTGCTGTGTTTGGTTTCTGCCCCATAACAATCCTGAAATGGTTACAGCCACTTAAAAAACATGGCATGAATTACAGTTGAATGATCTTCTCAAAGACAGGGTGGATATTTACAATGTGGGGATTATCATACATTTGATTTGTGGAATTAAAAAATATAGATCCTTCAAAAATATTCAAAGATCTGGGAGGGTATATGTTAATTAGCCTGGATTTCTGGGATTTTAATAACTGATATGAAAAGGTTTGGGATTTGAGTGGCTGAGATGAGAGCTAACACTGATTGAGTGCCTCTTCATCACTAGGCTTTAATAGGATAGGTATTCTCATTTTTGTTCTACTGAGGGGCAAATTAAGGCCAAAGGAGAGGGAATGACTGATATGAATGAACAGAAGCCAATAAAAGGAAAGGTCAGGAGCCAAATCCTGAGCTGTCTGCCACAGGCGCACTGTGCCTCTTTCTATACCACAATGCCATTGTGGAGCAGGGGCTTTGAATTTTGGGATCAGAAGGGCCAAAAAATAGGCGCTCACATCAGGGTGAAAGACTTTTCCCCTTAAGGAATGTCTAAGGAACTGGGTTTTTAGCATTGCAATTTGAAACATAAACTTGGACGACACTGATTTGACCAGGGCTAGGGGCAGAAAAAGAAAAAATGAAGAACGATGCAGTCTCACATAAACTATAGGAAGCTTTGTCCCATTTTTCCAGACTGAGGCATTTTTCGTCACAGTAATTGCTTTTGATGCTGACCACTTTCCTGCACTGCATTGCATTTAAGGGGTTTGTAAACAGGATTTCCATTTGCATCAGTAATGACAGATAATCCCTTTAAGCAAAAATACTCCAATTAAAATAAACCAATCAGCTAGTGCAATTTTATTTTGTCTCTTATCTGTACCTCCTGCTCCTTGGGAAAAACTAAACAAAACCTAAGCAACCCACAAACTAATTTCATTAGAGTGGGAGATTTCAGAGAGATACAACTCCTATTGAAAGAATGTCTGATAAAGATCATGGAAGGAAGAAAAGACATTTTAACTAAATGAGACCCTTTATCAATTTCTTGAGGGTTAACCATATTTTGATCTGCGTTTGGACAGGCTGGTCTGAAGGCAGTCTTCACTTTATGGTACTCAGCCACAGCATCTGGCATCTGGCACTATAATCTTACGTGGGCATCACAAGGCCATAAGCAGGACCATGGACAGGGCCAACATTAAAAAAACTTTGTAGTCATGGGTTAGTCATATGATGATTCTGTTACTGACTTCACATGAAGAACTTGCTAATTAGAATGCACTTCAGAGAGAAGCAAGCTCAGCATCCTCCCTTTATAGAGGAGAGAATGAAACCCTGAATGTCTGTTCAAAGGATTTGCTTAAGGTCACACCATAGCTCAGGGGCAATAGCTGAACTTGAACTCAGGGCTCCTGACTCCTAACCTGAGCTTTTCCTTGGACCTGTTCATGCTACATCCCTCCTTATCCTATTATGGGAAAGGAAAGTATACATTTTTCAATAGTTTAACTCTTAAGACCTTTGCAAAGGAGAGAACTAGCTTTGCCCCTCAAAATAGTGGGTAGGGGTTCAGGTTTGGTTTTGTGGAAGTGCCCCCAGTTCAAAAATCCCTTAAAGTTAGTTGAGAGTTTCAGAGGTCATAAGTAGAAACTCCAGCCAAGCATAGGCCACCCTATTAACCAAACTGATGGCTGGAAGGCAAATCTTTGAGAGGATAGACAGGTTCAGGAGCCATGACTCCAAAAAGATGAGAGAGAATATGGAAGCAGTGAAGGTTGGAGGCAGACTGCAGGAACAAAAAGATAAAGCAGGTCACAGCGGAGGCAGAAAGGATGGCTGCCATACTGCCTCGAAGGACAACCAGACTGGCCTGTTAGCACAGACATCTCTCCTAATGCCAGTTTTTATGAGTTATGCTACTTTAGGTAGATAGTAAAGGAATACATGTTTATGGACTGTTAGAAAACCTCCTAGGAAATTCATAACAAGGGTCTCTGGATGTCCCACCCCAGAGTAGTAAACTCCAAATGCAGCCCCCGCCAGTTCTATCTCTGATAGAGAAACATCTGAGTATCACAATACTGTAGGATTTCACATCCACATCTAGCGTAGGTCTGGTGGTGTAGCTTATGGAGACAGCAAGAGCCCTGGACTCACAGATGTGGGCTCATACCCCAGATTCCACCACTGACTGGCTGGGTGGCTCTGGCCAAGTCACTTATTTAATGTGATACTTTGTTTTTGCATTTACAATGGGCAGAAACAATTAACACTGAGCTCGCAAGATCTCTATGAGGATTAAATGTGAAATGCAATCCTCTTGACAAGAAGCCCTGGTGAATGAACATGCACAAATGCTAATAATTACCATTATCATTGCACATGAGGAGGGAGCTCTGGGAAACCAAGTGACTTGCTCAAGGTCACACGATTGGTAGATGCTAGACCTGGCGTCCCCCTTAGACCACAGGGGTCCCTGGATATTTCCATCGGAACACACCACCCACCCCTGTACCACACCCCACTCCCATGCCCATTTGTCCATTCCCTTAAAAGGTTTCCCCAAAAGCGCTCCTCTTGACCGCACCCAAAGATGGCCACCCCGGCAGCATGAAAGCCCACGTGCTTCCCCTGAGGCATGGGATGGAACACTGCTGAGCACCATGAGCCCTGCCCGAGCCCCCCAGGAGCTCACAGTGACACAGATCTGCGATGAGGACACAGGTGGACTGGCAGCCAGCGAGGAGTGTGGCGGGATGGAGGAAGCGCCAGAGCATGGAGCTGTGAGCCAGGCATGGGACGCCCGTGATGGAGGTCTCCTTGGTTCAAAGGCAGACACAGAGGACTCACGACACGCACAACGCAGCAACCCTACCTTCTGTGGCTCCTTTGCCTTTCCTGTCAGGGGTCTCTAAGCCAGTTCCCCCTGAGGGATATAGGGAGACGTCCGTTGGCACAGGCCAACTGCTGGCTGTATCCTCCGTGATCTCATACATCTGCCCCTCCATCGGCTGCAGGTGCCAGTTTAGGCCAAACAGGTGCATGGCTGTGGTGAGCAATGAGAAAAGTCATCTTTTTCTGCTGGAGGGGGAAATGGAACTCCCAAGCCACAGGGGAAGAGTGGGTGGGGTGGGGAAACACAGACATCCTGTTCAGTTCAACAAACCGTCCCCAGGTGAGGGCTCCTGCTGTGCCAGGCCCTGCATGGGGAGGCCAGGGGGTAGGGCTGAGGGTGCAGAGACACGACTGAACCTTGGACCCTGCCCTCAAGGGGCTCACAGTCTGGTGGAGCTGGGAGAAGGGCAGGGACCGGGGAGCCTGAGGAGGCTGTGGCCGTTTCAAAGACAAATGGCAGTCGAGAAGGGGGAAATGGCAATTTGTCTCACAAAGTTAATGTCCTTAATGCAAAAATAACTTCTATGAATAATAAGCAAAGTCCAGTAACTCGGGAGGAAAATAGGCAAGGACCTGAACAGTGTGCAGTGTAAGAAATACCAACAGCTCTTAACCACATGAAAAGACTCTTGACATCATACGTAGGGAAAGAATTGCAAACGCAGAGGTATTACTTGTCTCATACAATTTGGCAAAGATATAAAGGGGTGAAAATATGCTGTATTGGCAGAGACAGGCAGCAAGTGCTCCCCTGCTTTGACGGTGCCAGCGTAAGCTGGCATTTGATGAACAGCTATTTAGAATATACCCTGGGACTGTCAGTTCCCAATTCTAGAAATTTCTCCTTCAGATATACTCACACATGTACTAAATGATGTATGTATAAGGTTACTTACTGCAGCACAGCTTGCAATGGCCAAACATTAGACTCCAGTCCATTAAAGAGAGGCTAGATGATAAATAAGTTACAGCCACAAAACAGGATTACAGAGAACCACAGAGAGGGGCTCCTGATGGATTTTCAGGCAGGAAAACTAGACTATGCAGAAGAGAGTATCTGACTCTCCTTGGTTAAAAACATCCTTATGTGTGTATCCAGGGTCCCAGAAGGTGTGCAAGGCACCCCTACCAGCAGCTGTGTCCTATGAAGGAGACGCTATGGGTCAGTGGTAGGAAGGAATTTACTCGTCTCGGTATCTCTTGTACATTTTCACTTTGTACCACATGGCGTGCATTTGTTTTACAAACATTTCTCTAAGGAAGCCACTGCTAAGTAGTCTTGTACAACAATCTAGGAGACACCAAACAGACCTTCTGTCCTCGGAGAAGCATAATGCTTGAGAAAACTTAGAAACCCATTTCCAAAAAGGTTTGTGACGTTGGATAAAACGTTTGTCTAAATCCCACCTCGGGATTCCACCTTGGGGACTGTCAACAGTGCACACTCACCCCCTTTGGGATGCTGACCCCGAATGCCCACATACGGGGGAATTAAGCACTTGAGTCCCTGGACTCCCACAGAGAATTGGTTAAATGATGACAATTATAAACTGTCAGTGACTGAGTGCCCGCTGTGCCAAAAGTATCAAAAGTGAAAATTCCCTTAAGGTCTCACAGACAATCCTAAACAGTGAGCAGAAGTAACCCCATTTTATACATCAAGAAACTAAGGCACCACAGGAATAATTCACATAGGCAAGGCTAGGTGGCTTACGAGTGGCAGAGTCCAGACTAGAATCCTACACTGTTCAAACCCTGAAAACACACACCAACAGCCTCTGTGCCCAGCGGGTCCAGCACCCCCTCTTGGCCATGCGGCCTCCCTGCAGCTGTACCTTCCCAGGTGGGCCCCAGGGAGATGTCCCTCCTACTCATCAAACGGCCTCTAAGGCCCTTAAGACTCTTGGAGGCAGCAACACAGGCTCCTGTGGGAGAGGATGTCATGTTACCCCACCCCAGTCTACGGAAGGTGTCACTCTGCTGGTTTGGAGGGGCCACGAAAAATTCTGTCGAGGAGGCTGCCCTGTGGAGCACGTCATCTGGCTTCAACCCCGGACGCAGGTGGTGCAGGGGACACACGCAGGCTGGATTTATCCAGGAGGGCGCCCCGGGTAACGGGTACCGGACTGACCCTCTGCTCTCTCTGTGGTTACAGTCACGCTAGGGGAGCTGCGCTCGGCCACAGGCAAGAAGACTGGCCTGGGATCTGAACCGCCCCTTCCTGCCTGCAGGATTCTCATCTGAGGAATGGGAATGCAAAGATTTCCAGATGGTTGCATTAAGTGGGATAACACATGGCGAGTTGTACGTACTCACACGTGTTTTCAGTATTTTTTAACAACTACATCTGTACTCAAGCCGTTGATAGCAATGGTGACAGTGGGAGGTGACATTCACTGAGCACCTTTTTAGGCACCAGGTACTAGGGGGGCTCTTTTACTCTGCTCCCCATGGCCTCCGTAGAGCTGCCAATCATAAAAAAAATTAGCTTGCTTACGTGGAAGGAGTGACTATTCTGCAATTTCCAAGGCTGAATTAGCTCATATTTTCTCTTACCTTCTCATTGTTTTAATGTATGTATTGGCATCTGCAAAGTAATAGAGAAATGGTTTGAACTACAGACAACTCAGACACAGGCAGTTAAATGAGCCTCTTTCCCCATTAGAATCAATTATCTCATCTAAGTGTGCAAAAGCGCTGTCTTGTTAAAAGGTCATGAGAATTAACGAATTCCAGAATGAATAGAACTCTCACCACTTTCTACAGAGAGGAATTTTTATTGTCAAAGCTTCCTCTTATTTTTAACAAGATGCAAAAGTCAGTTCTTGCTTTAAAAAAGATACACTGGGGTGGGGAGAGAGGAGGCCAAGAATGAAAGCATTGCAGGTGAACTGCAGGTCTGGGCGGGGTTCCAGTAGAAGTATGTGGGGACAGGACAGCCCACAGCTGGGTGGGGGAGGTGGAGATGTGGATGTTGGTGTCCCTTCATCTCTGCTTTGTCCACTTGCAATCACAGGGGCCCACATGACCTGAGGATGAAGTGCACCTGAAAACCACCTGGAAAAAAAGGCTCTGTATCCACCTCCAACTTACAGGGATGCTCTCAGGAGACTCAGCCAGACAGAGAATTTAGGACATGAACCCAGGCTCACCAAGACTGGGATGAGCTCTGGCTAGCTGGACGGTGAGACTTCTGGGCAGTAGGAGGTGGCAAACTTCAGATCTTAAGTGCAACCAGCAACATCATCTTAAAGCCAAAAGAACAGAGAGCTCTACTCCATGATCCAGGACCTTGCAATACAAGTCCCACCAGTGAGCCTTCAGTTCTTTCAGTGTATTGTTTGCCGTTGTTGATTTTACAGTGCTGGGAGGGGGGATGGGGAAGGGAGAAGGAACAGTTGGCTCAGTTCTCCTCTTTCCGAAGGACACAGTACCTGCTTGGCCAGAGACTAGCCAGAGAAAACGGAAACTCCACAGAACACTCTTCTTTACACTACAGTAATCAAAATAATAGTGGTGACACACAAAATTGGTAACATTGGAACACATACTGCCTGCCAAATGCTTTACTTAACTTGTGTTGTTCAACTTCATCCCCATACAAAGGTAGATTCAGAAGACAGGCCTGGAGAAGAGTTACAATGGAACTGGAGCAGAATCGGAGCCATGGTGGTTGCTATCCAGGGAAGAGGGTTCCCTCGTCCATGAACCTGCTGTATGTTTGAGGCGAGTCTCAAACTTGGAAGCCTGTGCTCCCAAACCAAGCTTTCTCTTTTTCATGTTGAACTCTTTACTTAACATAGACTTAAACATATGTGTATAAAGTCAATTGAAAATAGCTCTTAGTAAAAAATAAAAGTGGGAATAAGACAGAGAGGAGGAAGAGAGGTGGGAGGGGGGCATGGTGTGATGAATCACCATGTTCCTAAAGTTGTAATTAGGAAGTGTATGAAGTTTGTAACTGTAAAGCTGTATAGTTCTGCATACAGACTTACTTCTAAGGGTATAGTTTAAAAACTAGCCATGGGACCCCAAGCCCCTTTAAGCTGGGTGGTAAAAATACCATCTTAAGTATTAAAGTGATCATATGGATAGGATTAGGCATCTGGTAATAATAATAGAATTAAAAGGAGTGAATGCTTCAACATAGGATGCAGTCCATACAGAAGATTCATAGAATGACAACTGCTTTAAGTAGCACTCTGACCTCAGAATCAGCCCTTAAGGCATTCTGGTCTGGCTGAAAAGTCCATGAGAGCATTTCAGGCATGGAAAGCCAACATATTGTGGCAAAAAAAATGTCCTACATGAAGGACCTTGGTGGGTGAGTCCCCAGTGGAAAAAAGTGGTCATAAAAGAGATACTTTTCTCTAAAGGGAGGAGAGAACTTCCATTTTGCTTATGGCCTCATTTAAATACTGATGGAGTCTGTGGATTCAAAAGGCTTCCACAGTCTAGGCAGCTCAAGTCAAGAGCCTCCGGTGATCACTGACGTCATACATAAGAGTGTTAATTGTTAAATTAACAATAGGAGTCACCATGCACTAACTTTCCATGTAGGACCTCTGTCCTCAAAGAGTTGTATTACAATAATGTCTAAGCACTCACAAAAGATGTATCATTCTTTGATGATTTTTTAAAGTTAATTAAGTTTCAGCCGGCGCCGTGGCTCAATAGGCTAATCCTCCACCTTGCGGCGCCGGCACACCGGGTTCTAGTCCCGGTTGGGGCGCCGGATTCTGTCCCGGTTGCCCCTCTTCCAGGCCAGCTCTCTGCTATGGCCAGGGAGTGCAGTGGAGGATGGCCCAGGTGCTTGGGCCCTGCACCCCATGGGAGACCAGGAAAAGCACCTGGCTCCTGGCTCCTGCCAGGATCAGCGCGGTGCGCCGGCTGCAGCGGCGGCCATTGGAGGGTGAACCAACGGCAAAAGGAAGACCTTTCTCTCTCTGTCTCTCTCTCTCACTGTCCACTCTGCCTGTCAAAAAAAAAAAAAAAAAAAAAAAAAAAAAAAAAAAATAAAGTTAATTAAGTTTCTAAAAAAAGAAGTGAAATTAACTTCAAGATGCAATGACTAAACAGCCCTTGTCTTGACTGTTGAGAAACAGTTGTTTTGTGTGTGTGTGTGTGTGTGCAAATTGTTGAACTCTTTACTTAGTGTAGAGTTGATCTTCTGTGTATAATGTTAATAAAAAATGGATCTTAGTAGAGAATTGGACTGGGAATTGGAGAGGGGGGAGGAGGAGGGCAGGTAGGGTGAGAAGAATCACTATATTCCTAAAGTTGTACTTATGAAATACATGAAGATTGTATTCCTTACATAAAGGGTTTCTTTGGGAAAAAAATAAAAAATAAATGGGAGAAAAAAATTAAGTCTGTGCAACATAAAACCACCAGCAAAAGAAAGCTGAATAAGTGTCTGCCCAGTGATAACCAACTGTGTATGAGGGTTGGTGTAGTGCACTCAGCAGGTTGTCATTGCCTGCGATGCTAGCATCCCCCATGAGTGCTGATTTAATTTCTGGCTGCTCTACTTCTGATACAGCTTCCTTGCTAAAGCAGGGGAAGATGATCCAAATATTTTTCCCCTGCCACCCATGTGGGAAACCTGGATAAAGTTCCAGGTTTCTCCTGGCTTTGGCCTGGCCCAGCCCTGGCTATTGTGGCCATCAGGGGGTAAACTCTGCCTTTTCACTAAGTAACTCTTTTTTTAAAAAGTTATATATGGCACTAGATGCATTTGAATCAAATAACCTGGAAGTATCAGTGATGAATCAAAAAAAAAAAAAAGCTAGGAAATATTTTTAAAAGCTTACAAAGGATGGACCAGGCCACTGAACCAATTTAATTTATATTTACTTTATTTCCCATTTCCTAAGGAATTCATTGTGACCACCCTCCACCCATGCATATCCCAGGATTATCTAAATGACACCCTCTGGGGTGGATTTATTGTGCAAAAACTCTCAAGTACACTGAATGTGGCCTAGATAAAAAAAAGAGACTAGTTTGTAATTCAGTGAAAAGCTGCAAGATGCTAAGAGTTCAGAAAAAGGCTGTGGAAAGGTAGCGGGTTCATAGGGTCACCCACACGGAAATGTTAATGATTTCTGAAAGCCAAGAGCCAGGCTCAGAGAGATTCTGATTCCCGGGGCTCCGGTCAGTCTGATTCCAGGGCTGACATTTCCCCATCACCTTTCTTCAGCACAGCAAGGCGCGAGAGACGGCTCGGCAAGCGCAAGTCCCATCCTGACATTTGTAAGCAACGCTGCATACATCCTCAGACATGAAGCCTCTTCCCAGCTCTCGGCCAGCAGGAGGCAAGGAACAAAACCATCACCCGGGGTGGCCAGCGTGAGGCCAGGAGAGTCTCCGCCCGCACAATGCAGCACCTCCAGGGAGGCTCTGCACAGGAACTACTGATGCAAGGGACGAGTTTGGGCTCACACGTCAGTGGTGACTGACCCAGGGACCCATTTTTCAGTTTTAGGTCAGGGCTCAGTTTTGGGGGTTGTTGCTTTTGTTTCTCCATAAGGTCATTTCTAGAAATGAAGTCACCAGATTTCTGTGACTTATGGTCTTCCAGTGGGTGGAAACTGCAAAGAGAGAACACAACAGCAACAACTACAGACTCTCCTTCCTGGTTTTGATACAAAGTCACAGCATTTCAGAGCTCCAAACTAAGAAGCCCTAGACACAGAAGAGTACACAGAAGTGCAATAGGAAAAAAACTGGAAGCAACCAAGATGTCTAAAAATAGGAGACTGACTTAGCTAAATTATGGTGCAGGTGCTGGATGGAGTACAAGGCAATCATTATAAAAAATAACTATAACAAGGAGCAATGAGGGAAAACGCTTAACATATGATGGTATGGGAGCAAAAAAAAAAAAAAAAAAAAAGGCAGGACACAAAATTGCATGTTTTTCTCCACTGCATCTCTGTAATGTCAGGCATGCAGGTGAAAAAATGTCTGTAAAGAAATACTTAAAGGGCTGGTGTTGTAGGTAAAGCCGCCTGCCGTCTGTGGTGCTGGCATCCCATAGGGGTGCTAAGACCTGGCTACTCCACTTCCGATCCAGCTCCCTGCTATGGCCTGGGAAAGCAGTGGAAGATGCCCAAGTGCTTGGGCCCCTGCACCCATGTGGGAGACACAGAAGAAGCTCCTGGCTTCGGATTGACCAAGCTTTGGCCATTGTAGCCATTTGGGGAGCGAACAAGTGGATGGAATCTGTGTCTGCCTCTCTGTAATTCTGCTGTTCAAATAAATAAATAAATCCTAAAACAAAACAAAACAAAACAAAACTTCAAAATGACATCAGGCTTTGAATTACAGTGGCAGGATTATGGATACATTGTCTTCTCTGGTTTCCAAATGCCCTTTCATGTTGTTTTATATGAAAGAGGAAATTCTACAACCAAGTCTCAGCAACAAGAGGAGGAAAAGGAGGATGGAAGAACACCCTCCTGAGCGTGTGCCCGTGTCAGGCACTAGAAAAGGGAGTGACACAGTCCCTGTCTCAGCCCTGAGAAACTCATTTTGCAAATGGGAGGCTCACAGAGGCTTCCTGATTCACTCAGAGATACACACAGGAAATGATAAAGCCAGGTCTGAACCTAGATTTGACTGCTTCCAAAATACAGGCTCCTGGCATCTTGCTACACTGATGAATCACAATACCTGAAACCAAAAATTAAGGCAAAGCTTTTGCCGATGGCATAGCCTGATTTGCTTCTTTGAGACAGTTTGTTAAGGGACTTTCTTCTCAGGGATAAAGCATGGGGCCACCATTCCTTCAAGTCCTGACTGCCTTAGGTAGGACCAGTACCCACATTCAAAACCATGGACATGGGCTGGCGCTGTGGTACGGCTAATTGAGCCACAGTTTGGGTCACCAGATCCCACACTGGAGTAGCAGTTTGAGTCCTGGCTGCTCCACTTCTGATTCAGCTTCCTGCCAGTGCACCTGGGAAAGCAGGGGAAGTTGTCCTCAGTGCTTGAGCCCTTGCCTGTCATGTGAGAGACCTGGGTGGAGTTCCTGGCTCCTGGCTTCAGCCTGGCCCAGCCCCAGGTGTCAGTGCCATTTGGGTAGTGACCCGGTAATGGAAGATCTCACTTTCTTTGTCATTCTGCCTTTTAAATAAATGAAGTAAATCTTAAAAGCAAACCAAAATCAAGTACACTCAAGTTAGCAAGCAGCCTACAGGCAGAGGAAGTCTGCAAGTTCAGATCTACCCAGAGCATTCAGAAGTTG
The DNA here is from genome assembly GCF_051225735.1 of Oryctolagus cuniculus. NCBI lineage: Eukaryota > Metazoa > Chordata > Mammalia > Lagomorpha > Leporidae > Oryctolagus > Oryctolagus cuniculus. The sequence goes on from NC_142867.1 coordinate 69,964,502, forward strand.
GTCCTTTACTGGTTTCTGTGACTTTGGGCAAAATACTTAGCCTCTCTGAGTCTATTTCCTCATATTTAAAATGAGGACAGGAATACCTGCCTCTAAGAATGCAGTGAGATGCATGTAATTTGCTGAGAACTACATCAGCACGTACTAGGAGGACGGCAGGTGCTGCCCTCACCGTCATTTTGCCTTGGTTTCCTTACTACCTACATCCACTGAACACTTCATTTCAGCCTGCTTCTTGCACCACCTTGTTCTCTATATGTCCCCCACAATTCCCCTTGCATATACCTGCAAGCTCAGTTAAGCCGAGGGCCCTCTCCCACCCCCGTTACCTGGCAGACTCTGAGCACAGGAACTAGAGCTGTTTGGCCAGTGGATAGCAGCAGAATCACTAGAAGGCAGCCTGGAAGGATCCCACTGTCTGAGGACGTGGGGCTAATTTTAAATCAAGAAGATACATTGCTTTTCTTCCTACTCCTGCATAAACTTGACTGCTACTGTCAAGGCTACTCTCTCTCTCACTCCCAAATGAAGCGATTCCTGGAGAGTGGACCTGGGCTCGGTTAATCGTGCTTCTGCACCATGCAGGGCCGGGGGAAGGAGGCTGTTCAGGAAGGATTCGTGAGCAGCCGCTTGGTGTTTCTGTAAATCGAGCTGCAGTCGATCCCGAGCCAGAAGATGGAGCACCCTGCGCTACAGAATAGAGAACCAGGCGTGCCCACCATCCATACAGAAGAGAAACGTCAATTTAACTGGAGGGCACCGAAAACTGGTGACAAGGCAAGTTGTCGGAGACCTGGGGCCAGAATCTGATTTGCACCCAGCTACCATTCCTGCAGTAACACAGTAAGAAAGCTGCCTTCCCGGGGACCTTTCCCCCAGCAGCCTCTGCGAGACCTCTTTCGTACGTCACTGACGTGGAGGGGTGGCCACCCCCCGCTGATCTGAAGACTGACTTCACTCAGCTACCTGGCCTCTCTCTGCTGCACTCCCAATCCTGGGCTGGGTCTGGAGTCCAGAGCATGGCAATGAGGCCTCCACAGCCAGCCAGACCTGGGCTCCGTCACTGCTCTGATGTTACGACTTTGTCACTCTGTGGACCTCGATTTCCTCATCTGTAAAATGGTGAGGCTAACTCTCAGCACAGAGCGGCTGTGGGGCTGAAAGGCAGCGATGCACTGGGCGAGTTCATTACAGGGCTTGGCATCTGCCAAGGTACACTGTCAGGTGGCAGCCTTCCTTGCTGGCATCATCATCATCATCATCGTCATCATTTTTATTGTGTATTGAGGTTTTTTCACCTAGAGAATGAAGACAAAGGAACCTCAGGGCATGGGAAAGCCAAGAAGCCTGAGTTTTTTGTCTGGTGTAGAGGGAGGTGGCTACAGCAGACTTGCCCATTCCCAGGGATCCCCCAACCCTCACTGCACAGGGGAGGAGGCCCAGACTCGATCAGAGCATTCGTGGCCAAGGCCTGGGGCTGAGTTGAGGGCACAGCTTCGGACAGCGTTCCACTACTCTACCCCGTTACTACGTCACGGCAGAAAAGTCTCCTAAGAGCAAGACGACCGTCCTCATTGCCTGTCCTTCCCAGATGAAGGGAGCTGTCTCCTTGGGCCTAAAGTGAGGGAAGGGGGCCACAGCTCACCACGAGGCCCCGCCTCCAGGGCAGGAATTACTCCCCCATTGCCTTCCCCTGCCACCTGACTGGGGGGAGTGAAGGAGAAAGGGAGGAAAGGAGGGGGCCAGAGGTAATGAGGGTGATGATTAAAGCAATGACGGCTCTCACTTGTGAAAACTTTATCCCGTGAATCACACAGTGCTGGAGGGGCCATGGGCACCTGGTCATTACATCTCCCAACTCTTTAAGGCAGGTCCTGTCACTAACCCCGCTTCTATATATTAGGCATCTCAAAATGGAGCTACAAAGTAGATACTGTTCATTTATTTTTATTATTAACCTAAGTTTGCACGCTGGTCACCTATAATTGCATCATTCCTGTAGCAGCAGGAAGAGCCAAATCAGTTCTTGGGACTCCGGATCCCAAGCTCTTTTCACACTGTCCTCAAGGAAGCTCAGGATGGGCTTCCCTTTAGCCCCGACCAGAAGAGAAGAGCGGTTTGTGCCAGCAGAGCCACCTCCAAGACAGTGACTGCACACAGACCAAGTGCTGAAACCCAGCCGGGGCCCACGGACTGCCCTTCACATTCAAGGCCTCACTAAGGCTCCAAGGGGCCAGGAAACCCCACGGATCGCCTGTGTGTTCAAACTGCTCTGCAGGGGTGAGCAGCCTGACTGCCCTGCAACAAGGCCAGGTCTGGGATGGCCCTGTCCTTTCCTGACGGGGCAGGGGCGGGGGTGGGAGAGGTCTGGGGGCGGGGGTGGGCATGCTGGTATCCAGCGCTGCCGCATTCAGCTTCTTGCACTGAATCAGCCTCTCACCTGGGCCACACCACCCCCTCCCCGACCTGTGCTGGGGCCCCGAGGAGCCAGAAGAAACGCGTGGCTCTGGCTGGCCCTGGGAGCTCCCACAAGGAGAACGTGCTTTGATGCTGCTCCCTTTCCACAGCTGTTAGAAAACCTCGGCTTCATGGAGAGACCCCCCCCCCCCCTTCCTGATTGCTTTTGCCATGTCAGCCATGTAACTTTTCTTTTTTTTTTTCCCAAGATCAAAGCCAATTAGGAGGTGGTCCCCACTGTATCTCAAATGGAGGTTTAATTTGTGTATATATTATTAGGACCGGCTTCTCCCTCTGGAGCATTCATTTCAGTGAGAGGAACCAGGGCAGACAGTGTAACGTGGAGCCTGCCACCTGGATTTGGGACTTGGGATAATATTTCTTTATAATGAGAAGTGTTTGGAAAGAGCACTATAACGTCTCCCAGAACAGAGTGTCTGACGCCCCTCGGCTACTCCCTACGGCTTCCCAGGCTCCTTCCCCTTGGGCATACGCCAGCTCTTTGGGACGGCATGTTTCCCTGCTTTCCATCCTGGTCTGCACAAAGGATCTCCCCTTTTGTTTCTCTTTGAGCTCTGGTTTGGTCCAGTCCTTGCATTAGGAAGTTCAAATGATGCAGTTCCAGGCACCCTGAGGACAATAATGACCGTGATAATGAAGGTGAACAGCAGTCAGGGTCGTGACCCGGAAGTGATACAGTGCCAGGTACCATGCTGAGTGCTCTGGTCATCACCAAGCCCCTTTGTTATTACTGTTACTTTATTTACCCTCACTTCCAGGATAGGGCAAGCGAGGCTCAAAGGGGTTCAATAACTTGCTCAAGGTCGCCACTCCCTTAGAGGTCAAGTCCAAAGTCAGATCTGAGTCAAAGCCACATGGACCTGAATCTGCCCCTAACCACTCTCCCACATTGATTTTGTGATCAGCTGTAAAACAATAATGACAGAAATGGGGACAGTGGAGGAATGCTCCTTCTCACTGACTGAGTGGCTCTGTCTTACTGGTCAAATTCTGTTGGCTATACTTTACTGAAAACAGGAACTTAAGGTGATATGTCTTCAGCAGAGAAACGATTTAATATGAGCATTTTAAGCACTTACTGAACATAATATTTGGTGGTCCACATTACTTCTCCCTGATGCTTGGTGTGGATTTCTCTGTCCCTTGAACATACCTGCCTGTCCAGCCTCCATGCTTCTGCTCACAGAAAGTCCTCTGCCCAGAATGGCCACACCCCCCTTCTCTACTTAAAAAAAAAAAAAATCCCCTTATCCTTCAAGGCCTACTTCAAATACTACCTCTTCTGTGAAGATTTCCACATCACTCCCAGCCAAAGTGACCTCTGCTCTCAGCCCTAGGCTCTCATCATTATTTCTGCACCTGCTGCCCTGATGGTGTGTGCACCTGTGCTTCTTGTCCCTTGCTCAATTCTCCATCAGACACAGTGCTTGGTGCAGCAGATGTGTACAAAGAGTACCAGGCTCCCTGCTCTGGCCCTTAGCAGCTGTGCCTCAGCGGCTCAGTCACTTCAATCACTCTGACCCTCAGTGTTGTCACCTGTGGAAATGGAAATAATAGAGAACCTTCTCCCGGTGAACCAGTGAATTGAAGAGCTCACTCTCGCTCGCTCGCTCGCTCTCTCTCACACACATACACTCTGTGTAACTCTTTTAAATAAATAAATTTTAAAGAAAACCATCTCCAGGTACTTATAAGAATGAAGTTTCCCTAAGGTTCTAACATACAGTATATTGAAAACAGAAGACATTATTATATGGCTTCATAGTTCATGAGTGAAAGAGCATCCAAATGCTCTAGTTTAACACAGTCTGGTTTTTGCACATGGACAGATGCAAAGACTTACAGGTGAAGCTTCCTTGTGTCAGAGCTTCACAGGCAGGTGTATGCTCTGTACTGCTGAACTGACTCAATGTCTTACAGACAGGAGACAGAAGCGGCACGTTGGAGGAGTTTCCAGTTTTCAAGAAAGGAAAGATGCTACTTATTCTAAATTTTTCTCTAAAGCTCTATTACTCTCTTTGTACCCCATCTCCTCTCCAAGACCCTTTTGCACACCCAGTTCGGGGGGGGGGGTCCTTACACAGAGTCACACACGGACAGTGTCACACACAGACTGAGACACCCCAGGCTCTTTCTCTGCTGCAGAACGCGACAGACGCACGAGAGGCAAGACCTGGGACACTGTGATGAAGGGGTGGCCGCGGCACGGTGAAGGCACGGGCGTCTTTTCCCTTTCCTGGCTGGAGGCTGTGAGCAAAATCTAAGCGTAGGCTCAAGGGCACGCTAGATCTCGCTGCCTGCCACACACCAGCAGGAAGGGCTCTCTCCAAAGTGAACTGTCATGTGGGTGACAATCTCGCCGTGCTGGACGAAGCCAGGAGAACTGCAAGAGCAGCTGCCAGGAGGTGCTGGGCCCCGCTAGCTAACGCCATCAGGGCTGCAATCCGGGAGCGCGCACGGTGCCTTCCACATCCCCGCTGGAGGCACAGGGCCATGGCCAAGCTGGCGCAGTGCGAGGCACGAGGCAGCAGATGTCAGTTGTGCATTAGTTTCTCTCTTTAGCATGGCGCCCCTGCCTCATCCCAGCAGATCAGTTCCAGAGAGCTGCCTCGGGCCCTTCCTGCCTCAGCTCTGGGAAGAGGACAGGCTCGGGGTGGGACAAATCCAGGCCCCGTCCCTCACTCGTGATGCGGCTCTGGACAGAGCCTCAGTTTCTCAACTATTCAGACGGACCTGGCGCCTTGTACTTGCTCAGTGCTTGATGAGCGTTTACTGGATAGTAAGGCCACTGGGACGATTAAACCTAACGCCCGCCATAGTGCCTGGGTGGCTCCCGGTTTCTGTGAGTTGCTATTGCTGTGACAGCAGGGGAGGCCTTGCTGGGTGGGGCTGGGAGCAGGGGCAGCAGAAAGCGTCAGCCAGCACGGCAAAGCCACCGTCGTGTGCTCAAAGCCCAGGCATGGGGCACTGTGACATGACAGAAGGGTCCTGGAGATGGCCGCGTTTATACACAATTCAGAGTCGGAAAACTGGGTGTTTAGGCCCAGCTCTATTCTCCAGCACACATTGCAGCAAACAAGTGAGGTAACAGCAGTGGGTCTCGGTTTCTACGTGAGGACTTGCACGACAGACAGGTGGCTGTAATTCTACGCAGCACCGAGACTGCTGGAGAGGACCAGAGGCTGGGCGTTCCTGTGTTGCCTGGTGGGGCTCCTCTTCTTGGAGGAAGTAGCCATTGTCCGCCTGCAGTTACTGGGATCCCTGCACTTCTACATTTGATAGCCATCAGTGAAACAGATGCCGAGGCCCACAAACAGGGAGACACACAAACGGATGCAGTGATGCCCCCTCCCCCGACACAGGTGCCAAAAGTCACCCACGTTTCCATCCACCACCCTCTGCCTCTGCCCCGGCTGCTCCAACCTGCAAAAAAACCATGGCTTTCTTCTCTTCCAATATCTCACTCGATTTATAAACTCCATGCCTTGGGGAAATTTTATCTGATCTTCCTGGTTAGAATGAATTGCTCTCTCCTTCAGAATCCACAGGGATACGGTTCAGAATCCAGTGACACACTTTATCATCTGTCTGCTACTGCCACACACCCCTTACGATGCATCTGGCTCTCCACAAAACCACGGGTGATGCAAAGGCAGTGGCGCCAGCTTCTCGGGCTCTGCCTGTCCCTCTCGGTCCCGGACACAACCCACACACAGGCCCTGAGAAGGCGCCCCACCCTTTTAAACCTGAGCATGAAGAGGCTCCTCCCACATATTCCCAGATTACCCGAAACCCTGGCCTCTGCTCTGGGACAGCCTCTGGCTGGAGGACCTGGGACGGCTTAATGCCTGCAGGTGATCTGGATGACTGACAGGCGAGTCCTGCCTCTTCCCCACACCCATCCTGCAGACTCCTCCCACTTAATGCTCAAAACACCAGTGCCTAGGGAGTGCCCCCCCCCCCCGCCATGGCCCTGGCAGCCCTGAGTGTGGCCCTGAGTGCTGACTGCCCTGCCTGAGCGTTAGGAATCTGTAAGGGGACAGAAGTGCCACCAGGAAGCCCGACCTCCTCTGCACCCTTGTGCAACTGAATTATGCTACTTCGCAGCAATTAGTCCGGAATAAAAACATGCCTCGGAGGAAAATCTGTAAAAGGGATGTCTTCTCCACACTCTCTTGGGCGAAGATGTGGAAGGAGCGCCTGGAGGGATGGTTGGGGCTACTTCCTGGACCAGCAATGGAGGGGAGGGGGTTATGTGCTCAGGGGCTTGGAAACAGCCCTGAGGGCGAAGGCCTCCACCTCTAAGGCCCTTCTCACCCTAAAAATGAGTATTCCAGTCAATTTGGGTCCCTCCCTCTGGAGGCAACATTTCTAAGCTCAGGGGCTGCATGGCCCCAAATCCACACACCTTGCTGGCCAGTGCATGCAGATGGCAGATTTCTCTCCCTGGGGACTCTAACAAGCACGAGGTACCATCATTCAGGACACTGAAGCTCAGCAAGGAGAAAGGTCTTGCTTAGAGTAGTGGCCCAGAGGAGATGAGCGAGGGTCCAAAGTCAGCTCTGGGTCCCCGGCTGCAGCCTCCGGTTTTCCCGTTCTTCAGTTGCCAGGAGTCATTCCTCACTCCCATGCTACTGAGGCACCCGGGCCTCCATCCCCTCCCAGCACAGAGCCTCTCCTTTTCCTCTCTCTTTGCCCCACTCCACGCCTTGCAACACGTTAGCTCCTGCAGCTGGCGTCCCCGCCTCCTTTCTGTCCCCAATGGACTTCTGCAGAACCTGCTACCCTGGACCACGGGAGCTGTGGCTACGACACTGAGTGTGACAGAAGTGGCTTCTGCCCTTGTGGAGTCCGTGCTCTCGCTGTGGGGACAGACACTAAATAATCCAGGTGATTATAATCCAGGTGGTCACAGTGATCCAGGTGCAAGTGAGGGTTCCTGGCTGAGTGTGAGGTGGACAGGGGAGCTTTTGAACTATTGACACTGGAGCAAAGCTGTTGAGAAAGGACTGACAGGTAGGAGGGGCAGGAGGTGACAGGGGGCTCCCTCTAGGGTCTCACAGCCACTGTGAACACCTCACCACCCACCAGTTAAATTGGCCAACCTCAGATCAGACACAAAGGCCCATGGTGGCCGCAGGGTGGGGATACTGGAAGCCTGGGTGGAGGCTTTATGCTTCAGTAGAGGCCCTAGTAGTGAGTAAGGAGAATGTTCAACTGTTCCCACTTTTGATCCAGGAATCCCGCTGTGGGGGATACGCCGCATCCACTACAGTCAAAGGAGGAACACAGAGCAGAGGCACAAAGATGTTCACGGAGTCGCTATTTATAACAGCAAACACTGGAAACAGCAGGAATGCAGGGCTGTGCTAACGGCACAAACACCACGGAGCTGTCAAACCTGACAAGAATGGGGACTGTGTCGGCGCGTGAGTAAACCACCCGCGAGAAAGGCAGAAGACGCAAACCTGTGTGCTCACATTGACAACAGTGAGGCTTTGCTGCTGTCCTTCAAGGTCAAGCACAAGACACAGAGAACCCCAGGATGCTTCCACTGCTTGGCCTGCTATCTTGAATTCTGAAATTTCCTCAAAACTTAAATATCTTAGTGTATGGAGGTTATCTGATGTAATACCTGATTCCGAGCCCAGAAGAGAAATCACTGCTTTACTATGCTTCTCAAAAACAGTGCTGGGGCTGGATTGGGGTGGGAGGGTCTGGCATTGTGGCGTAGCAGGTTAAGCTGCCATCTGCGGTGCTGGCATCCCATGTGGTCACTGGTTTCAGTCCTGGCTGCTCCACTTCAGATCCAGCTTCCTGCTAATGTGCCTGGGAAAGCAGCAGAAGATGGCCCAAGTGCTTGGGTCCCAGGGCCTACATGAGAGATCTGGATAACATTCCTGGCTCTTGGCTTCAGCCTGGCCCAGCCCTGGTCATTGTAGCCATTTGGGGAATGACCTAGCAGATGGAAGATCTCTCTCTCTCTTTCTCTGTCTCTCTCTCTCCCTCCCATGTTGTAACTCTGACTTTCAGATAAATAAATCTTAGAAAGAAAAATAGTTCTGGAGCTACAGAGACAGAATAGATAAGTGGATGTAGAGGCTTAGGATGGGGCATGACCACAAAGGAACTTTATAGGGGCAGTGGAAATGCTATGTTTTCTTTTTAAGACTTATTTGTTTATTTGATTGAGTTATAGAGTGGGGGGAGGGAGGAAGGGAGGGAGAGAAAGAGATCTTCCACCCTCTGATTCACTCCCCAGATGGCTGCAATAGTCAGGGCTGGGCCAGGCTGAAGCCAGGAGCCAGGAGCTTCTTCTTCCAGGTCTCTCATGGAGGTGGCAGGGGCCCAAGCACTTGAATCATCTTTCGCTTCTTTTCCCAGGCCATCATCAGGGTGCTATGGCCAAAGTAGAACAGCAGGACAAGCACCAGCACCCAAAGGGGATGCCACAGGGCAGGAAGTGGCGTACCCACTATACCACAATGCAGCCCCAGTGCTCTGTGTTGGATTAGTGGTGATCACAAAATTCTGTACTTCAGAATTCATAAAATGGTACACAGAATTCTACACATCAGAATTTCTAGAACGGTATACCTAAAATGTACTAATTTTCTGTATGTAAATTGTATCTCAATGACTCTGACTTTAAAAGCAAGGTCTGGGGGCTGGCACCATGGTGCTGGCATCCCGTATGGGCGCCGGTTCGAGTCCCAGCTGCTCCTGTTCCAGTCCAGCCCTCTGCTATGGCCTGGCAAAGCAGAAGATGGCCCAAGTCCTTGGGCCCCTGCCTCTGCATGGGAAACCAGGAAGAAGCACCTGGCTCCTGGCTTTGGATTGGTGCAGCTCTGGCTGTTGCGGCCATTTGGGGAGTGAACCAAAGGAAGGAAGACCTTTTTTTCTGTCTCTCCCTCTCACTGTCTGTAACTCTACCTCTCAAGTAAATAAATAAAATCTTTAAAAAAAAAGCAGTGTCTGGGGGGTGCACATCTGTCTCAGCAGTTAGAATGCCACTTGGGATCCCTGCATCCCTTAATAGAGCACCTGGGTTCAGATCCTGATTCTGCTTCCTATTGCAGCTTCCTGCTAATGTGCACCCTGGGAGGCAGTAGATAAGGGCTTAAGTACTTGGATCCCTGCCAGCCTCATGAGAGACCCAGACTGAGTTCTGGGCTCCTGGCTTCGGGCTGGTCAAGTCTCATCTGTTCTGAGCAACTGGGGAGTGAACCAGAGGATAGGAGATCTGTCTCTGCCTCTCCCTCTCAGTCTCCACTGTCGCTCCCCGTCTTCGTGGAGGAACGACACAGGACCCTGCGCTGTTCTTTCGTCTGCTCGGCCCTCCCCGGGTTTGCTGCTGGTTCTTCCCGGGTTGGCTACTATCCCTTCCACCTCCGTGGAAGGGCAGTTCCCCCTGGCCACATTCCCCACTTCCGCAGGGGAGCGGCACACCGCCGGCCGGCTCTCTGGGGGCTGCACAGGTGTTCCTTCAGCTAGATGTTCCCCTTAGATGTTCCCCATAGATGTTCCTGGTGCATGCCGTCTCTCTCCTCCTTTATAGTCCTCCTCCGCCAATCCCAACTCGGCTGCCCACACGCCGAGTATGCTGCTCTCCAATCAGGAGCAAGTCCTACAGTTTATTGGTTGAACTGGAGGCAGCTGTGCGGAAGCTGTTTACTTCTCTCCCAGCACCATATTGTGGGAGAGCAGCTGCATAGAATAAGTCTTAATTCCAGTAACTCAGTCTAGTCCGGGCTGCTCCCCACACTCCGCGTCTTTCAAAAACATAGCAGGGTCCCGGCCTAGTGACGGTAAGGAAGACTTATGCAGGAGTGGTTTGGGGCTCAGTCCTAGCAGGAGGCCCCTGGAACTGGAGGCAGAGCCCAGCACAGCACTAAGGAAATGGCTATGGAAGGCAGGGAGGCTGATGTCCCCATCAGATTCCGGATTCCTTCTCTAGCCTTCTGCACCCTGCTCTGTGGCTGGGGAGGCCCATTCACGCAGCCTGGGCCCATGGGTTCCCTTGGGCTCTGTCAGAAGGCCCTCTCTGGTGGCTACTCTCTGCAGCTTCTGGTCACCACCACCCACTCCCTTGCCCCATCTGGCCTACAGGTAGTAGAGTCTCCTGGCGTGGTGAGACTAGGGTAGTACTGTTCCTTGAGAGACTGCCTTGCTTTTATAATTAGTCTCTTTATTAAACCCTCCTCCAAATAAAAAAACCAAGCATACTTCGCAGGCAAACAAACCCAACAACCCATTGCCTGAACACTTCCACTGTCAGGAAGTCTGCTACCAAACTGCAAAGTCTTTTTCTCATGCTGAGTTGAAACACGCTGAGTGGCTTAATACCTTCACCTCGTCTTCTGTTTGTTGGTTTGTTTTTATTCTTATTTTACTGATGAGGAAGCTACAGCTAGAAGAGGGAAAGCCCTTGGCCAGGTAGTAGGGTGGGTACTGGCAGGAGGATGATACCCTCGAGATCGTGGGTGGACCAAGTCTGGGACGCCACATCCCCCTCTCCTCCCAGACACGGTCCTCCCAGAGATAGCCCACTCCACAGGGGGAGCGCTCCTGCTGGGGGGAAAAAGAAAGCCTTCCCTCATGAGCCACTTTCAGCCTTTTCTTGCCCCTGGGGTCTGGCTGTGGCCCCTGCAACCCCCTAGAGCAAGTCTCACCCTTTCTCCAAGGCAGCACTTCACTCAGCTGCAGAGAGCAATGCTGGTCTGGAAGTCGTCCTTTTGGGGAGGTGGAAGATATCAGTCTGGGGTGTGTAACACCGACCATTTATCTATCTATTATCTATCGATTCATCAATCCACCCATCCACCCACCCATCCATCTTGCTATTAGCGGTTCCCACAGAGCAGCATGAAGGAACCAATCTTGGAGAGAAAGGTGTTAATATAGGATCCTGTATCTTTATCGCTTCTTCTGTCTCCTAAAAGACCAAGTTCAGTCATCTCCATTCCCCCTTGTTTGGGTTATAAAGTCAAGTCTAGGGATTCTGTCCAAAAGGCTTGATGTGCTGTTGCAGAGAAAGGTGAGAAAATGAGGCTTACTTCTCACCAGTAACTCCTGGCCCCAAGTGCAACAGGCCTGCGCTTCTGTGATCTCGATGCTGCATGAGCTGACCCAGAGGGAGGGCATGAGAGGGGCAGGTACAGTCACACTGGCCTGCCTCTCTAACATCTCACTGACCACAAGTCCTGTACTTCAGCCCCAGGACACAGGATGGACACTGCGGCCACCATGCTTTTGCTCATCCTGTTCTGCCTGGACTACCCTTGGCAGGTTTAACCACGTCACAAGGTCTTTTTTCAATCAAGCCTCATTGGGCACAGCTACTCAGTGCCTAGCTTTATGCTAGAGACCAAGGACTCGGCAGAGTGAGACATTAGTGGATGGAGGATTGAGCAACAGCCCTCAAAGGGCATGCAAGTCCGCGAGCTCTTCTAACTGGATGCTGCCACACTGACCTCCAGGTTGCACAGGAAGTTCACGGTCCTCAGACAGCCTACAGGGCTCTATGCAAATCACACTCAGAGCCCCAGGGTGCCTCACAAACTGGAAGACCCTGGCTCTTCCAGACCAAGAATTGCAGTAATATTCCAATAAGCAAAGCCCTCTAACAGCCACCTTTTGAACAGCAGTGATTCAGCTTAGCAACATTCACACTTATAAGTTAAACTATATCACCACTTCCCACCACGGTTCTCCTTGCAATCCCTGATCAGCTTTGGGTAGAGGTGAAAAATGTGACCTAATTTTGCGAAGGATCCCACGTTGCTACTCATTGCTACCAAGCGTGCTGGAATGTTGCACTGTGGATATCCAGACCTTACTTCTGACTCCACTATTTGTCCTGGCCTAATTTCCCACAGGTAGAGACCTCTAGACCCGGAGGACCCTGTAGGATCACCCACTCCCACCACACTGTGGGTTGAGAGAGCTGAGGTCCAGGGAGCGATAATGACAATGTTCTGAGGTCTCCAGCAAGGGCCATGTCCTCTCTCATGGGCCCTGTGGTTCCCCAGGAGTCTGTCACTCCACCTGCGCAGTAGCCTTCCCAAGGGCGTAAGATGAAGAAACTGAGGCTGGAGCGTGGCAGCTGAGATGTCCACCACTGACCCAAATCTGTCCTCTTGCCCAGTAACACCACACTGCCTTAGAGATTCATAGCACACGGCACCTGCTGGGTGCCAGGGTGGACTGGGCCCTGGTGCCGGAAGAAACAGCATCCTGGGGTGATCGTGGGTGCTTGTTACAGCGTAACGGCATTGCTGTCTTTCCTATAACAAGTCTTTCAAGTCTCCTATTCCAAGGGCCTATCTGGCCAGACGGGTGCTTGAAGAGGCCTCCGGATATCAGCTCCTCTGTGGCACTCACCATCTGCTTTTCACATCCTCGGAATGCAAGGGAAGCTGTCGGTTTTATCTGGAAAGAGGTGACTATCAGTGAAGCAAAATCAGCTTTTGTCCTAGTTAAAGAAATGACGTGTGGCGCTTTGTAGGTGACGATTCTTGCACAGCTGCTTTTCTGGAACAGTGAGACGTCCCTACAAATGCTTTCTGACAGCTCCCCTGCTTGTTCTCTCTGCTGCCCTTGTGACTGACACGGACAGGGGAGCCTGCAGGCGCCGTGGGCAGACTGGCCTGGCCCAGGTCCTCATTCAAGAGTTACTAAAGCTCTTGGACTGGTGGCAAATGCTAATTCTGCTAATGACGCCATTGATAATACTGGAATGTAACATTCACACAGTGTGAACTTGGTGCCAGGCAGCGGCCTAAGTACTTTATGCTGATGATCTCTTCTGGAATTTCACAACAACCCTGCAGAGTACCCAGTATTATTTGTCTCAGTTTGCAGACAGGAAAACTGGGGCCCACAGAGGGTACGTAGACCAGCCTAGTGTCACAAAGTAGGGAAACAGGCGATTTGAAAAGCAGGCTGTTTTTCACAACTTACATGATCAACTATGCTGCCACCTGTGGGTTTCCTTTGTGAAACGGGCTCGTCATTCCAGCCCACCCATTATAAAGAAAGCAGACACAGGTTCAGAGAGCTGAAGCAATTGGTCCAAGTTCACGGTCAGTAAGCGACGGACCCAGGGCCTAAACTTGGGTGCTGAGATTCTCTGTCAATATGACAAAGCCCCGGTCCAGCAGCACAGTGGCTGAAAGCAGGGCCTTGAACTCTCAAGCCCAGCCAGGAATCCCAGCTGTGCCTTCTCCTGACTGTATGACCCTGGCAAGGGGCCAGCTTCTTGGCACTTCAGGTTCCCAACTTAGAAGATAATAGTCACGCCACAAAATTGTTAGGATGGTCAAGGGAGAGATATACATGATGGGCTTGGCCCAATGCTAGGCACAAAGACAAACTGCAAACAACCAAAAGCTAAGATGGGAAACATACAGCATAAGGATTCAGACATTGAACTCAGGAAAAAAAAGTATAATCATCAGTTTAAGAGTCAAAGTAGCTGGGGCTGGGAAGAGCACCAGGCCAACATCACCATGTGACAGTGAGTTCACTCCCTAAGCTCACTGGGTCTCAGTGGTCTTATCTGTAAATGGGACCATGAGAGTCCATGGGATCATTAGGAGATTTCAGTGAGAATATCAAACACAATACTTAGAGTAGAATAGGACGTGTGGGAGCTGGCGTGGTGGCATAGTGAGCTAAGCCATCACCTGGGATGTCAGCAAACCATACAGGCACTGTTTCATGTCCTAGCTATTCCACTTCTGATCCAGCTCCCTGCTAATGGCCTGAGAAAGCAGCAGAAGATGGCCCAAGTGCTTGGATCACATGTGGGAGACCCGGATAAAGCTCTTGGCTCCTGGCTTCCTCCCAGCCTGACCCTGACTGTTGTGGCCATCTAGGAAGTGAACCAGCGGATGAAAGATCTCTGTCTCTTCCTCTCTCTGTAACTGACTTTCAAACAAATATGGGTGCCGGTTCTAGTCCTGGATGCCCTTCTTCCAATTCAGCTCTCTGCTATGGCCTGGGAAAGCACTGGAGGATGGTGCAAGTCCTTAGGCCCCTGTACTGACATGGGAGACCGGGAAGAGGCACCAGACTCCTGGCTTTGGGTCGGTGCTGCTCTGGCCATTGCAGCCATCTGGGGAGTGAACCAATGGAAAGAAAACCTTTCTCTCTGTCTCTCCCTCTCACTGTCTGTAACGCTACCTCTCAAATAAATAAATAAAATCTTAAAAAAAAAGAAAGAAAGACAGGAAGGAACGAACATGTGGACAGCACACGAGCAAAGCTAACTGCTCTTAGCAGTAACGAGAAGCCGTGACCAAGGCCATTTTTACTACTACACCATACCTTTTGTAAGTGAAACTATTTTATAAACAATTAAATGCTACCAACATCAGAACAGCTTCACAATTTGACCTGAAACCAACCTTCTCCTCTTAGCACTCTCCCTTCCTGTAGTTCATTCAGCCAACAGATTTCCGCAGAACAGAAAGGGCAGGGTATTGGAAGACTCACGAGTGCCCCACACCTTCACCTCGGTGGCTGTTGCTCAGAAAAGACATCCTTTGGGGGGTGCTGTCTCTCTGAACAGGTCCCACAGCTGGGTGGGGTCCTCCCCAGAGTCCCATCCAGGCCAGCACAGCCAAGCAACACCCCCAGAGAGCTGGAGATGGCCAAGGCAAGGCCCGAGGCGCTGTCCATGCCAGGGGTGGGGGTGGGGGATAGGGGTGGTGCTGGGTGCTCACTGCAGTTTCTCTACGTTCCCATGAAAACACCAGGAGTTGTCTCCTCACCCTAACTGAAAGGTCACCCCTGCTGGCCTCTCCAGAAACTTCTCAGCTAAAGCTGGATGCCAAAGGGATGCGTCGGGACAATGGTGCAGACACGGCAGCCCTGGGTGGATACCAGCACAAGGAAAATTCTTTTCCCTTCTCTGTCCTGGCTGCCCCCTTCTGTGGGGAGACGATGCAGTTCTCATCCAGAACGTGATAGGACAGAGCAAATAATTATAAATGAAAAGGTGATTCATAATTTTTAAATGAGTTAATTAGTAAACCCAGTCAGACTCACTCATTACAGTAATTAATAATTGATTATACTTGAAATTAAACACAATTTTTCATCAAAAATCTAATTAAGTATCTGTGCTGGTGCTGGTTGATTACATCAGTTGGTCCCCTGGAAAAGAAGTCTTTGTTAAGGATATTTGTGCTTGGCAGAGACAATTAATTTGATTTTTAATAATGGATAGCTCCTCCCTAGCCCGTCACTCTGGCCAAGCAGCAGGAGGCCCGGCCCGGCCCCTCTCGCCCAGATGTGGGGAGATCAGGAAGGCTGCGGCCTCGGCCTCCGGTACGGAACAAAGGTGGGGTGGACCTCCTGCCCGCAGCGCGTTTGCCTCCTCCGGCCACAGCCAGTCCTCTCCGCTAAGGACCGCGCCTATGCTCTCTAGCAGGAAGTCGGAACTCAGACAGAGGAGCTGCCCCCGGTGACACCTGCTGTGTGGCAGAGCTGGGAGCAGAATCCGGCGCTCCTCCCCAACACCTGGCTGACAAACAGGAGGAGGCCTCCGGTCTGCCTGGCTGGCCTGATCCTCGGCTGTGGCATCCAGGGCCCAGGCCTAATGCTTCTACACTGACAGCGTTTTATGAAAGGTCATATTTATTTGGGGCAAGGACGCTTTATCAAATGAACCATCTACTCGAACCTGAGATACCAAATCTCCCCTGTTGACCTTGGGTCTGCATCCCTGTCCACCTGCATTGCCACTGTCAAGGCTGACGAAGCCTTCAGCTTTCCCTGGCTGGTGTACAATGGTTTCGAGAGCAGTCCACCTTCTGCTGCTTCCTGCCTCTACCCTCTTCTAGAATAAAAAACCGAGTATGTCCCATGCTGCTTAAAGCCCACCCCGCACCATCCACAACATGACCTGCAAGTTGGTCTTCATACTTGGATGCAACACGTCTACACTGGCTGCCACACCCTTCAAATGCTGCAAACAGGAGATTTCTTCGCCACCACATCCCTCTCTCAAGTCTCTGAAAGTTCTCTTGGTTTGAAATGCCTTCCTGGATGTCTACTTCCAGCTAGCTCCTACTTTGAGATTCAGTTCCAGCATCCCCACTCCTAAGGGCCTTCTCTGGTCCTCCTGGCTGGGGCCCCTGAGCTGCTGTGTAGATAGGTCCCTGCTTCAGTCACCTGCTAATGCGGCTGTCACCTCCTTTAAGCTACAAACACCCTAAGGGTAGGGATGATCTCTTTAACCCTAGCACTTATCATGGTGCCTGTTTAAACCCAGTACTCCCTAGGGTTTTCTGAATTAAAAATAAAATTTGCAAAATCATTAATTCAAGGACTGTCAATGTTGGAAGGATAATTAAAGATCACACATTAAAAACTCCCAGCCAGTGCTTGAATATAATTCTTGCTAAGTGGTTACTGAGTTCTATTCGTACCCCTCCTATGACAGGGAGCTCACTACTTAACACAGTAGCCCCTTTTTTAGATGTTGAAGAGTGGCCTTGTATTCTCATTCAGTGGGAGAGGAAGAAGCCCATGGGATGGAAAACAAGAGATTTTAATCATGTTAATATTCACTCTCTCTCCTGGAACTAGACCACACAGCCTAAAACCTCAAGAGTTCAATGCAAAACAAGTAGACATTCAAGTGTAGCAAACCACCTGACTCTTCAACAGTGACACTGCCTGTCCAAAAGTCCACTCACTTAGGAATGATAGTGTCAGTCAAAAGCAAGAGCTGTACCAGTTATTGCTGAGGACAAAGTCCTGGTGGTGCTATAAGAAAATATCATGCCAGGTGATGGTACCTGGACCCTCAAACCTAATCTACATGAATGATGCACCTCTCACAAAGCCTGGATGGATCTCTGACCTCTCCCTGTTTGGCTGTTCCTTCCATCCAATGACCCAGAGCAGGAATGGCAAATACCTGGGAAGTCATCCATATTCTCCACCCCTGTGACCACAACAGACATCACTAATCAATCACATGGATTCTATTCAATCGAATATGGATGCAGCCTCAGCATTCTTCTCAACACAGCTCTCCAGGCAGCAACAATTAATCAATCACAGAAAAAGGGATGCGACATGTATGCCCTGCAGGCTGTGGAGCCGTGAAATTCTCTAACCTAATGTTCACGAGAGGAAAAGGGACCTGACACTTTTGAGGCAGCTTAGTGTAGCCTGCAACACAAAAAGGTCTCGCCATGTATGTGTAGGAGTGGCATCTTTCTGATGACTCATTTTTATGAAATGCAGACATCTTGAGAGAAAAGTGGTTTTCTAGCTTACATCACCCATAGTCCCATCCATGTGGAATCTCTTTTCCACGTCCTGGAGAAGTGGTGGCTCTTGCTGTATTAATCATTCCTGGTGACAGCACTCACTACCTCTCACGACAGCCCCTTTTCTTCATCCACAATGACTATTACAAGGCACTCTGTCTTCCTTTGACGTCTGCGAGTTAGTTCTATTTTGATTTACTGCGCTGGTACTGAAGAAATCCCTTTTGCTTACAGAAATATCACAGAATGCCTCGGCACGATTTCAAGGCCTTCTCGAGCCTTGGGTCTCAGAGCCAGAGGAGTGGACGACTGCACAGGACACGGAGGGTGAAGCCAACCACCCCCTGGATGCCTGCGCTGGCAGGCTGATGTACATAGGCCAGCCCACTCAACACCACACCCACAGGTCTCTACAGGTTAGCATCTTTGCTGGGAGGAGGCCAGAGGTAGGAAAGCCAAGTGCTAGGACACGCATCAGGAGAACACATGGTGGGAGCCGCCCTGTGGCAGCCGGGCAGGCAGGCAGAGGGTCAGGAGGAGACTGCCGTATCCTTGTACGTGATCTGGGATCAGATAAGACGTGCACAGCCAGAGTTGCTCTGGGTCTATCCCTTCCCTCAGCCAGCGTTGGTGACCCACTGGAATCCGTTTCCCTCTGCTGAAACTTCCCTCAGCCCCTGCCATGATGGCACCCATCATGGGCTCGCCAGTACTCGCAGACCGCCTGCCAGGCCCTTCCCCTTCAAACATGCTTTCCTGGCCATTTCCCTCCAAACCCAGGGCACCCCACCTGTTCCTCACTCCCCCTGGAAGCCATGCAGCACTGACTGGAGAGGCTTGTCTGCCGTGCATCCTCTCCAACTTGTCATTTCATGTGCAGTGACTGCAATCCATGATACACACGCCATCGCCCGCACCGCAAAGGCCAGGCTCACTGAGTGCATACATTCAAGGCAGGCACCCAACAAATACAGGGCAGGGCTAAGCTCCCTTCTTGGGGGAACTGCCAAGGGGAGAGAAGAGGGCTCTAAAGAGCTGGCCTGGATTGTGTGGGGTATGGGCCGGGCCAGCTCTCCAGGGCTGCGTGGCCCACTCTGTGTGCTTTGGTGGCTGTGACAGAGGCCTGGTTGCTAACCCCTGGGCCAGGGGGGAGCCGAGGGCAGCTGGGGTGAGGGATGCTTACCCACGAAGTATGCCAGGAGGATGACCAGCGTGGCCGAGATGACGATGGCGCTCAGGGCCGCACACTTCCAGTTGCAGTACTTGGAGGGCTTCTTGAGGTTGAAGGCTGGCCGGGCAAAGGTGCTGCGGGGCAGGGGGCGGGGTGGGGGCGAGTACACTGTGCTGGACGTCAGGGGGTACCCTGGCGAGGTGGTGCAGAAGAGCGGGGAGGTGCCCCCAGGCTTGAAGAGGAAGTGCCTGTGGAGGGAGAGAAGCAAGATGGCGTCAGGCTCTGCCGAACGACCGGGCGCCCAGCTCCACCTGCAAGACAGAGGCAGCAGTGGAGAAGCATGCAGAGGAGCCTGCACAGAGAGAGAGAGAGAGAGGAGAGAGAGAGGGAGGGAGGGAGGGAGGGAGAGAGAGAAGTCACCACAGCGAAGACGGCAGGGACGAGCAAAGGGAGAGCCGTGGACCAAACCACAGGACAGGGCTCACGAAGACACGGCTCCACAGAACACGGATGGGACAGCCCTGCCTGTGGGAAGACCCACCCAGCTCGAGGCAGAAGGTGTGGCCAGCTCAACAGAGGATGCCAGTGAGGTCCTCGTCCTGGGAATGGATGGGTGTGGGATGCTGTGTGCTGAGGAACAAGCTCCTTATTCTCTAAAATTATTATAATCACTTGGCAAGTATCTAAAACACCCCCGAAGGGAATGGGACCTAAGGTTTTCCTCTCCTCCAATACCTACATTGCCAGTGTATCTTGGCTGAGGATTGGAATGCCCATCTTTCTAAAGGGGTCTTGACTAGAGTTGCTGTAAGGAAACTCCCACTAAGTTCTGGGCACAGCCAAGAATCCACTAGTGACTGTTCCATGGCCAATGGCAGCAAACGCTCTCTGCCTGGAAGCCAGACAGCTGCGAGCGAGCCCCAGGCAGAAGCTATACACGGGGACAGATGGACAACTGCATCCTACCGCCCAGCAGCGCATGGTCAAAGCACATGGCTGTGGCCAAACCAGGTGTCCGGAAGTCCTTCAGATCCTGGCTTTCACTGCAGCCATGGGAGGATTCGCACCTGGCCCAGGAAGTGGGCCTATAACCCCCCAAAGTCTCAGGGTGCCCCCACCCCTGTTGGGATACAAGATGCCTGGGGTCCCAGAGTACACACTCAGGGTGAGAGTACACACAATACAGGGCCTGAGCCACCAAAATAACTGCTACATGAGATGGTTTCCAGAATGGCGAAAGCAGCCAATGAGATGCCAGGAGCTGCATATTAAGCAGACGGCTGTTAATATGCTGGGGGACAGGGTGCTCCAAGGTGAACAGGGATGTTGGGGCCAGCATGCAACAGGGCATCACCTCCCCCAGGAGAGCCCAGGGAAAGGTCTCAGGGTCGGCATGCGGGGACAGGGGTCCAGGGGGAAGTACACACAGGGGGAGGAGCATGGGAATGTCACCTACCCGTCACTGTAAGCCCCATCATGGCGGGAGGCGCTGAGAATGTCCATCTCAATGAGGTTGTCCTGCAATGTCCCTAGGAATGGCTGCTTGCCTAGGTTTCTACGCACACATGGAGACATGAATGAAGCCATGAGTCATGCATGCATCGATGAAGGGGGGGATAGAGAAACACACCAAGTGGCTGTTTGGTGCAGCCGTGCGTGAGGCCAGCGATGGGTCGGTGTGCAAGCCACATGTGCAAGGGCTCCACCTGGCACAGAGCAGCCGGAGGGAGCAATTTGCTGTACAAACCCGAAGGCCTGGGAGTCGTGCGCCATCACTCACAGCTCTGCCTGATGGGAGACTGACACGGCTCTGGCACTGAGCTAGGCAGGTTACATCCGTTCTCTCCAACCTTCACCAAAGGCCAAGTTACCCCCATGTTCACACAGATGAGAACACTGAGATGTGGACAGGAAACGGGACTTGCCAAGGTCACTAGCCAGCAAGGGGCAAGGTAGGAATCCAAGCTCAGGGCTGCCTGGTTCCAAAGCCTGCGCTTTTCTCCTCTACTTGATGCTGCCTATGTCTGTGTAAACAGCAGCTGGAGACACTCCCTTTCCTGGTCTGAAGAAAAAGGAAGTCAAGCACTTCTGACCAGTGTCTTCTAGAGCACTGGGTCTCCAACTGGAGTCCAGGGTCACCCAGAGAGCTGCACACAGCTGGGCTGCCCCCCGCTTCCTGCAAGCTCCATTCCACGAACAGCCCAGGGGACAGAGAGGGCACAAGGAAACACTGCTGAGCAGCCGGGGCCACAAAGCAGCCATGAAGCACTGCAGGGGTGGCAGGGATCTGAGCCCCAAGGCCTCCCACGAAGCAAGGGAGGAGCAGCGGGGCCTGGCAGCCCACAGACAGGCTCTATTTCCACCTCCAGGCAGGTGACCCTGCTGAGGGTAGGCCGGGTGGCCTAGCGGGAGGCCACACAGCCCTGAGTCCAGACTGCTGTGGGTTTGGGTCCTGGATTTCCCATTCCCTGACCCTTGAGCCTAAGACTCCCTAAAAGGGCTAATCGCCCCCCTTGATGGAACCCAAAGTATTACCTGGATCAGATCACATCTGTGCTCTCAACACAAGCCTTTTACAACAAAACCAAAGTCCCTACCTCAGCCCACAAGGTCTTGTAATATCTTGCTGCCTTCTACTTCTGAATTCAGGGTATACCAGGGGAGTGTGCCTAGCCTATAGCAGGCATACAGTTGGTGCTTCATTGAAGTCAGCAGCAGATGACATTCCAGCAATTCAGGAGGGAATTTCTGGTCTCCCCACAGCCTGCATGGCCCAGGGTGAGCAGGCCCAAGAGCTCCGGATGCCTCCCTGGGACCCGAGGCAGGCATGTCCCCCATCACACCTGCATCACCAGGCTGCGACTGTGCTCCCGGAGAGTCAAAGCTATCCCTTGAAACAATCAGAAACAAATATTCACAGGAAAGAATAAAGATCAAAATGTTAACGATGGGGGTTACTGAGTGCCTGAATTGAGTGATTTTTATTTTAACTTTGATAATTTGAAAAGAAACAGTTACTTTGACAAAGGGAAAAAGCTGACTACAACTGTCTCCCCAATGTGCAGATCTGTTAGGATAAGGGGGGAAGCAATGAAATAGACTAGAGGAGGGGCAGGCCCTGTGGAGTAGCAGATCAAGCTGCTGCCTTCAGTGCTGGCATCCCATATGGACTCTGGTTCACGTCCTGGCTGCTCCACCTCCAATCTAGCTCCCTGCTAATGCACCTGAGAAAGCAGCTGAAGATGGCCCAAGTGTTGGACACCTGCCACCTACGGTGTTAGACCCCTGCCACCCACACAGGAGACTTGGAAGAAGCTCCTGGCTCCCAGTTTCAGCATGGCCGAGCCCTGGCCATTGCAGCCACCTGGAGAGTATACAAGTGGATGGAAGATCCCCCCCTCTCTGTCTTTTCCCCTCTCTCTCTGTAACTCTTTCAAATAAAATAAATAATTTTTTTAAAAAAAGGATTTCTAGAGAGAGAGACAGGGTGTCTGATCTTCAGCAAGAACCTGCACCCTCGTGCTAGCTCAGGCATTTACCATTTAGATCATGTCAGAAGGGGAGGTGATGTGTGCACTTGCTGAGCGTGGCTATGCAGAATGCTACTTTTTTTTTTTTGACGGGCAGAGTGGATAGTGAGAGAGACAGAGAGAAAGGTCTTCCTTTGCCATTGGTTCACCCTCCAATGGCCACCGCGGCAGGTGAGCTGCGGCCAGCGCATCACGCTGATCTGAAGCGAGAAGCCAGGTGCTTCTCCTGGTCTCCCACGTGGGTGCAGGGCCCAAGGACCTGGGCCATCCTCCACTGCCTTCCCGGGCCACAGCAGAGAGCTGGCCTGGAAGAGGGGCAACTGGGACAGAATCCGGTGCCCCGACTGGGACTAGAACCCGGTGTGCTGGCGCCGCAAGGCGGAAGATTAGCCTATTGAGCTACGGCGCCGGCTAGAATGCTATTTCTGAAACAGGCTTCTCCTGTACTGCTAAAACTTGGTTCTGGCTCAAATTATTTGGTTTCATTTAACTGATGAGGAAACTGAGGCTCAGAGAACCATGTGCCCTGCTGTCAGTGACAGAGCTACAACTTAGACCTGAGTGTCCTGACCCCAGGTTCAAGGCTCTTCCCTCAATTTCCTAACCTGTGCTCCACCTCTGACACTGAGTGATCTCTCCATCTGAGAAGCAAAAGCTAATGAGGACTTCTCGAGGAGGACCCTGAGCTGAGAAGCCCTCCTTGGGTCACAGGCCCGCACTGGCTGCTGCGACCTCAGGGACAGGCCCCTGACACTTCTGACCTTCACAAGAGTGGGTGTTATCACCTCATTTCCAGATTACGGAGACTGAGGTCCATAGAGGCTAAGTGACAGCCCAGGGTCACTCAACAAGGAAGGCAGAGATGAGACTCATACCAGTTCTCTGTGACCTCACAGCCCCGAGCTGCCTCTCAGAAAAGTTAGTGCAGGGGCCGACACAGGGGCACAGTGGGTAAAACCACCACATACGGTGCTGTTATCCCATAGGGCCACTGGTTGCTCCACTTCTGATCCAGCTCCCTGCTAATGGGCCTGGGAAAGCAACAGAGGATGGCCCAAGTGCTTGGGCCCCTGCATCCATGTAGGAGACCTGGAAGAAGCTCCTGGCTTCAGTCTGGCCCAACTCAGGCTGTAGTGGATATTTGGGGAGTGAATCAGCAGATGGATGATCTCTCAGTCTCTCCCTCTCTCTCTGTAACTCTGTCTCTCAAATAAATAAATAAATAAATAAATCTTAAAAAAGAGAAGGAGGGAGGGAGGGAGGGAGAGCGAGCGAGCGAGTGAGTGAGAGGAGGAGGAAGAGGTTACTGTGTCTTTGGAGAGGGGAGTCCAGCCAAGAGCTGTGCTGCTCTAGCAGCCCTGAGAGTGCAGATGGCACTGGATCTGCGGGAAGCCTTGGCCTAGTCCCCGAGCTGCCAAGCTGGGGCTTCCAGTCCCCTCTCTCTGACCCAGAGCAGACTGAATCCAAAACTTGGGGGCCCCAATTCCTAGCTCAAGGCTGCGGAGCACAAGGACTGAGCAAATGGCTCTGGAGAAGGAAGCGGTTCTTGGAACATCGCCACAACGAGCCCCCTGCCATGGACCATGCATCTGCCCTGGGCAAGCCACCTGGCAGCTGACTCTCAGTGGGAGGACAGGCAGGGATCACCCCCATGTTCTATAGCAGGGGGGTCAGTGACTCAGCCAAGACCACACAAAGAGCTAGATACAGACCTGCTGGTATTTGAGTGAATGAATGAACAAAGAAACAACAACAACAAAATGAATTAGGCCACAGTGATCCTTTTAGAAGGCGAGACTGGATGTGGGGTTTTAGCCTAGGGGTTAAGACGCCTGTGTGCCAGATCAGAAGACCTGGGTTTGAATCCCAGCTCCAGCTCCTGAGTCCAGCTTCCTGTGAATGTGCACTCTGGAGGCAGCAGGTGATGGCTCTAGTACTTGGGTTGCTGCCACCCATGCAGGAGACTGGGATTGAGTTCCTGGCTCTGGCCCCAGCCCAACCCTAGTTACTGCAGGCATCTGGGAGTAAAACAGTGGATGGGAGCTCTAGCTGCCCGTCTCTCTGCCTCTCACATAAATACATGGCCCATCCTCTGTTTAGAAAGATATGGGAAAGCTACTCACCTCCACTTCTACCATCACCAGTCCCCAGGGAAAAGTGAAACCTGCTACTATCTAATTCATTAACTTGAAGGGGAGAGTGAGAGATCTTCCATTGCTGGTTCACTCCCCAAATGGCTGCAGTGGGGCTGGACCAGGTGGTTGTTGGGAGCTGGGTTGGAATTGGAATAGCTGGGACTCAAACCGGTGCTCCCAAAGGGATGCCCGCAGCTGAGCTCACTGTGTCACAATACCAGGCCCTGAAACCTCCTTTTCCTATAACTCGAGACCCCTCTGCTGACCTCCATCTGCATTCCTCACATCCTCTTGCCACCCCCTGTGCTCTCAGGACACCTGGCCTTTGCCATCTCTCCTGAACCTAGCTCTCTCCCAGTTCCCTGCCTTTGTCTAACTGTCCTGCAGCTCAGAATTCCTTTCTCCCCTTTCTAAGTCCTACCAATGCACTCCCTGAGAAGCAATTAATAGCAACCAATGAGACAACACTGCATGGCGATGAGGTGCATGGGCTCTGGAGCCGGCCAGCCTGGGTATGCATCTTGGCCTTGCCCCTTCTGGCCATTGGTCCTTTGTGCCCATGTGATCCTTTGTGCTTTAGATGCTTTTAGATCTATGCAGGAGGTCTCTGCCTCCTGCATAGAGAGTGAAGGCAGTGACCTTGCCCACTGTCCTTTGAGAGGCCTGCTAACAGAGCCTGCCCTTGGCTGGCATCTGGAGCTCAGCTTCTAGGAGGGCTACCCCACTAAGAGCAACTCACTGTGCCTTCCCCACTAAGAGTAACTCCTTGGTGCAAGCCCTAGGGCTGTGCTTTCCTTCCGTGAACTTGGAATTTGAGGACTTGCTGGGCAAGGAGTGACTGTGTGACCAGCTCCCAAGATAATCCCTGGGCATTGAGGCTGTCATGAGCAGCCCCGGGTGGGCATCCTTCCTCATGCACTGTCACAATTTGCTGCAGAGGGAATATGGTGCACCCTGTGCGACTCCATGGGAGAGAATTCTGGAAGCTTCTGCCTTGTTTGAAAGTTTGGGCCCCCTGGACTGAGGCTGTATATCTTTTCCCAATGCTCATTTTGCTTTGTTTTCTTTCATCACAATAAATCAGAGGCACGACTAAGGCTACACGTGAGTCCTGTGAGTTCTCTTGGTAAATCATCAAGCCTGGGGGTGGCTTGGGGACCCAGATCCACCGCCTTAAGGGAGAGGTGTGAGGATGAAAGGGTTAACATGCATGGAGTGCTCAGAACAGCACCTGGCTGGTCCAAAGCAGGCTCTAGAATGTTTGCTATGGTTGTCACTTGATGCTCCCAAGCAGAGGGATCTGCACCTTGCTCTCTGCTCTGAGCATTCCCTCTGTGTGAGCACTGCCTGCAATGCCCGCCTTCATTTACTTATGGGTCTGTCTCCCTTAACGGACCACAGGCAGCTTGGATGGCAGCGTGCTACGCTTTACGCGCAGGTCTGCGACAGTATCCCTCTCTGACAAGGAAGACCTCCCACCCCGACTCTCTGTACTGGGGGCCATTCTGGAAATCACACCAGGCAGGGCTGTTCCCCAAATTCACTGTGAACACACAACACTCCTCTGGCTCCCAACCCAGGCTTGAGATCAGATGAACCAGAGGCGGGGCTGGTAGCCACTCCACAGGAGCTGGGAGGGTTATTAATCAGACAGTCCCTGTGAAATCAATTAAGCGTCGGCTGTTGCAGAGCGCAGAAAATGTGGATCAAGGCTTGGGAGACCCTGAACACATGGCTCCCACCACAGCAGATCACAGATGCACCTGTGGGGCTAAAAGCACCATCGTAGCCCAGCTCCAGGGAGCACAGGTAGGCCCAGGCGGGGCTCTGTTGGGGGGATCCAGCTAACCTCGGGGAGTGCCCGAGCTGTGGGGAGTACAGAGAGAGGAGTGGGTTTACCAAAGGCTTCATTCCCTTTTGACCTTCTGTTGGCCTGTCTATTGCTGCCAGCGTGAAATCGAAATCCTTCCCGGTCATCCCTCCAGCTGCTGTGATATCTGTTCGGCTATTTACTTTGGACTCTCAACACAGACAATTAGGGAAGGGCCTCTGACTGCTTCTCCGGCACCAGGGGCCCTCACTCTATGGGGCTGGGCACAAGCTGTTTAGGCATATGCTCACACAGGCCCTGCTCCCTTGACGCCTAGGGCTTTGCTCAGACAGTGCCCGTCTTGGGTCCTCCGGTCCTCTCCTCCTCCACCTGGGAGCCTCCCACTAGCTCTTCAACCCTGGGCCACACAGGGCCAGGGCCCCTGGAGAGCCTTCCCATGTCTCCACTTGAGTCCCAGTTACATCTGTTCGTTCTCTCATTCACCTGCATGCTAACATTTATCATCCCACACCCACTAGGTTGCAGCAGTCCCATGTTGTGTGCAGCACAGACAATGAAGCCTCAGCCCATGCCCTATGCTCACCTCTCCCACAGTGCTCATCTGTTTGCAAATGTCTGCTCTCTGTACCGCCTTACTTGCCAGGCACAATTTTAGGCATTCAGCGAACAGTGAGTTCACAAGAAGCACTAAACAGTAAGTAGTATGCTTGAGCACTGACTGTATGCTGATACCATCATAACGTCCCTTCTACAACAGCCTTACGTGCTGGTGTGGTGGGTTAAGGCTGGCTACACATTTTTTGGCACCTGTCCCATTGAGAAGTGGGGCCTGCTTCCCATACTCTTGAAGGTGGCCGGCCCATGGCTGCACTGAGTGACAGAATATGATGGAAGTGACACTGCCAGTTTCAGGCCAAACCTTGAGGAGACACGATGACTTCCACCTCAGTGCCTGGAGCCCTGAGCTGCCGGGTATGAAGTATAAGAACCCTGCTAGGACTCCACGAGAGGTCCCCGCTTTCCAACTGTGCTCCCCACCCCAAAGTGTCAGGCGTATGTGTGAAGCTATCCTGGAGCCTTGAGACCAGTCCATGCCCTGGACTGACTCCCACACCAGAGGGAGCATGAGTACAGCCCAGCTGAGCCTCTCCTCAACTCCTAAATCTTGTGGTGAAGTTAACCAATCAACCAATGCTTTCTGCTAAGTTTTGGAGTCGTTCGTTAGTTGTGCTCACACAGAGCATCAGAACAGGAAGTTACTGCCACCATCAAGGTCCTGGCTAGTAAGCAACAGGGAAAGGGTTCGAGCACAGGGCGTGTCTGGCCCTGCCACTTGGGCTTGGAGCAACTTGCCACGCTGGCTGCACAGTCACTTAAGCCCTGGAACGTCGGGGCCAAACTTCCTCCTCCAAAGTAGAGAAGAAGTAGAATCTGCTATTTCCTCTCAACTCTTATGATGCATAGTGGCCAAAAAAATATTTTTGAATGAGTTTTTTCTTTATGGGGTTGATATGGGAAGTGTAACTATCCGAAAGAATGGGAAATACCATTTCTAGTGTGACTTCTGGATGGCAGGCACTGGGCTGTGTGAATTCCTACATGGTATCTCATGTGCTGTCTCCTAATCTCTGAAAGGCATGGAGTCTGATTCCAACACACAGATCAGCCACGAAGGGTCAAAGCGAGGCAGGAATGAGGAGCCACCTGCCCTCAGAGCCTGTGTTCTTCCCACCAACAGGACAGCTGATGAGTCCATCTGCCAGACTTCACTCTGATCCCTCTTAAACGGCGCCCAGTTAGTTTTGTGCCATCAACCAGGCCAAGGCAGTGTTAAGAGCCAGAATCTTGATTGCGTTACTGGCTGTACTGGGCACCTGTCCCTGTTTCAGGCCGTCCTTCAATGCACAGAACTTTAGGGTCACAGAGGAAGGCTTCCTCCGATTTCTCAGCTGGGGCTTCAAGAATAAGTAGGACGCGGCCAGAACAAGAGGTGAGGAGGAGGGCAGCCCTGGCAGGGTGTGTGAGAGTGTGTGCAGAGGCAGAGTCCCAAAAGGTCCAGGGCCTGGAGGAAATGTTGCTGAACATCCAAACACACGGAATGTTAAACGTGTAATTCTGTTATATTTGCACATGTAAAATGGCATATTCAAAGATATCCCTACATGCTAACTGTGGTTACCTTTTGGAGGTGGACATAGTGATTTTCTTTCCTTATTCCATTTCCTATCCGTTCTATAATGAGCATCTATTGCTTGAGTAATAAGATGCAAGGAAAAAGAGGACAAAGTTCCACAGGGTGTGTGCAATGGAAGTGGGAGGTGAGCGTGGGCTGGCGGGCCAGGAGAGGCGAGCTGGGGCCACATTTGTGTCTCTTGTCTTCTGGCTCCCTTTCCCTGGGCAAACCCAGAGGCTCAAAGGAGTAAGCGCTACTTTCCTTGCAAGTGAGGACAATGAACATCCAAGCAAGAGGGCGTGGAGGCCGTGGCCCACACAGAGAACAGGAAGCACCAGTTAGCTGCTGGCTTCCTGCTGCCACAAGCCATTCACTGAGCACCCTGGGAAAATGGAGACCCAGTCCAACAACCCTGGGCGGGATGACAATTATCTGGTTCTGTGATCGCTGCCCCCAAAGGAGGCAACAGGCAAAGGGCACACGACTCTGAAGCCCATGAGCAGGAACAACATTCATCTGGAAACTGGGGCCAGGGTGCTGATGGGGGCTGCATCTCTCAGAACTGTGCTTGTGGAAAAACACGTCTACAGAAGTCAAAGGCACATGGGGAGGCTGCTGTTCTCTGGCTGGACTCCATAGGGTTAACGTGCCAACAGCACAGAGACATGTCAGGCAGGGCCAGATGAAGTCACTTTCCACGTCTAGGTTACCTTCACTTTCTTAAACGTGCTGTGACTTTTGTTCTCTGCACAAAGAACAGGAGCCTGGGAAAATAAAGCCTTTGTTTCCTTCTACCTTAGGAAGGAAGAGGGTCCACGTGCACCAGTCTGGGACGGTTCACCTTTGGAGAACGTAGGGTGAAGCTGTGCCCTGTGGGCTCACAGCACTTAGACTGGTGAGACGATGGGTAAATCTCACTTTCGTCTGTACACCTTTCTGCAGTTTTTTTCGATAGAAACTATTCACCATCACAACAAAACTCCATTTTGGAAAAACAGTGGCTAAGCAGAGGGAAGGTGTCTCTATAAACTCAGACTGCGGGACACCTGCTACAGGGAGGCTGGGAGAAGGGGGCAGGAGGAGAGACCACAGGGAGGTGGTGGTGGTGGTGGTGGGGACACGGGAGATGCAGGAGAGTCTGGCAAACTGGGTTCAAATCTTAGCTGTGCATTACCCATCTGCGACCCTGAGCTAGTGAGCAACACAGTCTTACTCTCAGCTTCCAAAACTCCTACCTGCGGGTCCCAACAAGAAAACCCATGAAGGTGTGAGGATTGCACAGAGTGACACGCAGGGAAGGCCCTGTGACCAAATGCTGGCGTGTACCTGCTAAGGACTGCTTGGGGAGGAGGAGCGGTGGGGAGCCGGGAGTGTGCTATGCACCACCACCAGCCCAGGGTGGAGAACCATCTCAGAGAAAGGTACAGTTGCCTGCCCCAAGGGATGCCACACTAACACCTTCCCATACACCAGCTCTTATCTGGTGCCAGTCCTGGCCAGCCAGCCTCCTCATGATGTACAGACATGGGAAGGGAACCCCCTAAGGCTCCAGGAACTTGACCAAGGCCCTACCTTTGGTCAGCAGCCGGCTAGCACCACATCTTGGCCTGCAGGATTCCAAAGCCCACCCTCTTCCTATGCTCCACCCCACCGCCTCTTTCCATCCCATGCGCCCAGCGGGTGGTGGGGACATGGCCCAGGGCCTCAGCGCTGCCGCCCCCACCCTGCCCTGCAGTCCCTCGCGGCCCACACCTGGTCTCCAGTGGGATGTTGCTGTTGAGTAGCCAGTTGTCCTGCGCATGCGTCGGTTCTGGGGCACCGCTGGCCGGGGGCTCTCCGGAGAGCGAATGGTCTGTGGGGGCCGGGCTGGGGTTGCTTCTGGGAGTGAAGTTGCCCCGATTCAGGGAGTTGATGGAGGCCGCGTGGTGCTGGTTGGGGGTGTGGGCGTGCGAGAGTGGCGGCGGCGGGGTCCGGAGCCGTGGGTGGTTCTGCAGGCCGCCTGGGTGATCTAGGGCACAAACAGGCATGGTCATTGTACCCTGGCTGGAGAGGGGGGGGGTCCCAGGGATGTGAGCGCGATGGGCACGGCCAAGTGTCCTGAGCCACGTGGGCCATCCCTACTTATTCAGCAGGCGATTACCGCTGAGCGCCTGTCACGCTGGGTGCTGGACCTGTATCTTGGAGCAGACACAGGTGTTCTCTTAGCCAAGAATGCACAAAGTAAAGATGAACTGCCCAGGTCACCAGCTGCACAGGTTTCTTTCATACTTTCAGGCTTTGGGTTTTCCAGGGTGGTCCCAGACCTGGGGACTTCTTGGGGCTGGAAGTTGTGGAGCTCCGGGGTGGGGCCAGTCACCTGCTTCCTGAGCCCTCGGTAACGTCCTGGGAACATCTGACTGTGTCCAACAGTGCACGGCAAATGAGGCACACTCCTATGTAACAGTTCCCTTGGATGGTCATCCATCTAAGACCATGGCAAACCAGGACGGGACCATGGCCGGCGCACGCCTGGGCACTGGCGGAGTTTTAGATCAGGCAGCCCCTGAGTACCGTGAGCCAAGCTGGTGTCCAGGTGCTCAAAAACCACCACTGGGATTTTCTGGGCACCTACTGCGTGCCAAGCTCTGTTCTACAACCCAGCACAGGGTCTTTCAAAGCTGAACAACCTATAGGGTGAAGAAGACGAGAAATCGGATCCTAGGCCAGATGCTGCCTCCTGACGTGTACCTGACTACGGACAAGTCACTCCACCCCTCAGTCTTCACATCTCTAAAACAGAATGGTTTATTATGGGGATCACAGAGCTAGAGGGAAATGGAACGGGCCGTCGCGTGGGAGCTGTTTCCAGGTTCACAGTTTATGAAGCATTTGGCTTCATCTGTTTCTGCCAACAATCACGTATTTTAGAGGAAGAGAGAGGGAGAGAGAGACAGAGAGAGAGAGAGAGGATGGGACTCAAACCGAGGCAGACGCAGACGCAGTGTTCCGGAGGCAGTGCACCCCCTCCCATCAGGAGACAGCTTTCTGGAAACCATCAAGCACAACCAAGTGGGAGACGCTATCAGTGTTACTGATATGTTTAGTGTACGACGCGTCACTCTGCTTCTTAGGTAATCCAATCTTCTATGGCAAAGTGTTATAGAGCAGATCTGGTGGGGAACTGGGGGAGAGGAGGCAGGGGAGGGATGCAGAGAAACAGAAACCACTCTGAGTGGCTCACGGCCTTGTACAAGCTGCTACTTCCAGCACAATGCCCACACTGGGCCGACAAAGCCCCCCGGAACCTGATCCATACTGCCCGCCTCATCTCTCCCCGGCCCCCTCTGCCTGCTCCTGCTGTTCCTTTCCACCAGAGGCCAGGGGAGTTGCTAAGGCTGAACCTCCAGTTCCAATAAGGGTGCCCAGGAAGCCCAAACAATGGGAAGGGTACCCCCTGGAAGATGTGCAATGCTGAAGTCCTGGACTAGAAGGGAGCCAGTGGGGGCGACCCTCGAGGGTAGCAGAGATCCCAGAAGCCAACACAACCTGTCCAGGCAGAAGGTCCTGCTCAGGGATAGGT
This sequence comes from Oryctolagus cuniculus, assembly GCF_051225735.1. NCBI lineage: Eukaryota > Metazoa > Chordata > Mammalia > Lagomorpha > Leporidae > Oryctolagus > Oryctolagus cuniculus. The sequence continues at coordinate 69,996,669 of NC_142867.1, forward strand.
GGCCTTCCCTCCCCACCCCTTAGCCGCTCGTCCTGGGAGCTGCAGGCCAGGGCACCAGAGCAGAGAGAGGCAGTGACTGAGCCCCTACTGTCCAACGGTTGGCAAGGGGTCAGCAGAGAAGGGTGACTCAGTCCTCACTCCTGCGCTGTCCTAGGTTTCACTTCATGGGCATTAATAGTTGCTGCCCTCTTACCTACTGGAGCGCCGACCATGTGTGCTTCACATCCTCAACTTTCCTACCCTCACAGCAACCCCAGAGGTCAGTAGTAGCATCATTCCCATTTTATAGATGAGGAGGCTGAGGCACGCAACCAATAGTGAGTGGTCCTTGTAAAGTCATAGCCTGAGTTCTGTCGATCAGACACCTGGTGGCTTTGCATGAGACACAGGCCCCGTCCTGGACTCTGTTGGTCCATGGCCAAGGGCAGCAAAAAGACGCCCAGTGAGGGGAGCAGCACCTGAGGTCCCAGCCACAACCTGTGGACGTTTGCTCTGTGACTAAGTGAGGACACCAGGCTCTGGCTTGATGACTGTCCAGAGTCCTGCAATGATGAGATTTCCAGGATAAGATCCCTGCTCAGAAATCTAAAAACGAACTTATAGAAGGAGATTCTCCCATGCCGACAAGGCAGGTTCTGGTCCAAATCCTCTCTATTTTTTGATGCTCCACTCAGCTGCTACTCCATCCAGGGAGCTTTCCTTGGTCTCTCCTTGCCCAACTTCTCTTCTCCTTTGGAACACTTGCAGCAGGCAACCCATATCTCCCACCTGCATCTCCTTCCCTGGGCTGGCCTACCTACATCCCCATCCTGCTGCCTCCAGGAGGCAGCAGGGTAAGGTTCTGCAGGGTAGGTTTGCATGAAAAACACACTGACACACCATCTGGGGGCCTGGAGACCATAGGCCGATGCAGGCCTCTGTGAGCCTGCCTGGAGCCAGAGCTGTGGGTCCTTCCTTCCCTTCCCCAGTTCCACCCTGAGCACCTTAAGAAAGGGCACCTTGGTGTTGCCCAGGTTCCTGAAGGAGGAGCTCTGCACGGGGAGCTCTGCAATGGGAGCCCTGCCTCACCGCTCACCCCGGAAGGAACCGCGACTGCCTGAGTGAGCAGTGCACGTTTCCCCCTGGTCCTGGGGATTCTCCTTGTGCTTCCCACGGGGAAGATAAAGGGGCAAGGCTGCAAAGGGCCCTTCATCTCGCACCGCCCCAGCATGCATCCCCCCTCTCGCAGGGATCTCTGAAGTGATTCGCTCACTCGGCAGTTATTGAGTGCCTGCTTTGTGCCAGGTCTTGTAAACTGGGTGCTGGGGATAAAACGGTGCACGAAATGGATATGGCTTAGGGCAGAATGCTCTCTTCTGGTTTCTGTTTACTGCTGGGTGACTTCCAGCAGCTCACTTCCCCTTCTTGGTGGGTGCATCTATGGAAGCGTTCACCCTCTCCTGCTCCACCACTTCCTGGGAGGTAGAGTCAGGGCCTGTGCTCAAGCATCAATCACTGGGCCCCGAGGCAAGGGTCCATGTGTTATCCATTTCCATTTGCCCTGTAGCAGCCCTGAGCTGGGCCTGGTGCATGGCAGGCCCTCAGTAAACACCTAAGCAACCTCGGGAAAGCCAGTGGGTCGGGCAGCTGGACATGCTGCGTGCACGAGCAGTTGCTTCCCTCCTGCTATCTGGGAGCAGGCGCTGGTCTGTGTGCAATGCTGTGCCATAAATGCCAACTGTCCGCCTCCGCTCACAGCGACAGCTACCAAGTGAATCGAGCCCCGAATCAAGCCCAAATGCGAGTCCTTTCACTGTTATTTGCACGCACAGCTCTCAGGAAAGGCCACTTGCTTATCTGAGTTCTGCAAGCCTGGTTTTCCAGGCTTCTTGCTTCCTACACGTTCTCAGATATATTCACGGCTGCTGGTGCCCTCTTTCATGTTTATATGCACAAAAATTCAGTACACTGCAGCCTCCTGGCTGTATCTCACTGAACCTAGATCACACTGAGGCTCCTTCATGGAGCTGCGGGGAGCAGTGGGTAAGAGACACGGACTAGGCTTTGGTGTGAGACGGCCCAGAGTTCATGTTTTGGCTCTACAAGCTGCGTGACCTTGGTCAAGTCAGTTATCTTCCCTGGGGATCAGGATTCTTATCACTAAATGGAGATAAAGCTCCCCTTCTTGGATTGCTATGAGAATTAAATGAGATAAGGTATGCAAAATGTTTAGCAGAGTACCTGGAATACAGTCAGGCTAAAAAATGGGGACTATTAATTCTGTAAGTGCAGTAAAGGCATGTTGAATGAGTAAATCATAAAGTACTACATTGTCACCATGGTGATCACTCTTCAGCATTTATAACAGCAGTAAACCTTGAGCAAGAAAGAGTAGGCAAACAACAGAAGCATGATCTTTTAGTGCGGCTGAGTCCCACTCTGGACACCTGCTGGCTCCCAGGTGCCCTGGTCTCAGGAGGGTGCCCACAGCTCAATGTGCACATCAGAAACAGATGAGAATGGCGGTGGGTCTGACAATCAGAACAAGACCAGGTACATGGGGCATTCACACATTCAGACAGGAAGGCTCCTTTCTGCATGGGATCAGTAGGTCAGAAGGAACCAGGTTGTGCCACGTAGATCCATACCCCTCTGTCCTGGGTTTAAGGTGAAACGAGATCAAGAGGGCCCTTGATGTGGATCATTCCATCGGCAACATGAAGCAGTCCTTTGCAGTGGGTAGGGATTTGATGAATTTTGAGATTGGGATGAGCTCCAGTCTTGACAAGTAGCCAGTGTGTGTGGATAGATCCCAAACAAAGGTACTAAGGTCTCCCAGAACTACGGTCAGTCTTAGCTCTCTCTTACAATCTGTGTGATTGGGGGCAAGTCTCTCAACTTTTCTGAGTCTCTGTAATTCATATAGAAGAAGTATAAGGCAAAAAAGAAGAAGAGAAGGAGGAGGGCTACCACACACTCAATTTGTAGTGATTCAGAAATAAAATACACATTGCCTTTGACTTTGGGATGCTCATAGATAAGACATCCAGAAACTCCAAGCATAACTTCCAAAAGTTCATGGAAAATAAAATTTAATGATAAATTTATTTTGGTACAAAAAAAAATAAAACTATGTATATTTTTTCATAAAATGAATTTTTCATGAACTTGTTGAAGCCCATATCCCAAATGGTCATTACTGTGTGTGGGGAGCAACTCGGACTATACTGTTACTGGAATTAAGACTTATTCTATGCATCTGCTCTCCCACAATGTGGCACTGGGAGAGGAGCGTACAGCTTCTACCCAGCTGCCTCTTACCAACTTGATAAGCTGCAAGAGCCGCTCCTGATTGGAGGAGAGCAGCGCGCTCGGCGTGTGGGTAGCAGAGCACGGATTGGTGGAGGACTATATAGGAGGAGAGAGACGGCATGGTGGTGTGGGTTGGTTGGAGAGTGTGTTGGAGAGTTCGCGGGGAAGTTCGTTACTTTGTTCTTTCTCACTTCTCTCTACTCATTCTTGCTTTGGGAGTTTGCTGTTTACTTATTCTTACTTTACTATAGAAAGGACTTGTAAAAAAAGGGAACAACAAGCGTCCGGTCCGGTGCGGCTCCTCCGCACGCGGAGGAGCAGCAACTGTGGGTTGTACATCATCACACATCACCAGGTGTAGCAGGTAGTATTTACTGAGTACCCACTGTGCCACATACTTCCTAAGTGCTTTACTTATTCAGTCCTCAGGGTACCTCGTAAAGAAGGTAGTATCACAACACCTCCTTCTGCAGATGAGAAAACGGAGGTGCAGAAATGGTAAGTGCTCTGCCCAAGATCAGGAGACCACCCACGTTGGAGCCAGAATCTGAACCCAGGCAGTCTGGTCCCAGAACCCGCACTGTGGGGCCCTCCGCCTCCCAGACCTTAAGTGAGATAATATGGGTAAGGGGCCGACTCCCAGAACCCAGTGAACATCTCACAGTGGTGATGGTTGTCAACCCTGGGAGCTGGCACTGTAGCCCCACTGAGCACCATGGGGCACCTACCAGACCGTGGCTACTGATGTGAGGGAAGGCTGCATGAGAAGCGACCGTGATCTGCGTCTAAGGATCTAAGGCAGTTCAGAAGCTGAGAGAAGAAGGCTGCCTGGGAATACTATTTGTTAAATATTTATTTATTTATTTATTTATTTGGAAGTCAGAGTGACAGAGAACGAGAGAGAGAGAGAGAGAGAGAGAGAGAGAGAAAATGTCTTCTGTCCATGGGTTCGTTCCCCAAAAGGCCACAATGGCCAGGGCTGGTCCAGGCCTAGAACTCCATCCTGGTCTCCCATGAAGGCTGCAGGGGCCCAGGTACTTGGACCACGTTCTACTGCTGCTTTCCCAGGTACATTAGAGGGAGCTGGATCAGAAGTGGAGCAGCTGGGACTCCAACCAGCACTCTTATGGGATCCGGCAGCACAGGTGGCCGCTTAACCTGATGTACCACGATACTGCTCCCCTCCCCGTTTTATAAGGATGGCTGGGAGGGAGCAGAGGCTGGGAGTGAGGGGGGATCCCAGGAGCAGGTATAGGTGGTGGTTAACCTGGAGGTACCAGGCTAAAGAACGCGGCCTTCCTCAGCAGGACGAGCTGGAGTGCCATGATGATTGGAATATTTGAGGAAGATTCCTGGTGTGCACCTGGCCAGAGGAATCAGGTGGGGCTGGGCGACAAATATGCCTCGAACTGACTCCAGTGTTTTATGTCACTGGTCTTTTGTAAGATTACAATCCTGAGAAAAAGGCATAAACTTGCAAAACTCTGGCTCAGGCAAAAGAACTCAAGCCTGTCAAAAGCCCTGTGATCTAAGGCGGGCATTGGCTCCACGAAACGGTGCCAGCCCGGGTGCCCACGCCCAGCCCTGCGAAATGGCAGCTAGGTGCCTAAAAGTCTCCTTGCTTCAGAGTTAATGATGACCCCAGCGGGCACTGCAGTCATTCATCGGGCCCTACAGATGGTCAGATATGAAAGATGACAGCATTTAATTATCAGAAAGCAACAACTCCAGCTGCCTGCGAATGCCAGCAAAAAGAGTTATTCGGCTTCCATTAAAATGCCATCGACTACCACTGACACGGGATGGTGATGTAGCAGTGTTGAGAGCTGAGCTAATGAACCTTGGCCTACAAGTCCAATTTAGAGAGGCCAGAAAGCTCTCTGTCACCGCAGCTGGCAGCCGGAATCTGATGGCCTGACGTCTGGTCTCAGCCCCGCCTCCTTCAAGCTGCAGAGTCCCAGCCAATTTATTTAACCTCCCTGGATGTGTTTCTTCACCTGTCAATGAGACATGAAGGCATCTTGCACATTGTAAACGCCTGTTCCAGAGTCAGAGAAAACTAACACTATTATTATCATTACCTAACCTAAAATGGACTTTAAAAAAAAAAAAAAACCTGAAATTCAAAATGTAGACATGGGTCTGAGCATGAAGCCAGGGCTGGAATTGTGTGTCACGTCATCGTCTTAACCCGTTCATTCTCTGCCTGAACGAATGTCTTCTGTTCACTTTCACTGATGTCTGTGCATCACGGCCAGTGTGCAGGGCTTCTAGCTGGTCCCCAGGTGCATCTCGAAGAGGAACGGGACAACAGGGGCTGGGGCAGCACAGATGGGGCTCCCCCAAGGCCACGCTTCCACTGTTCTTAACAGGCACTCAGAGGCCGTGCCTGGGAGGCACACCACAGCTGTCTTTGCCTCTTCGTGCACCTAGTCAGGGCAGAACTGGACACAGAAAATCAAAGTGTTCTGCATTCTAGAAGCTGCACCAAGGAGTCTGTGTTTTCAGAAGCTTCCTTGTCTGCTGTAGCGGTTCTTAAATGGGTGGGAGGGTGTGCAGATCTGTGGAAGGTTTCCTGCTTGTCACCATGGCTGGTAGGCACACATCTGGCCAGAGGCGGCCAGGGCAGCCACCCTCACGCCACGACAGGGCTGCCACTGTAAGGCTTTAGTCTCAGCTTGCTTCCCTTCCCCTACTCTGAGTTCCAGATCATTCTCCTCCCTCTGTCACAGGAGGCTGATCCCTAAGGACTGCCTCCCCGGGTCCCTTGCCCTTGCCTTCCAGATGGGGTTGGCTATCCATGGTGAGCACAGGGAGACGCTCCAAGGCAGGAGGAGAGCGAGGCTGAGATAGCCACCTCCCCCTACCTCTCCGCACTGCAGCCCTGCTTCTGCTGTCTCCAGCAGTACCCTCAAGGCTACAGCTGTGCGCAGATACAGTGGTGTGCGAAAGCTTCTGGAAGAGGAAGAGCGAGGCTACTGAAGGAGAGGCAGGATTGAGGTATATCCCAGGGCAGCCAGAGGGCTCTGGGTGGCAGGGGGTGGGGAGGTGAGGCGCTGGCATAAACCGAAGCCCATGGGCTGAAAGCTACAGGCCCCACAGGGCAACGAGACAGCACCTGGGCCAGAGATCTGGAGAGGGGGTGCAGAGGAAGACGGGCCTGCAGCCAGAGGGCTCACCCTCATTTCTGGGTTTTCAGAGGCAGGAGCAATGACAAGAATGAAGCAGAACCCTCAGGCCCACTAAGACGTCCTCAGATTTCTCATCCAGCAATGACGGCTCTCTGGGGTGGAGGCTGTGAGAAAAGACCCTGACAGCTGCGGGAGGAGCTCAGGTCCTGGGTCTCCCTCAGAGGAGGTGCAATCCCCACAGCTGTCCGTTCCCAGGGTCATGGTCATTTACAGACAACTGAGCCAAGAGTACCAAAGCACCTTCCCTGGAGTGGGCATTGTGGTGCAGCGGGTGAAGATACCACTTGGGACGCCCACATCACGCATCAGAGCGCCAGTTCCAGTGCAGGCTACATTACTTCCGAGCCAGCTTCCTGCTAATGCGCCTGGGAAGGCAGCAGATGTTCACTCAACGTCCTGGCTTCCTGTCCCCAGCCTGGGAGCACCTGGCTCCTGGCTTCAGCTTGGCCCAGCTCCTGCTATTGTGGGCATTTGGGGAATGAACCAGAGGATGGAAGATCTCTCTCTCTCTCTCTCTCTCTTCCTGTCTCTGACATGCTGCCTTTCAAGTAAACCATAAAACCATATCCTTTCTATGTGCGGCACATGAATATCCTGTCTGAGTCACCATTTGAGCCTAGAAGCATATGTCACTCAAACTCTGTGTGCTTGTCCCCATCAGTCACCAATTTGCTGTGTGACCTTGGGCGAGGCACTCAATCTGAGTTCCAGTTCCTGCAGTTGAAAAATCAGGGAGAGGGAGAGGAGATGGTGGGAGACCTGTGCAAGTCTGAAATCGAGGACGACAGCAGTCTGGCCGACGGACTTGTGATGGTTGTTAACGACATTTCTAAGTCCTGTGCATGGCAAGCTGTGTGCCCAACTGTGTTGGATGACTGGACCCGAACAAGCTAGGGCGATGGAAGAGAAGAACGAAAAACACAGGGTGGCTCTCTGCCCTTGCCAGCCCCCACCACCCTGCCTCCCTGCTCTCACTCCATCTACAAGCATCATTCTGTGCAGGCCTGGTACTTGATGCCCGAGACACAGATGCCATGAGACAAAGTCCCTGGCTTGCTGGAAAAGGGCAGCCGCAGCCACAGGGTGTCTTTTCTGGGAGTGACCTCTGACCGACTTAGAGCTGCACCCACCCCAAGGCAGAACTGGTCCAGGAAAGAGACAGTCAAGAGCATTTTCCTTCCCTCTCCTGTTACCTTCTTACCCTTTTCAAAAATGGTCTGACCTGTACACAGTTAGGTCAAGTCCCAAAGCAACAAGGAGCCACAGTTGACAGGTAAGATGGGATGTGTATGTGCAGGGGTGAAATTCCACTCTACAGAAGTCAATGGTGTGTTACAGCAGGTAAGAAGCTCACACAGTGTAGACAGGCTGCATTTAATATCTATCTATCGATCCATCTACCTACCTACCTACCTACCTAACTACGAGGTAAAGACAGGGTCAGAGAAGGACAGTGAGTGCCCATCTTCTAAATGCCCTATTCCTAATTCTATCACTAAATGCCTACAATGGCAGGGGCAGGAACTGAAACTGGGATCTGGGAACTCAATCCAGATCTCCCACATGGGTGCCAGGGGCCAAACCACTTGAGCCATCATCTAATGCCTCCCAGGATGTGCCTTAGCAGGAAGCTAGAGCCAGGAGTGGAGGGGCCGGGTGCTGTGGCACTGGCATCCCACATGGGTGCTGGTTTGAGTCCCAGCTGCTCCACTTCTGATCCAGCTCTCTACTGATGGCCTGTGAAGGCAGAAGATGGCTAAGCGCTTGGACTCCAGCACCCACATGGGAGACCTGGAAGAAGCTCCTGGCTCCTGATTTTGGACTGGCCCAGCTCCAGCCATTGTGGCCATTTGGAGAGTGAACCAGAGGATGGAAGACCTGTCTCTTCCTCTATCTGTCTGTAACTCTGCTTTTCAAGTGAATAAATAAATCTTCAGGAAACAAAAATAAAGGGGAGTGGTGCTGGGACTGGCACCCAGGCATTCCTTATGGGATAGAGGTGTGTTGACTCCTATGCCAAGGGCAGGTCAGCACTGGTAGAGATAAAACACTGAGAACATGGGAGGGAGTGTGCTGTGCTGATGAGCACTGGCGGGCCCAAGGCAGACCCTGTATTGTGAGTCACTGCAGCACAGCAGAGGATGACCTGCTCCCTTGCTCCCTTGGGTGCTGAAGGGTTTAGAAATTGTGTTCCCACGCGAGTAGGCAGAAGACTGCGTGAGCCTGGAAAGATGGGTTGGCGGGAGGGCTCACGGCAAGAGTGTGCATCCAGGCATCCAGCGTAAGCTGAAGTTCTCCCCAAGCCTCATGGCTACGCCCACACAGGTCACGTGGGAGGGAATCAGACACCCAACCACGGGTGGGAGTTGAGATTCCCAGGGGGAAGGACTGCTCCCAGCTTTGCCGTCAACTCCCTCTTGGCTTAGGACAGTCCCTCCCGATCCCTGGGCCTCCATTCATCTTTCTGACGAGTGAGGTTCCTTCATTTTACAGACCATCTCCTGCCATTCCTTCCAGCCCTGGACAGTGCGACTCCTCCAAGCTTCCCATGTGCAAGCAGCTACAGGTGGGAGAAGCAGCAAGCTGCTCCCCGGGCTGTGGGAAGACGTGTCATGATCAAGGCCAGGAAGTGACCTGCTGCAAACAGTAGCGTTCAAGTGCAGAAGATCCTGCCCACCAAGCTCCCTAGTGAGCAGTGGGCTGCCTCGCAAGGCAGCGAGCTCCTTGCCAATGAAGCAGAGGCTATAGTGATGATCCTCACCCTTTCCCCCAAACTTCAAGCCTCTGCCACTCCAGCTAAGTAAATGCAGACTTAAACTTCATGCTTCCCTGTCCATCACTCCACAAGTGCTCACAGTGGCCAAGAGCTAGGAGCTGGGAACTCTAGGTCTCTCGTTTGGGTGGCAGGAACCCAACCGCTTTCAGGGATCACTGCTGCCTCCCAGGGTCTGCATTAGAGGAAGGTGGAGTCAGGAGCCAAGACCTGGCAATGGAACCCAGGAACTCTGATGGGAGGTGCAGACATCTTACCCAGCCTCGTAACTGCTGGGCCATGTGCCAGCCGCCACAGGTCTGACCGTAATACACCCCAGGCAGTGGAGCCAGAAGTAGGTGGCTCCTCACTCTGGGCTATACGGCAGGCCCCTGCCCCTGGGCTCATTCACCCAGGCACTGCCACTGATTTCCAAGAGGCATGAGATGACTTGGGCACTCATCTTTCTCTCTCTCTCTCTTTTTTTAAAAGACTATTTATTTTAAAAGTCAGAGTTACAGAGAGAGAGGGAGAGGACTTCTATCAGCTGGTTCACTCTTCAGAAGGTCCCCACAGTCAACACTGGGCCAGGCTGAAGCCAGGAGTTCCATCCAGGTTTCCCAGATGGGTGGCAGAGGCCCACACACTTGGGCCAACTTCTGCTGCTTTTTTCCAGGCCATTAGCAGGGAGCTGGATTGGAAGAGGAGCAGCTGGGTCATGAACTAGCACCCATATGGGACACCAGAATTGCAGGCAGCAGCTTTACCTGCTACGCCACCGCACTGGCCCCAGATCTCTCTTTAACCTTGACCTGATGGTTTCCAAAATGTACAATGAAGACAGCTCATAATTGAAGTGGGCATAAGTGTTGCATTTTTTTTTTTCAGCAGTTGCAGATGCCATGAACAGGAAGTCAAGATGATGAATCTAAGGCTCCTGCAGGGAACAGTCTACCTTGTTGACTGACGCCAGCACTGAGGGTCAGGGCAGTTTATCAGGCAGTTTTCCTAATTCTATAGCACCCCCAGCTTCCTCCTGCTCCTGTGCCTACACTGCCTGGGCCCTGCAGGAGGCTAAGAGCAGCACAGGGAGAGGTGAATTCTTACCATTATGTTCACATCCCTCCTTCCTGTCTATATCCATCACTATTCTTGGAAGAGACACTGACGTCCTTTGTTGAAAGTGACAGGCTGGCAAAAAGCTGCCAGACGCCATAGAGCAGCACTGCCTGGCATTAAATGCCATGGCTCAGGCTCAAGTTGCCTTGAGTTCAAATCCCACCTCTCCTGTGTACACACTGGCTACAACACAACCCTTTCCTGGCTGTCAAGTTCATGCCGTGAGCCTCACTCAAACAGCACATGGCCGGGCGGGCAGCGCTGAGCCACACAGGGCTGAGTTCGCAGCCAGGCTCTACCATGCCCCAGCTCGGTGGCTTTGGCTGCTCCTAACCTCTGAAAGCTGTGACTTGGTCTGTGACAAGGGGACAGCGGTGCCTTCTATTTCTCTGTGCTGCTGCAGGATTCAGTGAGGCAGGGGGCATAGGGTCCTGAGCATAGCTCCTCAGAATTACCAGTACTTCCTGTTCCCTGGGGCCGTGGGGCCTCCTGGGGCCGAGATCTTACCTGTCTTTCCTGCACCTTTAGCTACCGTCCCTGGAGAGGCTGTTAAGCCAACTATAAGTGTTTGTTGTCCATGCAGGGTCTCTGAGTTTGGACCCTGGGAGGTTGTCAGGGAGGAAGAGGATGAGTATTCCCCGGCCCAGGCTACGAGCAGGGCTCCCGCGAAGGCTCCCTCCTCATCCTCAGAGAGACACTGAAAGGTGCTTCTGAACTTCTCCATTTTGCAGATGGTAAACTGTCAGGAACCTGCTCATGTCTTGGTTTATGACATTTTGCAATTTTTTTTTCAACAGAGAAACGTCCCTGGCCCTGGCACTGGCACTTGGGACAATTTTATTAAATGTGACATCCTGACTTAGAACCCCATAACAAATGAAACAAGAAATCTGCTCATAGTCACCTTGCCAGGTAATGATAAAAGCCAAGATCCTAACACAGGTCTCTCTGCTTCCTCCACTCTTGATGCCTGCTACAGGCAGAAGAAGCCACTAATGCTCCAGTACTAAAGCTTATATGTATTGAACAATTTTTTTAAATGCAAAAACCTCTCATTTTTATTATGAATGAGTAACTGTCACAAAATAGCTGTAGGGCTGGGATGTTTCCAGGATCACAAAAAGTTTTAGTGTTGATAATACACCATAATGACCCCCAAGAGGTGGGTGTTACGGCCCTCTTTCTATAGACAAGATCTGCAAGGCTCATTGGCTTGCTCAGGGGGCAGGGCTCCTGCACAGAGACTCCACACCGAGGTCAGAGCCCAAGCCCAGTACCCTTGCAAGCTTCTCCAGAAGCTGCAGGCAAACCCCTTCCACCTCAATGGAGAGTGCCCATTCCAACCCAGCAAGTCCCAGCAGCAAGGTGGCCCCCTGCTCACATGACTGTCACCTTCTTCCTCAGGCCCTACAAGGCCCCCCTCTAGGGGCAGAGCAAAAAGCATCCAACTAATCCTATCCATCAGAGAGATGCTTTTCTTCCCGGATGACGCAGCCACACATGGGCTTTCTGATAGAAGCTCAGGAGATCCTGGGCAGGTGCTCTATCATCAGCGTCTCTAAACCAAGTTGTACCTGAAACAGGTAACAGTTATGTGCCCCGAAGTCCTCTGCAGAGTGCCTAGCTCAGTCCCCAGGCTCTGGAAAGCAAAGGGCAACACTGACAATGGCCGTGCAGCACTGCAGGCTGGCGGGGCTGCTCCTGAGCTCTGCTAAGCTGCTTTCATGCACTTTCTTTCATGCCGTCTTCCCAAGAGCCCTGGGAGGCAGGGCTAAGAGGAAGCCTGTGCGTTGAGCCCCGGCTCACCCACCTCCCGGCTGCTGCAGCCTGGCCAAAGTTACTCAGATCTCTGTGCCCACTTTCCTGACTCAAAAGAGAGTAAGCAGCCATCAGATAGGGGTTGGGGGGATTTATGTACAGTGCTAAGAACATGCAGGGTGCATAGCAAGGAGTGGGAGCTACTGTTCTGTTTCCCAGAGGAGAACACACACGCTAAAAAGGGAATTTGCTTGTGCTCCGGACCAGACTGGAACCCGAGCCATGCTTGTGGCATCCTTTCTGTGTTACCTGCCTGTCCCCCTCACCTGGCATTCAGTGGGTGCTCCCTGAGTGCCATCACCATCGTCACCACTATTATGACTATTACTGTCCCTATTGAGAACGCTCACTCCAGTGCTGTGCCCCCTGCCAGTGCCAAGGTTACCGGCTCCCAGCCCCTGCCCTTGCTCTACCACCGCATGAGGTGCTGCTTCCAGAGCTAGGACCCAGATGCTGCCCACTTTATTTCAATGCTGAAAGTGTACGTTCTGTGGGTGCCACCTGGCTCCTTCCCCAAGTTAATTCTTTTCTTTCAGCGATGGAATATTTTATTTTTCCAATTTCACAATCTACTTATGTTAAAAAAAAAAAGGAATAGAAAGAAATCCAATCAGCTCAGCTCAGGTTTGCGAAACAAATAATGTAGCCAGCAGAGAACCTTAATCAAAGAGTTATATTCATAACCACAGCGATTGCTGCTCTGCCTAATGTATCCAGCTCAGGGCATCCTGAGAAATGTCTCCCAGCAACACAGGAGGCCGTGCAGGGTGCAGGGACACTGCTGAGCGGGGCATACCTCCAGCAGTGGCACCTTGGTAAATCTCAAGCAACTACGGACGGGGAGGATGTTCCCCTGCAGCTCCACCCACACCCGGATGTCACGTGACATTGTATCACTACAAGGACTTGGGAAATACAGACTTGTACCTGCACGCTTCCTTTGTCTCCTGGAAGAAACAATGTGCAAAGGCCATGCAGCCTGAGGGATCTAGAAGACAAGTACTTCGGAGTCTGGCTGACAGGGGTTGCAACCCCAACCCTGCCACTCACCTGCTGTGTGACTAGGATGTGTTCCTTAACCTCTCTGAGCATCAACCAGGAAACGGAGGTGATCACACCTACTGGAGACTGACGATTGAACAAGAGAACAATGAGTGTCCTCCTAGACTTGAACTTTGTATTCCCAGGGCACAAGGAGCACAAGGCCTCCTCTACTGTAAGTCTAATACTTACTGTCTATGCCAACAGTTCCAACGTGTGCTGTTTACTGGGTGATTACTTAGAGCCAGGGATCATGCTAAGCTTTGTACATGTATGAACTTATTTTACCCTAAAACACCCCCTACGAAGGGATGGGCAACATCCGACCCACAGGCCATATAAGGCCTGTGAAATCATTTGGTCGGGCCCTGCCAAGGCTACTGTAGGCAGGACTCAAAATTTAATAAATGTAAAACAGGCTAATGTCTCAGTGACCATTTTGTATGGCCTGTGAATGATGTTCTAAATATCCAAATGGCCCTTGGCAGAAAGAAGGTTTCCCTATCCCTACAGCAGGCATTGTTCTCTCCTTCCCAGCTTTGAGAGAACCAAGGCTCCGAGAAGCCGGGACACTTTTCCAAAGTAACCCAGCTAGAGAGCAGGAGGCAGGGAGGCTCCCAGGATCACAGAGCCAAAGCCGGGCTTCAAACTCTGGCCCGTCCACTCTCCCTCTTTGTGCTGCCCCCTCGTTCCATGGCATCCATCACACTCCAAGCCGATTCCTGAGGAATGGGCTTTCCCTCTTCTTTCTCCTTTCGGCCTCACTGTCTAGGACTCCTCAAAGCAACACAGAAATCAGGGGGCTTGCTCCGAGTTACTGAGCAGACACCCTGCTGCCCTGGCTGCGGATTCCTAGGCTTCCGGTCCTAGGGAATCGTCCTCCCCTGAATGGCTCTGGAGGTCGGGGGGACCCTCTGGCAAAGCTGACCTGGCCTGCTTGTCCCACACATACTGTCCCAAGATGGCAGCTGGCAGGCCTGGCGCCGCCCCTGCCCTGATCTTGCAGGCACTGGCTCCAGTCCCCCCAGGCTCTCCGGACTGCGACTTGCTCCTGCGCAGGCTGGATTCATTTGCTCAGCAAATATTTCTGTCAGCTGCTGCCCATCTTGGCGTCCCCAGGATCCTATGAATATGGCTTTCCCCATGTTTACTTCTCACATAATCTGTATTTGGTAACTAATCACTAATCGTTTCCCCATTTTTAATCAAACGCATTAGAGCTGGCGTGTAGAGTGTCTGGTGGCAGGAGCCGTGTGACTGGGTCCCCAGCACCTGGTGCACTGCTGATCTGAAGTAGGCCTTGTGTTTGCTGAGTGAAGGAGTGGACAGGTGAAGGGATGGATGCTTGATCCTAGGCAGGAGAGCCCGACCGGTGGGAACACAGGGTCAGAGAGAGCAGGCCCCAGATCCCAGCTGGACCATTTACAAGCCTTTGGATCTTGCGTGGGTCACTTTATGTTCTCTGAGGCTCGGCTAGGAGATGACGACCATTTGACCCCTCTTGCATATTGCTTAATGCTGAAGAGTCATAACGACAACAATGAAAAGAAAAATAATGGCAGCCAATGCAAACATAGGGCACTGCAGGTGGTGGGCTGTATTCTAAATGCCGCACCTGGACTAACCCAACCTGCATAATAACCCACGCGGTCGTTACTGTCATTATTCTCATCACTTGACAGATGGAGAAACTGAAGTACACGGAGTTGCCCAAGGATGGATCTGCAGGACAGAGACAGGATTCAACCTCAGGCGGTCTGGCTCTAAACTCTGTTCCTTCACCCTCAGGCTGTGCTGCCTCGGACCGTAGGGTGCCCCGGCTTGGCCACACTCACGAGGCAAGAGCCCTAACGGTTGCCCAGTGCAGCCCTGCTGCAGGATGGTGAGCCGTGTTCCCTGGGCTTTGTGCAGTTCTGGCAATCGCTCACAGCCTGCTCCACTGGCATGGGCTGTCATGGCCTAGGAATGGCGGTCTGGGACGCAGTGTGAGATGCTGCTAGAACCCCGCTCTGCTGGTCACAACACCACAGAGGCCTCAGTGGGCAGGAGGGAAAGCGAAGCGGGTTCTGTCCACTCTGTCTCCAGTGTTGAGAAGCCCTGCAGGACCCCTGTGGCCCCAGCTGATCCCTCCCACCAGACTTTTCCCCTTCTGAGAACCTGCTGGCTGTTGGATGCCCACCGTTTCTTTTTATTTTATTTTATTTTATTTTATTTTATTTTATTTTATTTGACAGCGAGAGAGAAAGACAGAGAGAAATGTCTTCCCTCCGTTGGCTCACCCCCAAAATGGCCGCTATGGCTGGTGCTGCGCCGTTCCGAAGCCAGGAGCCAAGTGCTTCCTCCTGGTCTCCCATGGGGTGCAGGGCCCAAGCACTTGGGCCATCCTCCACTGCACTCCCAGGCCACAGCAGAGAGCTGGACTGGAAGAGGAGCAACCGGGACAGAATCCGGCACCCATATGGGATTCCAGCGCCGCGGAGGATTAACCAAGTGAGCCATTTCTTCTAATACAGGAAGGTATCCTTTTGTCTCAGGGTGAATTTGGGTGGGACTGGTATCCAGTGAGAACACCCCCTTCTCCCCTGGCCAGAGCATCCCATTCCAGCAGTTATGCAGCCTGGGGCCTCCCTATCCCCGTCCTCCACCCCTGAGGCTGAACTCGATTCAGAGACCGGACACACCCCACAGTGCCCTCCCTTCAGACACACCCAACCACACCCTCCTTTGTTGCTGAAACCACAAGGAACCTGCAGGGCTGTACCCTAATGCAGATGCATGGGTGCGTTCCCCCACTGATCTATGGACCCTGGAGACAGCTCACAGTCATTGCCATGTCACTGGCACCCAGCCCAATGCCTGCCACATGGTGGGCTGCCCCAGTGGGGCCAACAATGGAACAGGAATCACTTCAGGACTGTTTAAGCATCCTCTCCAGACTGGAAAGTGGGACCATTTCTACTTGGTTAGAAGTGTCCTGGGATGACTGGTGGATGGTAACTCTGAGAGACCGTCCACTGCCAGGTGGACAGAGTGCGCCCTGTGTGCACGGCCAGGCCTGGAGGCAGGGCAGGGCACTGCAAGGCAGGCTGGGCCGCATCCCTCGCAGGCACCGTTACTAATCTCACTTATGCATATCGATTTGTCTTCCTCCCTGAGGACAAACTACCTCATCCCTCCTTAATCTAATGACTGGAATTAGGCGAAAGCAGCCATCTGATCCGTGTTAGGCATCACCCGAGAAAGGAAGACATCAAACGAGATCTTGCAACAAAACCTTTTAACATCTCCTTTCTCCTAACTGCCCATGCAAATCAGGCAGAACAATTCCAAATGGGGACTGGAGTCTGAGGCTGTGGTTGTTGGCCAGGCCCTGTCTTGTGGGGTGGGGGTGGGGGTGGGGGTCAGCCAGGGAGCACGCCCTGGTGGGGGCCGGTGCATCCTCCTCAGCCTGTGCACAGCCTCCAACACCCTGCACACTGCTAGGGCCTTGAAATCTACGTTCCCTCATCCCATTTCACAAGTGAGGAACCCAGAGCTCAGGGAGGAGCAGGGTTCACTTGCATATGGCCAGAAGCTGGTGAGTTCAAAGCTGGGGGCAGCTTGGCCTCCCTGGATGGTGTGTGTTCGAGGATTCAGTGACACTGGGCAGCCAGCCCTTGGCAGGCCATTTTTCACTCGGCGTGCTGAGTCCCACCTGCATCCTGGCACCGCGCAGGCCAAGAGGGGAGCGGGGCAGCTGCAGCTCTGTCAGGTATCTGGACATCCTGGGAGCTGGGCCTGGGCAGGGAGTCCAAAGCCAAGTGCACTGTGTCCAGGGGACTCCAGGATGGCTCGCGGACCTCTGCTGCTCCCTCTTTAGAACTCAAACGTGGCATTTCGGAATGCCTCTACATGTCCAAAGCCTCTGTGAGCGTGGGGTCTGGCTGGCCCCTTCACACACACTGGAGGTCCCAGCTATAATTACAGATAGCTCCTCTCTCACCCTCCCTGTCTGCCTTGTCTGAGCCCATCTGGGAGATGAAACAGGGCTGTGACCGATGCAGGCTGGCATGGCAGGCAGGCTCCCCGGGGGAATCCTGATCGCCCAGGCACGGATCCGGGAGGCCTGGAGACAGAAGGCATCTGGCCAAGGCAACAAGGGGGTGTTGGTATTGGGGAGCAGCTGTCTGGGTGACAGCTCAAGGCCAGTCTGGTCAGGAGCCCATCACTAGGCTGAAATCCCACACGGCCTGTTTCCCTTCTAAGACCTGGGAGTATGGAGTCAATCCATGGACATTTTTTTTTTTTTTTTTTTTTTTAAGCTGAGCAAGGGAGGAAAACAAAGAATGAGACAGAGAAAGGGTAAAGGAGAGACCAAGAGAGTTCTTCATTTACTGGTTTACTCCCCCAGATAACCACACAGCCAGGGCTGGGCTAGGCTGAAGCCAGGATCCAGGAGCTCTATCCAGGGACCCAAGTATGTGGGCCCGCATCTGCTGCCTCCCTTGGAGCACATTAGCAGGAAGCGGGGGGGGGGGGGGGGGGGCAATGATCCCAGGCATTCTGATATGGGATGCGGGTGTCCCAGGTGGCAGCTTAACCCACGGCACTACAACAGTAGCCTCACACCAATGGGCTTTTGTTGGTACCTACTCTGTACAAGGCCTTGTGAAGGGCACAGAGCAAGGGAGGGGTGGCACGAACGTCACCCGTGTCAGGTGAGCAGTCAGGCTTCGGTACAATGGCTAACAGAACACAGTGTGGGAGCTGCTGTTGCCCGGGGGGAATGCTTAGTGTGATGGGGCTGCGAGGGACTGGTGTTCCCTTGGGAAACTGATAGAGAGCGTGTGGAGAAGGCAGTACACGCCGACCAGTGCCACTGTGCAGCAGGCACTCTGTAGAACACAGCAATTCCATGCCTCAGGGGCCATCTCTGGAGACTACACAGGATGGGGGGGATTAAATGACAGCAACAAGGTTTAAGATATGCAGGGACAGTGTGCGCAAAGGCAAGCAGGTGGAAAATAAAAGGACAGGTCTGAACCATTCAAAAGGGGATTCACTGAATTAGGCCTTCCTCTCACGACAGCTCTGGCTACTGAACTCTGCCTGTGTTTTCGCCCAGTGTCTCCAAAGAGGCCAACGTGTCTAAACACTTCTTCAGGTCTCCACTTCTCCCTGGAGTCCACACAGTGCTCTGCTGACTCAGTAGTTACTGACAAAATAAGGACTATACTAGTATAGGAGATTGTGCTGACCCAAGAGCCAATCCTATTTCTGGATATCCTACCTATAGGTAGCTTGACCATCAGGAAGAAAACCCTTTGCTTGGTGACTGAGTGTGTGAATCAATAGCGTGGACACGTTGGTCAAATGTGGGAGTAGTGTTTGGCAGTTGTTGTAGCTCCAAAGGCTGACTACGTGTGCGACATTAGGAAAGGAAATCAAACAAAACTGTTTGCAAGCAGAAAGTACAAGCAGGTGTGCTAGGGCAGTGTGGTGGGGAGACAGAAAATCCCAAGGCTGATGGAGGGGTGAGGGAGGAGGGGCACAGCACTCAGGCCACCCTCAGCACCACGTCCTCCCCGTCACCACCCCCCGGCTGGAGGGATCCACTCGGCTAGGGGCTCCTTTCTCAAGGACCCTTTTCCTGGAGCTCCTGCGACATAGCAGGCATTGAAACAGCAGACAGGACACAACGACAAGACATTGGTGTCTGCTCTCAAATGGAAGGCAGAGCAATGAACACTCGGAATCCATGACCTCATCAGTCATCCAGGACCGCACGCTCAGAGAGCTTCCAACTTGGTTTCATACAAGGTCCCTATCTTAGAATTCTGTTATTTTTAAGTATAGAATCATTTTAAGAGCTACAGAGAAAGCATTTGACAATATCCATTATTTTACTATTATTATTATTTATTTGAAAGACAGAGTGACATATATATATATATATATATATATAGAGAGAGAGAGAGAGAGAGAGAGAGAGAGGGAGGGAGGGAGGGAGGGAGGGAGGATCTTTTATCTGCTGGTTCACTCTCCAAAGGGCTACAACAGCCAAGTCCAGGAAAGGCTGAAGCCAGGATCCTGGAACTGCATTCTGGTCTCCCATGTGGGTGGCAGGGACCCAAGTACTTGAGCCATCTCACACTGCCTTCCCAGGTGCATTGGCAGGAGGCTGGCTCAGATGTAGAGCAGCCAAGATTTGAATCAGTCTTCTGATATGGGATGCTAGCATTGCAAGCAGTAGCTTAACCCACCGTTGCCATATGCCAGCCCCTTGAAATTCTTCAAACATTTATAACAAGGGGCCCTATATTTTTGTTTGTTTGGTTGGATTTCCTTCAGAAGCAGACGGAGAGTCGGCACACATAAGAGCAAGCATATGTGCTCCTGTCAGCTGTTTCACTCCCCAAATGCCCACAATGACCACGGGGCCAAAGCTGACAGGCAGGAACTCAACACATGCCTCCCACATGTGTGGCAGGAATCCAACCACTGAGCCATCATTGCTGCCTCCTGGGGTCTGCAGGAAGCTGGAATCAGAAGCCTGTGGATGAATTTAATTAAGCCTTGCCAGGTACTCTGGGCATCCTAAGGGGAGTCTTAAACCACTAAGCCAAAAGCCTGCTGGGCTCTGTATTTCCATCATGCACTGGGCACCATAAATTATGCAGCCCTTGCTACACACAGTGAAAGAACACCTGTCATCCACTTCCCATCCTACCCTTTCCCCCTGAGCAGCAACAATGTGGTTTGGGGACCTGAACCCCACCAAAGACGTCTGGGTGGCCTAAAGATGATACCAGCCTGAGACTAGCAGTGCAAAACCATGGCACAAACCTGAGTCCTTCAAGATACTGCTGGTCTCTGGAGCAGCCAAGCCTAGGGCCCACGCTACATCTGGGCTTCCTTTTATGGACACAATTTATATGTCATAATGCTTGGTGCTTTCTGTTCATCACAGCCCACAGTCTCTCCACTGGCACAGAGTCAGACTCACTGTTTTCAAACGCTGATTCTCCCACTTTCCAACAATACACCATTGGGCAAGTCCTCTTTTCCCTCCTCCACTAGAAAAATGAGGGCAGAGAATCATGATTTAGAAGACTGTGGTGAAGATAAAAGGGAGTAGTGCTAGCAAGGGTGCTTGGGCAGTGCCTGGCATGTAGCAGGGGCTCAATCAATGATAGTTATGATTACAAGGCCAAAGGTTGGACCCAGGAGAAAACTGCACTGCATTCTCTGTTGATGAGGAGTTAGGACCTCGACTTCCCAGCTATAAGAAGCAGCAGAGCAGAACTATTTTTTAAAAATACCTTTCTCTTGGTGTGGGTGTCGTGCAGCGAGTTGAGTCACTGCTTGGGACACCCACATCATGTATTTGAGTGCCAGTTCAAGTCCTGGCTCCTTCTCTTCTGATCCAGATTTTTGCTAACGCACCCAGGGAAGGCAATGGATCATGGCCCAAGTAACTGGGTCCCTGCCAGCCTCGTGGGAGACCTGGATGGAGTTCCTGGCTTCTGGATGTGGCCTGGCCCAGCCTCAGCTGTTTGTGGGCCTTTGGAGAATGAACCGGTAGATGAAGATCTCTCTGTCTCTATCTCCTGCCTTTTTTTTTTTTTAACTTTTATTTAGTAAATATAATTTTCCAAAGTAAAGTTTATGGATTACAATGGCTTCCCCCCCATTACTTCCCTCCCACCTGCACCCCTCCCATCTCCTGCTCCCTCTCCCATTCCATTCACATCAAGATTCATTTTCAATTATCTTTATATACAGAAGATCGATTTAGTATATATTAAGTAAAGATTTCATCAGTTTGCACCCACACAGAACATAAAGTGTAAAATACTGTTTCAGTACTAGTTATAGCATTACTTCACATTGGACAACACATTAAGGATAAGTCAGTCTTAAAAATACTCCTCTCAGCAAACACAGAAAATTTTAACTAAACGAATATAATGAAAGAACTTGACAAGCAAGCTCAATGACTTTGCCCACTATGGCAGCAGTTAGTTGGTGAGTTGCTTTCTTAGAAATCTGTGTATTTCCTTATCACTCCTTACAGTGGGGCTTTCCTCTTGACAAATGCTACCTGCAAGGTTCACC
Organism: Oryctolagus cuniculus; assembly: GCF_051225735.1. Classification (NCBI taxonomy): domain Eukaryota; kingdom Metazoa; phylum Chordata; class Mammalia; order Lagomorpha; family Leporidae; genus Oryctolagus; species Oryctolagus cuniculus. The sequence continues at coordinate 70,017,978 of NC_142867.1, forward strand.
CACACAGCCTGAAACAGTAAAGCTGTGACTTGGCAAAATTAAAACAAGCCCATATCCACTAAGAAAGACACAAACCTTAGTTTCTATTATTATTTGAGTAGCCTTCTTAATTCTTATTCTGCATTTTAACTTTGATCTCTTCAAAATTTCTAGCCTCTTCCTCTGTGTCCCTCAACAAAACAAAGCAAAAAGCACCAAGTGAGGTGCATATAATTTCAGCTTAAGATCTTCATTTGGGTACAGAATGAATTCAACTTATTAGGCGGTGGGTGATATACAAATTCTATGAATTGCTACTTTAGCTATTTGTGAGTGTGTATGTGTGTGTGTGTGTGTGTGAGAGAGAGAGAGAGAGAGAGAGAGAGAGAGAGAGAGAAAGAAGAAGAAGGAGGAGGAGGAGAAAGAGGAGGAGGAGGAAAAGAGGGGGAGAAGGTGGAGGAGGAAGAGGAGAAGGAGAGAAGAGGAGAAGAGAAGAGAAAATGATAGAGAAATAGTTCTCCTTGTTGCCCACAGGCTCACAATCTTGATCATTTTGTGCCTGGATAATTCCAAGAGAATCTTGGAAAATTCCAACTGGGTGCATCACAGAGTAATTTTTACCCATCCTTAAAATGTATCTTCATGAGGAAGGAAAGTGCCAGGAACTGGGGTCTGTTAGCAACTTGAAGGACACCTACCCAAGTGTGGGAGTTTCCTAAAATGCAGATGCTTTCACACCCCCTTCTGTGTCCGCTGAGAAGTCTTACCATATGGTCTTCTCACAGCCTGCAGAAGGATGTTTCAGAAGGTCCCTTCCCTGCCCAAAGCCCTTCCACAGCACCTTGGTAACCTCAAGTCCAAGTTCCTCAGCCTGGCATTGAAGGTCCAATAAGACTCAGCCCCTTCTAAAGCCTTGTCTGTCACTACATGCCTTATATTAAGGATCCTGTCCCAGCCACACAATCAGCCATTTCTCAATCAAGAGTTAAAGGCAATTAGCAACTCCAGGAAACATGAAGGCATGCACAAGGAAGGAGTGATGGTTATATAAGGTGATGGTTATATAAGATGATTTCAAAAAGTTTATTAAGAAAATGAAAGTAAAATGTAAGTTTGTTTTGGTAGAGTAGAAAAGATTTTTGAAAGCCACGCATAGTGTCTTCATAATGTGCATTTTTCCATGAATTTTTTGGAGACCCTTCATAGCATAATACTTGGTTCTGGAAGCAAAGAGAGCAAACCACACACACACACACACACCCTGAAGCAGATACATTATATAATCATAGCTCTATAACCAATAACTTCATATTTAACACAAAATGGCTATGGCAATCATGTTAGCCTGGTGGGAGAGGCAAACAAGAGAGGAGGTATAGGGTGGGGGTTTTCCTTTTATCGCACAAAGTCAACAGATAATGTCTAAAATTGACAAATGAAGAATTAGCAGTCCACACACATATTTAGACATGGAGGTAAGCAACAGAGGAAACAGCTAGAAGATACTAAAGCTGTTGCCTTCACAGGGGTGGGGCCAAGAAATGGAGTCGCTGGGGTAAGGGACTGCTATTTTGTTATTATAAACCTTTCACTAAAATCTGACTACTAAGCTTTCGTGCACACACCACTTTCATTAAAAATAATTACAAATAAAAGGTTTTTCTGAGCACTGTAGAGGCATAGCTTTACCATGGGGTTTGATGTTGATGTTACAGACACTGTAAGAAAGGACACAGTAAACAGAGCTGCAGGGTGGTATTTTACAGATCAAGATAACTGGCTTTCTAATGCGGTGAACACCAGTGATTAGAAGAATCATCTGGAAGCCATCAATGACACAGACTTTTGAAGGCTTTGGAAATGCTTATTTACCTGGCTTTGCAGATGATTATTTTCTAGGTTTGAGGGATAAAGATTAAAATCTTTATGATGCTGTACATTTTTGCTGCTTGTTATAAGGCACTGATATTCACCAAAGTATGTTTCTCATGTAGGCCATTAAAATTGTGTTTCTTTGCTGGCTGTGCACTACTCCTCAGTGGGCTCTTTGTAGTCTGCGTGTGAGCACGATGTTGGGATCCCTACACATGGATTGCTTTGCTGCATGCCTGGAGCGTGTTCCTGACAAATTATGTGCTCGCATGCACTGTGGCTACCGGCATAAGAACCGATTTAATGCACAAGTAGTTTGCTTGCTGCTGTGTGTGTGCCATTTCTTACTGGTATATTTGCTTTATCTACACAGACTGCATAGCAATTTATTCCACTTTATTTTCCACAAAAAGAACCAATGATGTATTGCTTTTGTATTAGGAAAACAAACAAACAATATTTGTAAGGAAAGTAGCATGCTCTCCTCTACTCTTCTTCATTCTTCTACACAGAAGAATCCAGCAGGTGACAGCACATATTAGCACATGGTCAGGGACAGGATATAAAAGAGGGAAAGTTGACACAGATAAAAAATAATAAAAACGGTATTGTGGGGAAGGAGTGGTGGGATTTGAATAGTGGCTGCTGTGGTTGAACACAGAGGGTCTCAGAGTCTCCCCTGTTGCTCAGAATCAGGTTGGCTCTATCCCAAAGCACTTAGCAGACCCAGCCCTTCAGATGTGATGGTCACGTACCCCTGTGCTAAAGGCGCAGGGTGCTTCCATTTCAGGGCTTAGAAGACGCCCGCAGAGCTTTGTGTCAGCTGAGCGGACGATGTCCCTCAAGCCAGGAACCACGTCAAAGCTCTGATCTTCTCAGGGTCGGCACTTGCCTGGCTCAGCTCTGTGCCTTCCATCCCAGAAGGCGGCAAAAAGCCCTGTTCTCTCTCTCTCTCACCACGCAACCGTCCTCGATGAGAGCCTGAGCTTCCCTTCTGAACTTCCCTACACCTGCTGGGATGAGCCGGGCCTGTCTCAGTCTGTCTCGCCATTATTCCCGCATCCTCTCCTGTGCAGAGCACCAAAGCCAGGTCCCCCTCGCTGCCCACTGGTTCCTGCCATCTGAGGATGGTCCTGTAGCAGGGGTCGCTGCCTTCTCTGAGGCTGTCACCATCATCATCGCACCCCCACCCACCCATACTGCCCCAGCAAGCAAAGGGTCCCAGCCCTGCCCACGATTCTACTACAGGCAGCAAACACAGCAGGTGCCAGGGATCTGGGCTCTACGTGTGCAGCCTGGAGTCAAGTGGCTGGCAGCAGCTTCCTGGAAGAAGTCTGGAGGCCGTGGCAAGGCTGTCCGCCACCCTCCTGCTGGAATATCTTGAGAGGGCGACATGATACTTGAAGCACAGAAGGGTTTCCCCCACGGTCTTAACCCGAAAGGCAGACATAGGAGCCTGGGAGGAAAAGTAGTGGCGCCCTAATGCAGGAACAGCTCAGAAATGTGCAGGCAGCTGACAGGATAGGCTGCACAGCCTTGAGAAAGATGAGGGCATACAGGAGAACTGCCTATGGACGGACCGGACGAGAGGCAAGGGCAGGAGAGGGGGCTGCAGTGTGGGCTTAGCAGCCAGATCCACACAGGTGCCGAGTCCACCTCTCCCATCTGCTGGCTGTGTGACGTCACACTGCATCACTCGCTGGATTCCATGTTCCTCATAATTAAAGGGAATAACTACGCCTAGTCCATAATTGCACAACAAATCACTGTTGGAAGAGTTAAGTGAGGAACAGTGGAGAGGTGTCCCTGGTGGGCTTCCAGGGAGACAGGTGGCACCACTTGCCTTGCTCTCCTCATCTGTACAATGGAGGCGACGGCTACTTTTTGAATTTGAGGGTCCCAGGACGGTGACACTGCATGCTTGTGACATCTTTGAGTCTGACTTGTAGAATAAAAACTCACCAGTGGGATAATAATGGTGAACAGAGTAACTGTGACCCTGATGGTGGGGGTCTCGGCTGTTGCAGGTGCTGGCCTGTACCTGCAGCCTGTTGGGCCACCATGCAGATGGGGAAGCCCCCCCTCACCCTCAGAATGCTCATTACCCATGCCTCTGGCCCCAGTGCCCTGTGCATCTGGATTCCTTAAAGGGCGCCTTGTGATCCACTTCATGCTGCCGCCCTCCCCAGTGTCCTGGCCGCGTTCGTGGTGGGTGAACAGCGCTGTCGGCTGAGGTTGAAACAGGCAGGACAAAGCAACAGCAATCAAACCGCTTCCGTGTGTGGCAGGTAATTACAGAATCTGCTAAATTACAGTGATTACGCATCGCCAAGGAGAAGTCAAAAGAAGTCTCCAGCAACTTCGGAGGTGGGAGCGGGGGAAAGTTTAATTAAACAGCTCTTTGCAACTGATTTAATCTCTCCTTTGGAAAAATCCACAGGTCCAGAAGAGAGCAGGGGGAGAGGGCTAGGGGAGGGAGCCCAGGGAAACCACTGGGTCTCTAAAGGGTTCTCAGGGAGTAAGTGATGACAAGGGAGCTGGTGGCCTTTATTATGGAAATCCACGACTTAAACCCTGGATCTGGGCATCTGGGGGAGGTGGCCCAGAGGAGGCCAGGGTTATAATAGCTCCTAATATCCTGCTGGGGCCTATTTGCATAAATACAGGCAAGCCAAGCTTCAGGTGCCTGTGGATTTTCTAGGGGAGGATTTATTCTCCTGTGTCAAAAGTTCACCACCCCCAGACTCTGTCATTTTGGTGTGAAATGTGCCCTTTTTTAAGCCACCACACATTGAAAACAAAGGCCTCGCTGCTGGGAGCCTATTTTACCAGCAAAGGTCTCTTTGAAGACTAATTAAATTTAGATCCTGGACAGAGCAGAATTCTCTGCCAGTGCAGGGTGGGGATGGAGGGAAGGAGCAACCCAGAGGGGGCGGGGCAGCCGTGCACCTGGTGCTGCACCAAGTGTAATTTCTGCCCAGGGCGGGGCCGGCTTCTAAGGACTTGGGAAGAGCCTATTGAGCTGGCCCGTGCTGGTTTTAGGGAAACACAGTTCTAGGGAAACCATCCGTGAGCACCTGGTGTCCTGCTGACCTGGGCAGCTTACTTCAGTTTTTTAGGTCTCATTGTGCACACCTGCTCTGAGGACCTTCTGTGATTTTAATATGATGGAATATCGAGATGATTAATCACCAGAGACTTGGGAAGGAACAAAGAGAAGCTAACTGACCCGTGTCCCCAAAGCTCTATGCATGCCATTACCCTACTCAGAAACTTGCTGTAGCTCCTTGTGGCCGGCTGCACACTGCTCAATTCTCCCCATTCAGTGAGCTGTAGTGGAGTAAGAATGGCAATGGACTTGGAGCTGGTCCTGCCTGCGGACAGACAGGTCCCTCTGCCTGAAATTCTTCATCCCTCCCCACAGGGCTATTTCTCATGCATTTGCTGTGAGTGATTTTGACAATGACTTGCCCTCTCTGAGTCTTGATTGCTTTTTCTATGCAATAAGAAAAGTGCAAAGCCTCAGTGCCAAAGTTCCTTGGGAAGATAAAGTTCAGCGGCCCACGGGAAGTGTCTCCTCTGGGCTCTAGCGGCTCCTCTCTGTGGCAGCCTGTGAGTGTGACAAAGGCTGCACTGGCTACCAACAGGCAAAGGAGCACAAACCTTACCCCAGGCATCTTGACTGCAAACTCAAAGAATATCCCAGAAATTCTAAAAAGGGAACCGTGTGAATAAGAGGCCTTTCTTCTGATGGTGGCAATGATTGAAACCAGGCCTTCAGCAAAGACAAATTCGACACACTCTAACCCTTCAGAGGCAGGAAGCTATCACACAAAGGTCATCTTCTAGGGCCAGACATCATGGGGCTGGGGTGGGGGTGGGGTGGGAGTGGGGGAGAAGGCTTCCCAGTCCTTCTGCTTTCATTTCCCAGTGTTGCCGGGAGCGCTGGAGAATCCTCAGGGCCTCCTCTGCTGCTCCTTAAGCAAACACCTCCTGTAACTCCAAATCTCACTTTGTCATTTTGATGACCGCCGTCCTCCTGCCCACGCTTCCTCCTTGGCTGGCTTAATGCCTCTACCCCCTACTCCTAGAGGGCTGAGGGCACTTTTAGAGCAGCCCAAACATACCAGCCTCTCTGCCCACCAGTCACGCGGAAAATCATCAAACGGGCTAGGGAGAGGGGCCCTGCCTACAGTTTCCCACGTACCAGGCAGGGTTCCCCTGCCCTCTCCCTCTCAATCCCTGTCTGCCTCCCCCAAAGCCACTATTATTAAAAGGCACAGAACCGCCTGGTCCTACGGGCAGCCCCAACACGGACTAGAAAGTAAGGACAGCCAGAGCCTGGCCAGGAGGAGCAGCAAGAAGGAAGCTGAGGTCGGGCAGTTGCCTGATTCATCGGTCTGTTCTCGCTGCCGTCATATACAAAAGAGGTACAGAACATGGCGTGGGTGTGTCATTGGCATCGAAGCACCTAGAATCACTGACAGGAAACAGTAGCCACTCGTCCTGTGAGGGAGAAGGACAAAGACCCCAGCACCCTCTGACTTTTGACAGACAATTTTATCAACGCCTGGCTAAGTGCCTAGTGAGGCAGTGGCCTTGTTCCCCCACTGGGGTGTCTGGTTGAGTGACAGCCCTGGTCGCCATGCTGGTGAGGGGTGCAGTCTTAGTTGTATGGCCCTCCCCAGGCTAAGGAACCTGTGGGCTTGAGTGACTTCACTGACAGATGGCAATGACAACACAGGTGGAGTATCCTTTATCTAAAAATGCCTGGGACCAGAGGTTTTTCTGCTGTTGGAGGGTTTGTATGTGTATTTTGGATTTGGGAATCAATTTTTACCAAATGAGCACCCCTGATGTTAAAATCCCAAATCCGAAATACTCCCACATCCACCTTTTGAGCACCAATGTGACACTCCAACACTGCTCAGCATGTAGTAATAACGACCTCATGGGTTAGGGGAGGTCTTAGAGGCAGAATTCTCGCAAAGCACTTTGTGGATGGCCTGGCACGCAGCAAGTTCGCTAGTGCCGCCTAATGGGACAACATAAATGTGAGCCGCTGTCGCCTAACGACTAACATAATCATACAGCTTCCTTGGGAGGTGACCTCACTGAAGGCCTCAACTCAACTTCCAAAACCCATCAAAGGTCCAGATCTTCGAAAAATGAAACAAGTGACAAAGCAAACAAACAAACCGTCGCGACCCCCCCACCCCCGCCCAGGCTGAGGGACTCCAGTCCTGAGGGACACTGGCCAGTCCATCACAGCAGTTCTGTACCACTGGCCAAGGAACAGCAGGTACAGTCCCCCAGTTTGATGCTGCCACGGCCTCCCACTTGCCCTCTGGTCACGACAGGGCTCTGTGAGTATGCGTGGGACAGGGGAAGGGAGGAAGGGCTCCGAACACCCTCTGAGGTCTTGTCTCTGCAGGATGGCTGGGGCTGAAAATCGAGCCTCCACAGGGGAACTTGACCGAGCTGCATTCAACACCTCTCTCCTGCTCGTTTCCCACCTCTGCACAAATGAGGGAAGTGAGAGTGACATGGCAGAGCCACAGGGCTAGGCTTCAACACCCTGGCCACTGAGCTCTTCCAACAGGGACAGCGATGCACCCTGGCGGGCTAGTAGGGGAGGGGCAAAGACTCAGCCCTGCCTCCCCACTTCTCCAGGAGCCAAGCTCCCCAGGTAGCACCACTTATCAAACCACCTGTCAATCAGGAGCTGGCATTGACCCTGGACTGGGCTGCCAGTGCTTCTCCTCTGGCCCAGTGAGACTCGGTTTCCTTCCTTGGAAGAAAGGGGAATTCACTTCCCTTACAGGGTTGGGGAGAGAAATGAAGGAGATGCGACAAAGAACTTCACCTACACCCTGGCACCCCGCTGGGGCTCAGTCAATGGCAGTGATTATTCTAATAAGAGTTTGGGACATTAACATGCTGTATAAACTCAACATATTATTATTCCTCTTCCTATACCTAGTTCACAGGTCCTCAACTGCAGCATGATTAAAGATGAGCTCAGGTTACAAGGTTGGCTGCCCACCTGTTCTTTCTTGGTTTGGTCTTCAGTGCGTCTTGTAACTTTGATTCAGGCCCCAGGCAAGACATAAAAAAAATACTCTCAAACACCAGAGCACATTAAACACAGAGGCAATTTTGCAACATCGAAACCCAGAGAACAACGCGGCTGAAGATTTGTTCCGTTGACCTCTTGGAAGCCTCAGGTTGCCAGGGAGACAGTGCAAGGTGGTGGTGGAGGGCAGACGGCCCCGAGCTAGACCTCACGGTGTCCCCTTCAGCATACCTGGAGCTCACTGCAGAAGGAAGGGAAGACTCCCGGCCTCTGGAGAAGGGAGAACACATGCTGCTGCTGGCAGGTGCTCCGTACATGTGAGCTCCCCTTCTGTGCTTTGTCAAGAGCTCAGGGCCCCACGTTCGCTATTTCTGTCTGCCAACTGCAGACACAAGGTAAAAATATTCTTCTTGGGGAAAGGGAAAGGGGACAGGATTCCTTCACCAGGCTTCTAGAACAAGAATGTACGGGAGCTTACTTCTGTTGCGACACTGCTGGGGATGTAAAAATACCCACCTTCATGCCGTGGAGGGGGGCGCCAGCATGGGAAAGCCAGGGCTCCTCCGGTGGGTCCAGCTGGAGCGAGGGAAGGCCAAGGAAGCAGGGGCTGCCAGGACGCTGCCCAGGGGGATTCTGCAGAAGGATGAAGGGGGCTGTGCGCACGACACGAGGGCGCCCACAGATCCGTTCATTCAGATCTCAGAAACCCACAGAATCCCAGGGACAAAGGAAGCCGAAGAGCTCATTTTCCAGGGGCAATCATAGCCTAAAACAAAGGTGCGAGCAAAACCCGCAGAAAGAACCTGGTCATCGGCCCTCCTTGTTGGGCTCGGGAACACATGTGGCACACCGCATCTGTCCCAGCCTCGGCTGTGGGACATCGCAGGGGTCCTCCTGGGCCTGTGAGGTGTGAGACTGACTGCAGGACCTGGACTCTGTCCCCCAGCACCCGCGTCCTGACTCCCCGGGTCTATGAAAGCCACAGCGCCACTGGCCGCACTCACGCACATCACCAGAGACGAGTTCTCTGTTTCCAGAGTGAATTTCAAACAATTGCTTCACAGAAGGTCAAATTTCACTGACTTCGGGGATTCAGCCATTACCTCGAGCAAGCTCACCTGATTCGTTTTTATACGAGTTCATAAAGTAGGCGGTGGGAGACGTGTTAATAGTTTTCATGAGGTGCTACGGCCCAGGATCTGGAGATGATATGAATTATGCGTGGTGTTAAAGCCGTCTTTATCCTCCTGGGAGGAAGAACCTAGACATCCTATACGTGGGAGCTTGGGGCGCAGGGGAACTTTTGATTTACGACGCAGGAAGGGGGTGGGTTTCATGACCAACACTGATTTCGGTTTGAATTCATTATTTCTGTGCACTTTGTGAGTGAGGAAGTGTGCCACTTTTAAGAGCTTCTTGAACACTTGGCAAAAAGGAAGGGCAGAAGGGAGCCAGGCGCCTATTAAGTTTCAGGCGCCTTTCCCTCCTGGGCCAACCATCTTATGTGATAGTTACTCCCCTCTGCCCATTTTACAGGTGAGGAAACGGGTTCAGGGAAACAAAGTGGACTAAAGCGGATCAGCCAAACGAGTCTGTTTAGCTGTAGATTCCCCATGTTTTTTCAATTTGGTGAGTCTATGTGAGTATGAAGAAAACAAGGAAAATTATTCTAAGGGCTTGGAAATGACCTAATGAACCTGGGTAAAAGGAAGCTGTTGGGCCACAGAGGAGAGTGGACCCTCCTAAACCACACCTAAGAAGGTACAAAGTAAAGGGAGCTGGTGCTGTGGCTTAGCAGGTAAAGCTGTTGCCTGCAGTGCTGGCATCCCATATGGGTGCCAGTTTGAGTTCTGGCTGTTCTACTTCCGTTCCAGCTCTTGCTATGGCCTGAGAAAACAGTGGAAGATGGTCCAAGTCCTTTGGCCCCCACACCCATGAGGGAGACCTGGAAGAAGCTCCTGGCTCCTGGCTTTGGATGGGCACAGCGGATGGAAGACCTCTCTGCCTCTCTGTAACTCTACCTTTCAAATAAAAATATATAAATCTTAAAAAAAAAAAAAGGTTTAAAAAGATAGTGGTGCCCCAGCATAGTGTCATCATGCTGACACCAAGACATTTAAGATGGAAACCAACCATAGGATACAAATCTGAAATACATATTCTATCTAACTTAAATGGTTGACATATGTTGAAGTTCCTAGACAGGAAGTCTAAGGTGTTGGATTTGAGTCTTGATCCTACAACACATGGACAGAACCACTTCGAGTGGATCATCCACTGTCCTCAAGTCAGCATTTCTTCTCCTTAGAATAACAAGGATGTGTTCTCCAAGGCCCCTTTGACTTCAAGTTCCACATTCCATCTGTGAACGCCACTGCACACAGCAGCTCACTCCCCAGCAAGGGATAAATGAGGTGTCAGCACAAACCGTCTCGCCCTAACTGGAAGGTGAGTTCTTGGAGGGCTGGAATGCATTTTATAGCCGGCACCCAGCAAACATCAGTAACCGCTGAGCTGACTGCAAGGGGAAAGAAAGACTGGATCTTATCACTCCAGGTACAGTACTAAAGGACACAGACTTGGCGATCAGAAAGATCTGAATTTTAATAGAGCTTCTCTCTGCGTCTGACTCTCCCCATTTATTAAATGGGAGCAGTGACATCTACCTTCTAGAGTTGCTCACCGCTTATTATTATTGCCAAGTTAAGTGTTTTTATTGAAAGAAAGGCAAAAGGGAAGAAATAAAGCTCTTAAAAGGTGCAATTAACTTCTTAATTAATATCTTTATTAGGCTAATGGCAGCTGTATGGATATACCTGTGTTCACTCAACGAGCATTTCTGAGGGACTGGTAAATACAGAGTACAGTGCTAATTCCTGGAAAGAAACCACCAGAAAGCTACTTACTACCTACCCAAGCAGACTGGGTGCCTCGTATGTTTCTTCACTAGCTGGGAGACAGGAGCTGCTCTTCCACTCTGAAGGTAAGAAAAGCAGTGCTCCAAGAGGTTAGCTAACTCAATGAAGATCGAACAACTGGAAGAGGCCAGCAGATAGGACAAGAGCAGAGGGGGGTCAAGGAAGTAAAATGGAAATGCTGAATAACTTGCTCATTCTAATAATCACCCTGGGGGTGGGGGAGCAGGCAGGCGCAGGGGTTAAGATGCCCGCTGGTACACCCACGTCCCACCTCAGAGTACTTGGGTTCAAGTCCTGGCTCCCCTTCCCATTTCCTGCGAATGGGCACCCTGGGAGGCAACAGGTGATTGCCCAAGTACTTGGGTCCCTGCCACCCACGTGGGAGACCTGAATAAGTTCTGGTTTTAGGGCTTCAGCTTAGCCCAGCCCTGGCTACTGAGGGCTACTGAGGAATGAACCAGATATAAGAGTCAGTCTCTCTCTCTCTGCCTTTCAAATAAAGTGAAAATAAACAAATTTTAAAAAATAATGACTACTCTGTGCTAGTGCTAACCACAAGGTAGAGTGCTGCATTGAGAAGGTGGGTGGGAAGGAGTGGAGGCCACCTTAACTAATTACAGCACATAGGTCAACATCAAGGTGGAGTTCATTTATAAGGGAGAAGAGGATTAGAAACTACCATCTATTTTCATTCACACACAGAAAGAGGTTAATTAAGGGACTTCCTCAATTGGAAAATGACATGTAAAGAACTCTTCAAAAAATGCTTCCTTCCTTAGAAAAACAAATTATTCCTCATTATTGCAATCTTTAAAACCTGGGTTGGAAATGTTCCCCAGGCATCTGACGATATCGTCCCCCTGCTGCTAACAACCCCACAGCAGAGCCTTCTGTGCACAGGGATGACGGCGACCCCAGCCTGTGTGACTTGTGGGCTCAGGATGGAGGGGTTCAGTGGGGACCAGCTCCCCCAGTGCACAGGCATCCAAGCAGATTAGGACCACGGCTGACAACAGGCAGGGTTTTCACTGGGCAGACTAGAGAAGGAAGGACTGTGCTACAAATACCCGCTCTTCTCATTTTCAGGGCTGGCCAGCCTTTCCCAGAGTGCATTTCTGAATACAAGTCCTATGAGAAGGTCCTAAGAGGCTACCAGGGTCAGCATATGTGTGGGAACACTGCACGTCACCTCTCCCGCTTACAGGATCACAGTATCTGTTATCTAACAAGTTTTTGAGAAGATTTTTAAAATTTTACCTTTTTTTGAAAGGTGCACACAGCAGGGGGGATTGGGCAGAGTACATCCATTTGCTGATTCACTCACCAAATGCCTACAAGAGTGAGGGCCAGAGGAGACTGATGCCCACAGCCTGGACCTCAACCCAGGCCTCTCATATTGGTGGCCAAATTGGTGGCCCAAGTGCTTCAGCCACCATTTGCCACCTCCAGGGTGTACATTAGCAGGAAGCTGAACTAGAAGTGGGGCCCAGACTCACCTCTGAAACGGGATGCGGGTACCTCAAGAGGCATCTTAACTGCCGCACCCAACGCCTGCCTTGACTTGATGCCTCTGCAAACTCCTGCAGCAAGGAATGTTCATCCTGAACATTTCCCAAATGGATCTGTCCATGGAACCCCGATTCCTTTTTTTTTTTATAAAAGATTTATTTATTTATTTGGAAGTCAGAGTTACATAGAGAGAAAGATAGGCAGAGAGAGAGAGAGAGAGAGGTATTCCATCTGCTGGTTCACTCCCCAGTTGGCCACAATGGCCAGAGCTATGCCAATCCGAAGCCAGGAGCCAGGAGTTTCTTCCGGGTCTCCCACATAAGTGCAGGTACCTAAGGACTTGGGCCATCTTCTACTGCTTTCCCGGGCCATAGCAGAGAGCTGGATCAGAAGTGGAGCAGCTGGGACTCAAACCGGTGCTCATATGGGATGCCAGCACTGCAGATGGCGGCTTTACCGTGATTTCAAGTAGCTCCTATCAGCACCCTTCAGAGCTGGGGATATTTTCAAGGTCACTCTCTCCTACCTGTTTTTTTTTTTTTTTAAGATGAGGCAGAGTTACAGAGAGAGGGAGAGGGAGAGACAAAGAAAAAGGTGTCCCATATGCTGGTTCACTCCCTAAATTGCCACAACGGCTTGAGCTGGACTGATCCGAGGCCAGGAGCTAGGAGCTTCGTCTGGGTCTCCCACATTGGTGTAGGGGCCCAAGCACCTGCCACCTTCCACTGCTTTCCCAGGCCATAGCAGGGAGGCTAGATCAGAAGAGGAGCAGCTGGGACACAAACCGGTGTCCATGTGGGATGCCAGTGCTGAAGGTGGAGGCTTAGTCCACTACACCACAGAATCAGCCCCATCCCACCTGGGTTCTTGCATCTATCCCCAGGCTCACTTCTCTTCTATCAGTCCTTGCTCTGATCACTGAGCGACCCTTCTCATAGGAGGACTGGCCATGTTTTCCCATTCACCAAAACCCTTCCATTCTCTACATTACCTATAGAATAAAGCGTTCAGCCTCATAGTCAAGACTCCCCCTAGCATGGCTTTCAGTGATAGCTCCAAGCCACTCCCTTCTATGTTCTACCCTCTGGACTCCTGACCATTCATTCACCCCAGGTATCGCCTCTTAATTTTTATTCTGAAATAATTTTAAATTCTCAGAAAAGTTGTAAAAATAGTAGGCAGATTTCCTGTGCACCTTTCCCTCAGGGTCTCCCAATGACAACACTTAGACTTTCCTGAGCCAAATCCATCATTTCCCACCTTGGGTTAGCACTCACGAGCATCCGCCTGCAAGGGCCACGTCCACATCTGATTCATCATTGCACCTCTCCCAGATCCCGGCACTACAGATGCATCACTAAGGCATAGCTCAGTGGTTCCCTGACTTCTGTGTTTCGTGTTAAAGTTTTAAAACAACCGAGAACCAAAGCAACAACAACAGAAACTCTTGTCCTTCGCTCACCATTCTTTCACTGATACGGAGATATTTAGGAGGGCAAGGTAAGATGATGACGCAGACCTGAGGCACTGCCTCCATCACTCTGCTTGTCTCTGTTGTCGCAGGCAGGACCCTGTGGCCATGCACTGCAGACCGTCATCTGGTGGGCTCAAGGCACAACCAGGGAACCCAGAAGGGGCACTCCAGCTTGTGAGCACTGTCTCAGGTTCATGGGGAGGGGTTTGGAGACTGGTATGATAGACACAGCTCCAACCAAACTCGGGATACAACTACTCGCAGCACTGCCACACAAAACGTTCCCTTGTCCTTTTGGCATAAGCAGACGTGAGCTAGACTAACAGCGCAGAGACGGCGTGCAAACCTAGAAGTCCATCTGGAATTTCCCAGTCTCCCTAGGGCAGAACCGCTTTTCACAGCCTGGGTGGAAGCACATTTTGGGGCACATACAGCTTCCACCCGGGCTGGACTCCCTACGGCTGCAGTGACTTTTGGGGAGCAGATGAGGGTAATAGAAGCCACATGCTCCTATGGCCTCCTGTGGTTTCCGTTCTCCTTTTCTGCCACGTCAGCTGGGCGGAGATGAATCTCACTGAATGCTGCTGTCTCCATGTGCGGCTGAGCACCTCGTGGGGTGAGGAAGCCCAGCCTTGTCTTTCTCCAGTGCAGAGCTGCCCACGGCAGAGCTCCTTGATGGCACGCTGCTGCCTCACAGAACCCTGCTCAAAGTTTACAGCGACCTGCTCAAGGCGCTTGGCCCACGAGCCCCAAGGCCCTTCTAGCATCTCCATAGTGCGGAAGGACCACAGGATCAATAGCTGCATCCCGTGGTCTCTTCGTTCACCACAATCCAGGTAAGCTTGTCCTTGATTAGTCTGCCCGGAGAACTATCCACACTGCAAGATCAGCACAAGTGCCAGCTCTCGGCCACAGCCCTCCTGATGACCCCAGAGAGGATCCATCTCTGTGCCCTGAGTCCCTGAGAGCAGCGTGCACGAATCTCCAAGTGGGCTAATCACCACCTGCCTCATGGAGCTATGAGGCTTAGCTGCAGATACACATCTGATGCATCCAGAACAATCCCTGGCACTTAACTGACACTTAATGTGTCAGTACAATCAATATAGTTGCTAGAAACAACATATTTTTGTTATCTGCTTGCCAAAAATATTTACTTATTTGAGAGGCAGAATGACAGACAGTGAGAGAGGGAGAAAGAGAGTAAGGGGGTGGGAGAAGAGAGAGATCTTCCATCTTCTGGATCA
Organism: Oryctolagus cuniculus; assembly: GCF_051225735.1. NCBI lineage: Eukaryota > Metazoa > Chordata > Mammalia > Lagomorpha > Leporidae > Oryctolagus > Oryctolagus cuniculus. The sequence continues at coordinate 70,033,053 of NC_142867.1, forward strand.
CCCTCCAAAATGGCCACAAAGGCCAGCTGAAGCCAGGAACTCCATCCTGGTCCCCCAGGGAGGTGGCAGGAGCCCAAGCACATGGGCCATATCTCACTGCCTTCCCAGGGGCACTAGCAGGGAGATGGATCAGAAGCAGAGCAGCCAGGACTTGAACCAGCCTCCAATATGGGATGGTGGTGTCACAGGTAGTGGCCAACTTGCTACACCATGCTACGATACCACCAGCCCCTGCTTGTACTTTTTATGCCTTACTAGGCTTTGAGCTCATAGAGAGTACCAATTAAGTTCTCCTAAATCTCTTATCCCCAGCATAATGACCTAGCATTTTGTCATATATAAAAGCAAAAAGGAAAAACACCCCAAATCTCTGGCAGTCCCACAACACTCAGGATAACCATTGATAACACTCCCTGGTTTATTTCTTTCTAGTGTTTTCTTATTCATATTTGTGCCCATGTGAGAACACACTTCTCATACGAGGTTCATAGGATGTGTACAGTTTCTATCCAGTTTCCGTGGAACATTTTTATGCTACAAGTGTTCTTCTATCTGTAGACACTACCTGAAAACATGCTGTTAGTGGCTACTTAAACTTGCATCACGTGGACAAAAAAACGTAGCTTTACTAGCTTCCTGTAACTGGGCATTCATGTTGTTGAGCCAAATTGCAAGCTCTGCCAAGGGGTGGCCTAAGCCCCAGATCAGACAGGGGAGTCCTACCCCCTATAGGGGTGATGTGTGGGTCTGGGAAGAGTGGAGGATGGAGCCCTCCTTCCCGGACAAAATCAGCACCCATTCCCTGCTGAGCTGACTCAAGGGGCTGATGGCAGAGGCAGAGTGGGCTCAGACCACTGCAGCCTCTTCTGGCTCCCCACCCCCCCTCCCCATACCATTAACATTCCTCCTGGGAGATGGCATTTCCAGAGGACAAACAGACATTGTTGGGACTCAAGGGCCCTGAGAATGGGCCCTGTAACCTGAGCCCTGTTGGTTTGGCTAAGCCTGGACAGGTCACCCTGGGGACACCCTGGTGACAGATGAAAGTGCGTCTCAGGGCCCTGGATTGTGTTTCCAGGGCACAGGTGTGGGGAGATTATCTTTCTGACAAGCCAGACACTTAGTCCAATCTCTCCAGCTGCTTTGCTTTCTCTTCTCTCCCTGGCCCCCAGACTACCAGAAATAGCACCCTCAAGCCATCGCCGTGAAAGCCCCAAGCTATCTTTCCCTGAGCCCCATTGCCTAACACAGTCACCCACAGCACCTGACAAATTGCCTCACTTTGTTGAGTGAAAGGGTGAACAAGCACCCTGCTTTCGGAGGCCTGGGCGGTGCACCCGCCAAGCTCAGCTGCGGCCTGGAGCCCTGCTGGGAGCTCACAGTGTGGCCTGCCTTTTGCTTGCCGCCTGACCTTGGGCAGACGGCATCCACCACTTCCCCTGTGCAAACGGAAAGGTGCTACAGTCTCAGAATTGCCATGAAGAGGAAACGAGGCCAGGGATGCCACCGCTCTCTGTCCACGTGTCTTCCCGCGGAAGGTGACAGAGCTGTCCAAAAGGGCCAGGTGTGTCCGAGGGACAGAAAGAGGCACCTTGGGGGCTGGCAGGTGGGCCCAGAGAGCTGTGTAAGGCACTTGCCCAGGCTGTGGGGGCGGCAGGGGGCAGGAGTGACCTAGCAGGGAGAGGCTGTGCTGTCCTGGCCTGGGCAGCACCTGGCCTCGGGCTGGGAGGCAAGCCCTGGCAGGGAGCCAGAGGGGACCCCACTAGCAGCAGGTGCCTGGGCAGGCAGACGTGGGAACACGAAGCTCTTAGCTCTCAGTGCCCACCCCAGGGTGTCGTACAATCCAGAGTAGGCACTTCTCGCTGCCCCGGGGGCTGCCCTGACTCACTGTCACCTCACAAAGCTGTCCCTGATGTGGGCAGGGAGCTGACTGACAGAACCCAGACTGCATTCTTTGGCCTGTCTTTAAGCAGATTTTGTTTCTGTAACATTCAGTGTTTCCTGAACACCTACTATGTGCCCGGCACCATGCTTTACACCTGAGCACACAGCATCTCACTAGACCCCCATGGCGATCTTGCAAAGCACTATTCCCATCCCGGAGCATCTGGGAAATGTGGGGACGAGGCCTTCTACACACAGCATTAGGCACACTGGCGAGTACCTGCTGCTGGCATGGACCAGCGCTACGGCCGGCATTCCCAGAGCACAGAGGCTGGTCCGCTTCCCGCTGCCTGGAGCACATGGTTGCTGACTTCACGGAGCCACTGGGCCAGCGGACTGCCTGTTCTTCTGCCTTCTCTGTCCCGGCTCCCTGCTCATCTTTGCACAAACACTACTTCATAAGCCCTGCCAACTTCCCCACCACCCTCTGCCCAGTTGTTATTCTTGCTTTGCAAAAGACAAAGAGAGGGCTCAGTGAGGGAGAGAGTGCAGTGCAGGCCAGGTGGGCACTGCGTGGAGAAGTGGGGAGCTGAAGGCTGATTCCACAGCACAGCGGGCCTTTCCACAGCAGCCCCTGTAGGAGTGCTCGCAGCTTTCCCAGGACAGCGACCCTCAGACCACTCCTGGATCCATGAAACTCTGCCTGCAAGAGTTGGCCCAAGGCCCCACAGGGGACTCCAGGGTAGACTCCTTCTTCTTCTGAAATCTGAAATCTGCATCTGCCACTAGCCCCAAAGAAGAGGATTTTAGCTAAAGGCCCCCAGTGCCTGTGCCCCTCCAGACGACCAACCCTGGGCTGTTTGCTGGCTGCAGCAGGGACCCTCGTGAAGAGGGTGACTTCACACTCCAGCACACGGGCACTCGTCCAGCCCAGAGGAGGCATGGAGTGTGTTCCAACAGCTCTGGAATGGAGAGACACAGAAGAGGAAAGGAAACCCTGGTGCTGGGGTGAGGGGTTGGGAGGGGCTGACCAAGGAACGCAGAGGTTGCAAATGTTTAACCCACCCTGCAAACGAGCAGGAACCAGCTCTGGCGCCTGCCTCCCCTGCTCTGTCCTCCTTTATATACGACTTCCTCCTCCTCCTCGCCAGGAGAAACTCACATTCAGCAAATACCCATCCTTTAATTGCTGGTCATAAATTCTCATCTGTCCAGGGGAATGGCGATTTTTAAGACATATTTAAAAACCAATTTTTTTTTTCTAGTAGGGAATTTAGACAGTGAGAGAGACAGACAGAGAGAAAGGTCTTCCTTCCGTTGGTTCACCCCCCAAATGGCCACTACGGCCGGCACATGGCACCAATCCGAAACCAGGAGCCAGGTGCTTCCTCCTGGTCTCCCATACGGGTACAGGGCCCAAGAACTTGGGCCATCCTCCACTCTCTTCCCGGGCCACAGCAGAGAGCTGGACTGGAAGAGGAGCAACCAGGACAGAATTCGGCACCTCAACTGGGACTAGAACCTGGGGTGCCAGCGCCGCAGGTGGAGGATTAGCTTAGTGAGCCATGGTGCCAGCCATGTACCTAGATCTTTAGTGAGATTGTAGACCTATGTGGAAGGCTTGACAATCCAGGTGTGCTATTTTCATGCACGAATACACACACAGAAGAATCTAGATGCTAGACCAAAGAAAATTAAGGGGAACAGATGGTAGGTAAATATTAGTTTTCTGGATCTCCTATTCTATACTGAAAACACTTGTGTTTACTAAATATTCTATTTATCAGGGACATACTTGGTTTGGGAATAGCTTTTGGGGAAAGACTTGCCCGCTGCCCACAGGTGAGCCTGCATCACACACGCCTCATCTCGAAGCATGCTGGTGGGGGCTGCCTCTCTAGATCTGTCCTATAGACCCTCATGTTTTCACCCGCTAGGAGTGACAGGTGGGAGGGGCCAGCAGAGCAGGTGGTCCTCTTTGTTTAGCGATAAGGAAAGGAGGGCCCATGGGGCAGTGATTTCCCAGGGTCAACCAGCTCGCAGGGGCTCAGCTTGTGAACGGTAGTGAAAGCCTGGTTAGACTGAGCCGCAGACACCGTGGTGACTCTCACCAAGACACTGAAAGCGGCAGAAGCATCGCGAGGTTCTTAGTCCTGACTCTGGCAGGGACAAACGGGGAACCTGACCCCCGCCTATCCCGACCTGTCTGCTGGATGAAGGTTGCCTCTCTTGCACAACCATGTGCCTGGGGACCAGGGCTCTGCACCATGTGCTGTGTCCCCTGGGAAGGAACATCCTGGATCTGCAGCAACAAACTGATGCTCCCTCTCATCCTTAGGGTCCTCCCAGCCCATCAAACCCACGGTGGCTTAAAGGGCTGGGCCAAGAAACAGCTTCAAAAGGGCAGAGAGCACAGTCCATCATCCATGCCGTGGAGGGGCTGCAGGGCAGGGCTTTCGATGTTAGCTGGCTTCCCTTGGTCTGTCATTCCCGGGGCCCAAGAGCAAAGCTTGAGAGCCAGATCTGGGCAGCAGGAGGCTTCCTGTTCTTCTCTGGTTCAGTGCTAATGGTAGCCGCAACTGGCTAGGTATGGGGCTAAGAGCTTCTCACAGTGTCCTGCTGTCTCTCTTGGCCCTGCTAGGTCAGTGATATTGTCTTCTGGTACATAAATGAAGCCACCACCGAGGTGGCTCCCAAGTGATTGCTCTTGGGCCCTGGGCACTGCCAGTATGTGGCAGCACTGGGATTTGAATCCAGGCCTATCTGGCTTCAAAGCCTGTCCCCCTTTACCAAAAACTTGTAATAAAGGAATAAAATCAGATTCTTTCCCTGCGATCTCCCATGTGATTGCTCTTCCTGAGAAGAACTGTACTTCGTCCACATCTCAGATAAAATCAAGAGTAATTTCAGACGATCTGTTCTTCATGATCAAAACAAGACAAGCATTCTCTACAGAGCTCTGTGTATTGGACACATGGTGATAGAACCAGTAAGCATCTACAGAGGGCCTACTCTGTCCACAGGTCCCACATACCCAATGGGATAGGCAACCTTGTACAAAACAGTGTCCAACAATAACCAACAGGCTGAGGCCCAGAGAGGGGAACCAACTTGTCCAAGGCCACACAGCTTCAGGGCTCAGACTCAGAAACAGCGCTGTGGCTGTAACGGAATCCTCCAACCACAGACTGCAGCAGCTTCTGTGTTTGATTGGATTGTGGTCTGGGCTGGAGGCTGGAGGTGGGGTGGAGACAGAAATCGTTCCTTCCCCAAAGCTCCTTTCCTAGAAATCTCAAGGAAAGTTTGCCTTCACAACGTGGGCGAGTTTCTCAGGTCTCAGCTCACACGGGATTGTTTTCTGCTTTCACTGTAAACCTCCGACGACGGAGAGGGGGCCGAGGCCAGGCCGCCCCAGCTGTAGCTGCGGCTGTGCCTCGGGAAAGCTCAGGTTCCGAGCATCGCTCCTGGTGCCAAGGCAATTTAACAAGTACGAATGCACATAATTCGTTCCAGTTGTCCTGCCTCTGAGCCCCGGCTTGCTCGGGTGGAGCGCCCCACACTCCTGCCAATGTGGTTCCCATTACCGGCTCCACGCCCCGCCAAAGCCCCCACCGTGCCCAGGAAGGGTCTGCTTTATCACAACTGCTGAGCTATCAATTTTCTCTAATGGCTCCAAGGGGTCCTGTGCTCCTGGGGGAGGGGTGGTTGGGAGGCTGAGCTCCCTCGACAGAAAGGGTCTGGTCTCAGCCGTTCCAAGAAACCTTTTCCAAAAATGCAGCTGCTCTTGTCTACTCTCTTTCCAACCCAAGTACAGTCTCCTCCACTTCTTATCTTGCACAGTTTCCACCCCATAGGAAAGCTGAGAGAATAGCATAAAACGCCCATTCACGCTTCACCTACATCTGTCAAATATGAGGATGTTGCTACCCTGCTTTATTTCTATGTGCAATTTTTTTTGAACTATTTTAAAGCAGGTTGTAGACAGGGCCGCATTTCAGATCAGCACACCTGTAAGAATAAAGACACTCTCCCATACAACTCCAATTATTCCACGTATCACCTGACACATACCACCCTCAAATTTTCCCCCAATTCTTCCCAAGTATCTTTTCTATAGCTTCGGAAGAAACAAGGGCTCAATTGGCATTCAAGTCCTGCATTTGGCTGCTGTGTTTTGCGAGTCTCCAGGAGCCCCCAGCCACCCAAACACCCTTTCTTTTTTGAAAAGCCCAGACCAGTTGTCCAATAGGATGTCTGCCATTCTGGGGGTGTCCCTTTTCTGATTAGATTCAAGTTAAACATTTTTGGCGAGCACATCTCATGTGTGATGAAATACACTTCCTAGTGCATTCGCATAGGGATGGCTCACTAACGGAGTGGAGCTGGGTCCTGGTTAAGGTGGCGATTCTGCTCTCTCCACCGTAGGGGGACCCTCTTCCCTGCCACCCCAGGTCTGGTCTCTTTGCCTCCACCTTCTCATGTCCCAGCTACCATCTTCTGGTTTTAGCTCCCACACTCTGAAGATGCTGTTACCCAAGGTCACCAACAGCCACCTAGAAGCCCAAGTCAAGGGCCACTGAGCCCCCAGCAGGACCGGATGTTAACACTCAGGCCCTTCCTTGAGGCCAGGATTTTCATCTTGCCCGTGGTGGTACTCTAGGGACTAGCTCAGGGTTTGGCACACGACACATGCTCCAGAAATCTTAGCAGGATGAATCAATGAATACTTATACTGAAACAATCAGTGTTGGGAATCAGGAGGCCTGGCTTTGAATCCTACCTCCGCCACTCCCCATATAATGAAATGGTTTGTTTAAATCAGAGGCTTTCATTATTTGAAAAAAAAATTCTAATACTAGACATGTTCTTCCAAGTGGGTCTTCTTCCAAAGCAAGCGTGAGACACTGATGAGGGGAGCAGCTTTAGCTGGAGCAGGAAGTGAAAGCCAGAGGATGTGTCTCTCTGCGGGGGGTGGGGGAGGTCTGGGGGAGCATCAGAGGGGCTCAAGAGGAGGGCAAGGGTCAGTTCTAGGGGGCCCCGGCTGCCAGGTGAGGAATTAGAACTGTCATGGGCAGCACCAGGTTGTGGCAGTGCAGAGGAGCCGCTGGGAAGGCGAGCCTGGTCCCAGATGCACCCGATGCCCATGGAGAGGGGAAAGCGGGGTGCAGAGTGGGGGGCAGCGTCTGGCAAGGGTGCGGAGGCAGTAAGGCTGCAGAAGGCCTGCAAAACCCTCTGGGGAGGCCCCGCAAGACTCGACGCTCAACGGAACTATAGCCGGTTCATTCTGAATTTGGTCACTTTGTCTGGCCTGTGAATGATATTTTAAATATCCAAGGGGCCTTTGGCAGAAAAGATGTTCCCCAGCCCTGGTCCCGGAGGAAGTCAGCAGTTTTCAGTGTTCTCTCAAGTCCTTTGTCATTCCAATGCTCTCCCATCCTTTCTCCCCATTATCTGAGGGTCCCTCCTGGCTGTGCGGGGAGCACCCCCCTAGCTGACGCTGGGCATTAGCAGGGAGTGGAGGCAGCAGAGGCCTCTTGTGCTCTGAGGGGCTCAGAGCCCTTCCACTGAGTGAGTCGATGACCTGAGAAGCCTGCCCATTGTCCAAGTCTTAAAGGGCCACTGCCCCTTACTGTTAACCCACCTCCGGACAAAGGCCATCACCAGCTCAGACAAATAAGCTGCTTAGCCAGACCTCATGTATCATCGTGTCACCCACACAAGGGGCCCAACCGAGGTGTCTCAAAGGAGCCAAAAGCCACAGTGCAACTCAGCAGTTTCCATTCAGGGGGCTTCTGGCCAGGGGTCGGTGGCCATAGCCCAAGCGCACACGCACGCAGCGGCGTCCTCAGTGCAGGGCGTGAGCTGCAGGGAGATAAGTGTCTGATCCCTGATGGGGGGACAGACTCCCCCGACTCCACGGCCTCCTGAGGGTCATAAGAAAGGGGTGTAATGACTGACAGATGAGGGGAGGCAGCCCGGCGGGGTGAGAAGAGCTTGGGTGGAACTGGCAGGCACACTTGGGGTGCACAACGCCTGCCTTGAGCAGGTTATTGTACCTTTCTGAGGCTCAGTCAGTAAGATGGGAACAAAAACTGAGGCTTCTTTGATAACTTTACGACAACTAGGCAGCAGGCTAAGTTCTCCACATACATTGTTTCACACGGAGTTCTACCACCACCTAAGGAGTAGGCACGGCGAGCGATGTCATTATCCCCTTTTCATACCTAAGGACTAACATGGAAACTCAGGGGATGAATCATTTGCTAAAGATCATGGCTAATAATGATGGAGCCCAGATCCAGACCCACACTCAGCTCTTCTGCCCTTGAGCCTCCTGGCTGCGCAGATTCAACGGATGTGAAAGGTGGAGCACCCAGCACAGCACCTCGCACCCTGGAGGTGCTCGGTTACAGGATTCGCTCTTCTGCTACTCAGTCCCAGGTGGGACCAGGCCCCTCCCAGTGAGCTGTGGTGCAAGCTGTGCATCCCGGCCCCACGTCCAGCCCCAGGAAAATGGTGCGTGCTGGAGGGCTGCTCCCTGAGAGTGGGAGGAGAGTGGGGCAGCCGGGCACCTGCCACAGCAGCTCTGTCCTCCCGGCCACCCCGGCCCCTGCAGAACACCCTGGCACTTCCCTCACTTGTTCCCCGTGTACATGGAAGCAGGGAAGTCTGGGACTGGAGTTTCTTCCCAAGCAAGCAGCCCACATGAGCCCACCCCAGGAACAGTCTGTGAAATGAATGGGCCGATGAGTGCACGGACGTCCGAGGAAACACACACCTCTAGATCCCCAGCTAGGCTGGGAGCATTCGGTTGCATATAAACAGCTGGCATGCGAAGGATACCCATCTCAGCTCATCCTCATGCCAGAGCCCTTGACTGGTGTCCTTGAGCTGCCATAACACACCCACAGGCGGGGCAGCCGAGACAACAGAAACTCAGTTCTGGAGGCTGGGAAGTCCCAGTTCCCGGCTTTGGTTCATCTTTTTTCCCTTACCCCATACTCCTTAGAGAAGACTCTTAAATATTTATGTTTCTATTTGAAAGGCCGAGTACTGGACACACACACACACACACACATCTTCCACCTGCTAGTTTACTGCCCAAATGGCTGCAACAGCCCTGGCTCAGCCAGGGAGTAGCCAGGAGCCAGGAACTCCAGCCTGGTCTCCCATGCAGGTGTCACAGGCCTAAGCTCTTGGGCCATCCTCTGCTGCCTTCCCGAGTGCATTAGCAGGAAGCAAGATTGGAAGCAGACTCTGGGGCTCGAACTGGCACTCAGATATGGGAAGCTGGGGTCCTACGCAGAGGTCTAACCTGCTGCGCCACAACACCGAGTCCCCGAGACCAAGGTTCTGAGAGGCGCTGGTTTCTGGTGAGGGCTCTCTTCCTGGCTCGCAGGCCACCTTCTGCCGTGTTATCACACACAGGAGACAGCAGGCTGCCTGGGCTCCCTTCCTCTTTTGTAAGCACGCCAGTCCTATCAGCTCAGAGCCTGGCCCTTACAACCTAATATGACCTGATTCACCTTGCTAAAGGCTTGATCTCCCAGCCCCATGGAGGACAGGAAGCTGGGGGGTCCAGTTTGGTCTGTAATAGCCCTATAGACCCACAAAACCAAAGCACACTTCCAGCAGTCACCCCCTTTCTCCAGCAAGGGCCCAGGAACCTCCCAGGTGGCGTTACAGCTCAGCAGCCCCACCCACCCCGGCACATCCCTTACCCCATTGCCCTCACCGACGCCTGCTTTAGGGCAGAGCAGCTCGGCTGTGTGTCTGTTTCCCTCACAGTCAAGGAGTGAGCGGACCACTTTCTGTTCTCCTGGGTCCTGGCACGCAGTAGGTTCTCAATCACAGTTTGCTGAATGGAATTAGTCCAGAGGGTGGACAGAACTCCCACTCTGAGAGACCTGCCCTCTGCTCACTCTAAAGCAAGGCGGCTTTGCTGTGGGCTCCCAAAGTCGCCAGACGTCAGCAGAGGCCCTGTGCTGGCTGCCAGGGACGCTGTTTCCCTGAGCGCTGTGTTAAGCCTGCACCGCAGTGAGCAGCTAGAGGGGGATGAGGGTGTGAGACCTGAGATGCCAGCAGCGGGACCGCACAGGGACACTGGCAGGGCTGCTCTGGGGGGGGGGGGACCCAGCCCTTGCGAGCCTTGCCCTGGGCGGCGGAGGCTCAGAGGATGTTCTGGCTGTGGCCCGGGGTCGGGGTTGGTGAGGAGAGGTGCAGGAGGAGGCACTGTGGCTAAGGGCACCGACCCAGCAAGTCAGTAGCACCTCAGCTGCCACTTTTGCTCTTCCAGGATCACAGCACACGGGTGAGCACAACTTCAATTTAAATCAGACAACCTCCCTCCTGCCTGCAACACGCTCTCTGTTCTTTGCCAAAGAGCAAGAGGGGACAGGCAGGGCAGACCAAGGAACACTGAGCACCCAGCGTCATCTCAGGGTCCGGGGTATCCTGTTTGAACACTGAGACAACCCTCCCAGGTCACTGTTCTGATTCCTGCTTGACCAGGGTGGGGGGAGCACTGAGGGTGAGAGATGGGCTCGGTGACCTTGGTCTCCCAGACCTTGCGGAAGACAGCGCGGTTCTCAGCAGGTGCGCGTTCCCACAGAGCCTCTGCCAGGCGCCCACAGAGAGGTTCAGGCAGTGCAAACATGCGTGTTGCTGTTGCAAGCCAGTGTGGCAGCTTCCCAGAGTTACACACAGAAATGTGATCCACCAGGAGGGGCAGAGTAGAGCATAAATGAATTAGCAGTCACTTTCCTCTCCTTTCAACTCCGGGGGGAAGGCCAGCTGACCAGACGGACAAAGCATCAGACCGCAGCGTCTGGTCCCAGACATTAGCGCTCGGTGGTGGTGGCAGCGGGAGCCCTGGGCCATGGGAGCCGTGCACAGGCTCCAGCCAGGGGGGGCCCAAGCTCTTTCTCGAGCCCCCTGCATGTGTTTGCTTAGCTGCTGCCTTGCTCTCACCCCTCACCCCAAGTCTCTGGAAACTGCCCAGCAGTGGCGGGGGGCGGGGGGACTCAAGCCCAGGACTCACAGGCAGAGCCTTCATTGCTGTGGCTCCTCCAAGCCCAGAGGGCGGAGCAGGAATCTGCCTTCCAGGGATGCCTGCCCAAACACTTCTGGTTCCAGAAGGAGAACAAGGAAACCACTGGGCACCCACTACTATAGCAACCACGGGGCTAGAAGCCTTGCCTGTAATTGCTCAACAGACCTACTTTGGGATGTCCTATTAAACATGAGCTCTGTTTCATCGAGGAGAAAACGGGAGCAGAGAGAGGTTATGCAAACTGCCCATGGCTACACAGCACAGCAAGGACCTGTGCCTCACTCCTATCCTCCCCTACCACAGGTCCACATCGCACAGTTTCTGCTGTCTGCTGGCCATGGTCCTTGCAGGTCTTGAAGAGCAGAGGGACTGTATCTTATTTATTTATTTATTTTAGCTGTTTAATCTCAAACACCTATATAAATAATGGCAGTTCAGAGGGAGAGGGAGGAGGGAAAGCAAGAGTGATGGGGAGAGCCAGGAGGAAGCCACATGGCTCCCCTGCCTGAACTGGGAGCCATTAACCACAGTAATGGGGGATCCAGCTGAGCTCAAAGCACCCAGCTCAGACCTGATGACAGGGGCAGAGGGCAGCAGGTTGCTAGGGGGGAGGCTGGGAACAGATGGCTTGGAAAAGACCACATTTAGGAAAGGCAACAAGACAGGGCTCTGGGAGCAGCAAGGTTTGGTTGTTCCCAAGGGGGCAGCCTATGAGGATAGCATCAGAACTGTGTCCCCTCAGACATGATCTTCAGTGCTGCACCGAGGGGACACGTGTTAACACTGGGAGGTGGGCAGGACATCTCCCACTTCCTGTCAGCCCTTGGGATGACGGCGAGGAGGAGCAAGTGCCAGTTGGGTTCCAGGCTGTTGGGAACAACTGACACTCCCCGGCGTCCCAGTGAACACAGAGAAGCCTGCCCCGGCTCGGCGTCCTTTAGCAGGCATTCTCTCCCAGAACCTGCTTTCCCTGTATTTATTTTGACAGTTACCTTCTATATATGGCAAGGCATACCCTTGCCATATGGCAAGTGAATTACAGCAGTAATGTACAATTTCCTGTTAAAATAAATAAAGCCACTTATGTGAGAAGAGTTCGAGCAGGCAGTTTCAAGGAGCACGAATTACAGTGTAGGTGGGCACTCTGCTATGTCTCAGACTCTGCCAGGGACACATCCACGGGTAACGTTTGGGAAACAGTGGTACAATCCCGTTCTCCCACATCGCAGACTGGAAAGCTGCGGAACCTTGCGAGGTCAGAGGCAGGGATCAGAAGCAAGGTCTCCTCCCTCCCCGCAAGCGGGAGTCGCATGCTAGCTTGGGCGGGAGGATGGGGAGGCTCCTCTGGGTGAGGATCTGTAACCAGAAAATGGAGCGGACACGGATGGCTGTGGCCTTTGTGGGTTGAACCGACCGCGTGTGAGTAAAGCCAAACCAGTTCTGGGCTGGGAGGCCGGGGCGGGGAGTGCTCAGCTGCTGTCCGTGCTGAGCCGGTTCACTCACTCTGTGTCCCTGGTGCGCCCGGCACTGCAGAGCTAGCCAACCTCCCGGGGCTGTGCGGGGCAGCCAGCAAGATGATGGATGGGAACGCTCTCCGGGATGGCGAGGGCCATGCAAATGTTAGTGAAACTGATCTCCCCAGAGCCCCTTGGCCTCCTTCTGGGTGCTGCTTCGACGGCCTGGGCCCTGAAGTGTCAGGGGACGCTTTCAGAGGTGGTCTGGTGTTCACAGGGCTCGGCGGGGCAGGCCACGAACCTCTCAGTGGGGACACAGACCAGGCTTAGTTTCCAGATGGAAAAACCCACACGCCTTCCTCAGGGGGTGGTCTTGGGATTCCTGGACCCAATCAAGCCAGACAGCCCAAATGTTATTTTGGTACTTTTGACTGCTGCGGTACTTGGGGAAATTAGTAGAAGAGAAATGACCATCGGGTCACATGAGTGACTAATTAGAGGGCCCAGCTCTCCCAGGATGTTGGGTTACATGAATTCAAAGTGTGGCCTTTTATTCCTGCGAGGTCAGGAAGAAGCCCTTCCTCCTAGAAAGTCAGTGAGAGTCCCGGGAGTTGTGAACGATGAGAAAGGGCTCTGCAGTCTGTAGAAAAGCAGTGTGACCTCGGGGAGGCTGTCCCCACTGCGCCCGGGAAGGGGGCCACAGGTGTGGGCTTGTCTAGCTAAGGGAGCACCCGGCAGGGTAGAGAGGACAGCAGCGTCTGGGGCCATGCCTTGCACCTTGACTGCATGCACTTGGGCAAACGGCTTCTTCTCCTTGCCTCTCCACAGCACATGGCTCCATGCACCATTCCTAGCGAAGTGGGGGAGGGGGACTGGCGCTGGTGTACAGGGGGAAGTGAGGAGAGCAACTTCCTCTTCAGTTCTGAGTACTGAGCTCAGCCCTGGAGATGTAGCGTGGCCGAGGCCTGCCTCCAGGAACCTGGAGGTGAACGGGGAAACCAGACCTGCGCAGAGCCAGGTCCCAGGTAGTGAGAGCGGTATCTGTAGAGAAGGCAGTGGGGGCATCAAAGAAAGGGGGTCATACGCTGGAGGGACTGTCAGGAGATGTTCCTCACACACTCTGAGGGGCTGGGTTCCAGGCACTGGAGAATCGACCACTTGGCCTCTTTCCTCCTGAACTCCAAGGTCTGTGCGTCAGCCAGCAGGCAGGTGCCAGCCTTCTGAGCGCTCCTGTCTGCAGTGGAGGTGAGGGAGCAGGTGTGTGAGCTGGGCCTCTGCAGGCTGGAATTGTGGACCAACAATGAGTGCCTCTATAGAGCTTGCCAGGCAGCAGCTTGCACCTGCAGCAGGCCTTTTAGTTTTCCAGGTATCTAGTTATCTCTTTTCCCATACACAAACTATCAGGCCTTTCTGAGCCCTGGTATCCTCATTTAAAAAACCACAGGGGAGGGCACTGTGGTTCAGCCTGCTGAGTTGCCCCTTGGGATACCTGCATTCCACACTGGAGTGCCTGGGATACAGGCCTGCCTCTGATTCTGATCCAGCTTCCTGTTAATGCACCTGGGAGGCAGCAGATGATGGCCCAAGTACTTGGGCTCCTGCCACCTACATGGGAGACCCAGATGGAGTTTCTGGCTTCTGGATTTGGCTTGGCCCAAACACAGCTACTGCAGGCATTTTGGAAATGGACCAGTGGATAGATCTCTTTGTCAGGGGCCAGTGCTGTGGTGTAGAAGGTTGAGCTGCTGCCTCTGGTGCCGACATCCCATAAGGGCACTGGTTTAAGTCCTGGCTGCTCCACTTCTGACCCAGCTCCCTGCTAATGCGCCTGGGAAAGCAGGTGGAGGATGGCCCAAGTGTTTGGGCACCTGCCCCTGCTACCCATGTGGAAAACCCAGAGGCTTCAGCCTGGCCTAGCCCTAGTCATTGCAACCATTTGGGGAGTGAACCAGCAGATGAAAGATCTCTCTCTCTCTGTATCTCTGCCTTTCAAATTAAAAAAAATAATTTTTTTTTGTCTTTCCCCTTGTCTTTCAAATAAAAAAATTAAAATGGCATGGGAGTGGGATATTAAGATGCTGCTACACTACATCCAATGTTGGAGTGCCTAGGTTCAAATCCTGGCTCTAGTGATTAGGCACCTGCCATCCATGTGGGAGGGAGCTTCTGGCTCCCGGCCTGCAGCATCTGGGGAGTGAACCAGCAGATGGAGGATCTCTCTCTCACTCTGCCTTTGAAATAATATGAATAGAAATAATTTTAAAAAAGTAAACGTTTCAACTGTGTCTAAGAAAATAGTAAAAAGGCACATTTAGGATCCCTGCTGAGCCACTATGATAACGCTCCAACACTCTGTGGCTAAATGTTTGCTCAGAACTCACGTAGTGGCAAAATCTGACCTCGGCAGGCACTGCACTTGCAACGTTTTTTCAGTCCCACTAGCGTTAAGCATTTCCATGTGTCATTGGAGAAGGGATGGTGTGCCCAGTCACTGTGAGAGTGTGCAAACATAAAAACATGAATTCGATTTCTTTCCTAAATCCGAAAGTTTCCGAATTCTGAACCACATCTGATCCCAAGGGTTTCATCTAAGGCAGTCCGACCCCATCGGTGTGACCTACGTGATGGGGTCACTCTTCCTTGAACACCCATATTTAAAAAACGCCATCCTGAAGGGAGGAGGAAGAAATCCATTTGTTTTGCTCCCGGGAGTTAGGAACGTCAGTCCTCACACAGCTGGGGAGTAAGAAGCTATGTACCCGTGAAAGTCTGTTGATGCAAGAGGAGCTGAGAGAAAGCGAGAGCCCGGCCCCTTTCCCTGGGGGAGCCTGGCAGCAGGAGCCCCAGGGAACTGCTGCTGTGAGGGGCGACAGACGGTTCTAGTAAATCTCCACAAGCAGAGAAACACCCCACCGAAGGACATCCCCACCCCCACAGTGGTCGCCAACAGGCTGAACTCTGCCTTCCCATTTCACACACTGGCTACAGGACCCTGGCGGACTCCCCTAGAGAATCTGCACAGGCTCTAAATCCAGTTGAATTCTTGCTTCTGAGAGAGCCCTTGCTCTCTTAGAAGGAGTTCCCGTACACAGCAGTGTTTCCTATTCCGAAAGAACAACAAACGCTCCTCCACTGGACTGCGAGTCAAAACAAAACAATCCCAGCTGCTCCGGACCCGAGAAAGTCGCTGGAACTGCCAAGCACCAGTGATGCTGACCAGTGGGGCGATTTTCCAAGGCCAGGCCGGCGGGGCCCAGGGTGGGGGGCAACGCCAGCCGGTGCCGGCCTCTCAGGAAGCTGCAACAACAAAACCGAATGTCTGTGATTTCTGCTCTGATTCACCCTCGAGACTCCCACAGTCCCCACAAAAACACAACTGAGAGAGCACACGCTGAGGCAGCTCCCAGACCTGGAGTGCACATCTGGCTCTACCACTCAGAAGCTGTGTGATTCAGAGGAAGCTAGAAACCTCTCTGGGCCTCTACGCCACAATGGGCCACCTCACAGAGTAGGGGAGCAGTGCCAGGGAGCCCAGGAGACACAGCGCCTCTCCCCTAAGCGGTGCTCCATAAAGGAATGAGGTGAGGAGCAGGGATCCTTCCAACCCCATTTCTTCAGAGTTCCTCTCATTTTTTTGCAGCTTCCCATGAAGGAGGAGACAGAAATGACAGAACCTGTAACTGGGGACAAAACAGAAAAGGAAAAGAAACATTTGGGCCGTCTTCTGCTGCTTTCCCAGGCACATCAGCGGGGAGCTGGATGGGAAGGCGAGCAGCCAGGACTCGAACCAGTGCCCACACAGGACGCTGGCTTTGCAGATGGGGGCTTGACCGGCTGCGCACAGCACCGCCTCCTGCGCCAAGCCCCCTTTCAAGAGCACTTGGGTGGGCAGAGGTTAAGGCTCTGCATGGGATGCCAGCACCCACATCAGAGGGCCTGGGTTTGTGTCCTGGCTGGACTTCAGATTCCGGTTCATCTTGGGAGGCAACAGGTGAAGGACCTGGGTCCTTGCCACCCACATAGGAGACTTGGGTGGGGTTCTGGGCTCCTGGATTTGGCCAGACCCAGCCCTGGCTGTTATGGGCACTGGGGGAATGGGATGGGAACACTGTCCCTCTGCCTTTCAAATAAAAGAAAAGAAAAACACAAGAGCAAAGAAAGCAGTAGGGACAGGTCCCCGCCGCTCACAGCGCCTCCGTTTCCTGGACTGAGACATGGAAGCTCCAACAAGACAGTGCAGATAAACAAAAGACTCAGGCACAGCGAAAGGGGAACTCGCCCACACCTCTCCACCCCCACCTCCCCTAAGCTAAGAGAAACCAGACAGCCTCCCCACAGCTATTTGTTCCTGGACCCTCTGAAATACCAGCCCCTAGTCTGGAAAGTCTCTGCTTCGGCGTGTGGATGACAGCGGTCCATGAAACAGTCACCATTTCTTGCGCAGCGGGTCTAGGGGGTGGGGATGCAGGCCTACTTAATCCTCCCCTCTTCCCTAGCTCTTCCACTGGGACCCTTGATATTTCAGCGAACTCTTCCTTTGCACATATCAGTGATTTCTGGATGATCACCCTTGGGGGGGATTAGGGGTTTGGGAACAGAAACAGCTCTTTGCCTTGTGTTCTCGTCCGCAGGGACAACGGGCTGCTCTGTGGCGCTGCACGCGTGCTCACTCTGCACTTTGCATGGGGATTGTCACAGGGCAGGTCTGAGGGGATCTGGGACGGCAGCAGCCAGGGGTGGGGAGGGCTGAGTTGACACAGCTGTGGGCCCAGGGCCCACAGGGGAGCCCTGGGGAGCTGACAGTATAGTCCTCTTGCCTGGGGAGGCTGGTCCAGGCCTTGGCTGCTACCCCAGGAAACTGCCTCCCTGCCCCCAGGAGAGTCAGAGCAGTGTCCTTTGTCATTTAAAATAAGTCCCCAATCAAGTGGCAAGGGAGCTGGACCTAAAGCAACTGACCTGTGTACAGTCCTCTCTAAAGCTCTAGGTTGGTGGAGGGGGATGGAGGTGTGGAGACAGGGATGTTTATCAGCTTTATCTTTTTTTAAGAAATTATTTCTTTGAAAGTCAGAGAGAGAGAGAGAGAGAGAGAGAGAGAGAGAGAGAGAGAGAAAACATACACTCCTAGTTCACTCCCCAAATGGCAAGGGATGGGCTGAAGGCAGAACTCAGTCTAGGTCTCCCATGTGGGTAGCAGGGACCTAATTACTTGGCCCATCACCTGCTGCCACCTGGGTCTGCATTAGCAGAAAGAAAGCTGGAGTCAAGAGCCAGAGTGGGGAGCTGAACCCGAATAGGATGCAGGCATCTCTGGGCTGGCCCCAGGCTGGCCCCAGCTTTGTCATCTGTAAACTCCGCGATAACCTTGGGAGGCTTCCCTGTTTCACAGGTGGAGCAACAGACGATCTGAGTGGGTAGGAACCTTGCCCTGGGCCCACTTTCAGGTCTGACCCTACAGCCCTTGCCATTCCTTCTTCAGCATGGGCCTCAAAAGTCAGCCTCGCTCGCTCACTGCTTCATGCGTTCACTCACTAGACGAACACTACGTGGAAAGCGCCCGTGGAGGACCCTGCACCCATCTGCTAAAAGCGGCTTCTCCAGAAGGATTACAAGGGAACTTCCCATTTTACCCTTCTGCATTCTGTGAGAGTTAACAGGCACTGTCACTTAGCAAAAGCAAGGAAGATGATCCCATGAGAATACTTTTGCAATTTTTCTGTGAAAACAAACACGAAACAAAACACTACAAATGACTATTGGGCCCATCAGGTAGCTGGGCCCACACTTCTCTCCCAGCTAGTGTTAGGTCTGTGTCAATTCCAGCAGATCCTGCGGACCACAGGGGACCCCTGGTCTTGGGATTTCGGGGGACAGGATGACGGCAGGCAGCATCCAGCTTTGGGGTGAGAATCAGTGGGCTTTCTTATGAACCCAACTCCAGAGCAACAGACCAGAAAGGACCCAGTCTTCACCCACTTCAGGCAGGGGGCCCATTTATCCCCAACCTTTATGGTGACACTTGGAACCAAGCCCCAGAGAGGGAGCGCAGAGGTCTTAGGCACCCCGGGGGTGTCCGTAGGAGCACACAGTGGCAAGACTGAGCAGATAGCCCTGGGCCAAAGTGTCCCCATCTCCCCTCCCCAGCCCATCACACACGCAACAACACCATCAGCTTGCCCCAGAACTTGCAACAAAGCCATTGCTCTTGTTTAGTTAATTAGCAAAGGGAGAGATTAAGGACTTTAATCTCCTGCCTTTTCTTTTGCCTGCAAGGCTTATTTGCTCACAAAAGAACAAACGGACAAAGAATATTATCATATATATGTATATGTGTGTGTGTGTGTGTGTGAGTTGTGTGCGTGTGCTGTGTGAGTGTATGTGTGTGT
This sequence comes from Oryctolagus cuniculus, assembly GCF_051225735.1. NCBI lineage: Eukaryota > Metazoa > Chordata > Mammalia > Lagomorpha > Leporidae > Oryctolagus > Oryctolagus cuniculus. The sequence continues at coordinate 70,051,826 of NC_142867.1, forward strand.
GGTGTGTGCGTGTGCTGTGTGAGTGTATGTGTGTGTGTTGTGTTGTGTGTGTGTGCATTCTCCCTTCCCCCATAAGCTTAAAAGGCCACTGGTGGCAGGGACTGTTGTGTGGGTACCACATGGCACTCATGAATCAGATTACTTTAGGCAAGATAGGGATACTGAGGCATACAGAGGAACAGTGGTCTGCTGAGAACAGCCAGTGAGCCGCAGAGCTGGGCCTGGAACCCTGGTCTCTGCATCTCCAGCCCGGGCTCCGCTTCTGAACCAAGTGTGAAATGCCACAGGCATCTAAAGGCGGTGCGGTCTGGTGTGGCTGCACCCCCCCGAAGGCGTGGCACACTCAGAGGGCACAGAGGGAAAGGGTCCTGAGCATGGTTGAGTTCTTGGAGAAGGCAGGGCCTAAAGTCCTGCTGGAAGAGAAGCACAGGGCCGGAGACCCTCACCCCTGATTTTTAGCAACAGCAGAGGTGGAGAGGGGTCCTGGCTGGGGAAGGGGAGCAGTCACTGGGGATAGGGTCCACTCAGCACCTAGAGGAGTGCAGGTGCCCGCCGCCACATGGTCTTCCACATACCTCCTAGACTCCAGGTCTAAAGGAGCTGGGCTGGGCTCCCCAGCTCCCTCCTCCAGGTGCTTTTTCCCCGAGCGACTCTTCTCTGCCCAAGTTGCCCAGTCTCCCTAGGCCCTGCCAGTGCCTGCTCCAGGAGACATTTCCTAAGTCCCTCAGTTGCACCAGGGTCCCCGCTGGGTCCCACCACATGCCAGGCCCCTACCTCCTTGGTTACCCTGAGCTGCCACAATCTGCCCCCACCAGGCACAGGTGCCAGGCGGCGTGCCAGGAGCTTTCCCATGTGGGCTCTCTGGACACCCACTGGAGGCAGGTGCAGGCACCTGGGCAATGACTAACATTGACTAAACCTGTCCTTCTGTCCCAGACACCGTGCAGTGCGGGGTGCTCACCGCGAGCTGGGTACCTTACTGCCCACATTATTTATGCTAGAGGATGCCTTCTCTGAGAGACTTGTCTGAATCCGTGGCAATACGGCTTCCATTTAACTCAAAGCCATGGACAAGGCTCCTGCCTCCTTGCATTGCCCACCTGCTTTTCCAGACTCTGACCTAGCATTTCCCACAGCACGGGCATTTTTAAATAAACATGTGTGGCATTAACACAGGCTACAGTGTAACTTGCAGGCAAACAGTCTCACTTCACCTCTTTGAATCAGGAATCGTGGGGCCAGGGACCATCCAGCATGTCTGGGGAGGGGGGTCTCTGTGGGCCCCTCAGGCACAGATAGAATGTCCTCCCAAGCAGGCTGCCAGCTGGGGCTGGAAAGCCTGTCTCCAGACCAGCCGGCATCTCCCCACTAATAGCTTTTTGTGCTGCATGTGTGACCTTCTGGCTTTAAATCACACCTTCAGAGTGGATGCAATCTTTCACCCAGAGCCGGCAGAGGAGGGGGCTGAGACCTTAAGGGGGAGATAGACTGTTTCCAGGAGACCTCCTCCGCTGTCTCCATGAGCCCCAAGCCAATCAACATACGGGCGTGAAAACCCGTTCAATGCCCCCCACCCCCAATATAATGACCCAATGAACAGAGAGTAATGCCCTAAAAACCCTGGACACTCCCTCAAAGCCAGTGTCCCGTTCAGGCACTCTGCCTGGTCTCCTCTCAGACCAGACACTTTTCTGTCAAATAAGATTTCTGCCTCTTTGCAAATTCTTTCCTGGCTTTTTATTTCTATACTGAGTGGAGGAAAAGATTCCATGAAATTCACGCCTGCAACCGCCCTCCCCTCCGCAACCAGTAACAGACCATCACGGTGACTCCAGGGCACCACACCCACGTACACCACCCCTCTCCTGAGATCTGAGGCCCCTCCTGGCCATCCTCGCAAAGAAGTGGACTGGCCTCTGCTGGACACAGGCAGGGCAAGCACCTGGAGTGGGTGTAACAGCAGTGGTGAACCCTGGTCAGCCCGGAGCTCCTGCACCGTCTGCCCGCACACCACCCCTCCTCTGCTCAGAAAGCCAGGGCAGAGCTGAGCGGCAGGGAGCTTGTCCCGGCAGATCCAGGCTGAAACTCAGGACTGCCTCGGCGGCGGCGGCATTGTAGGACTCTGGTCTGCGGGCTGTGTGCGGGGCTTCAGGCAAACCTGGTCCCTGCGAGCAGTGCACCCTACGCGGCCATGCAGGCAGGGCTTTGAGGAGGCGCCACTCAGGGAGATTTAGGTCTGATTTTTTTTTCCTGTACCGAACTTTGTCTTTACCTGTCTCCGTCTCCACCTGTTGCTCCCTTCTCTCAGGTCTGTCTGTGCACCTCTGTTGAGGTACCTGCCTGGGGGACTTGTGCCATGAGGGCATTGCACAACAGTTGCCCGCAACCCTGCACACCTCAGGTTGCGCGGTGTAGGCAGCTTGAGGCCGCCAGAGCCAGGGCTCCCCCACCCCGTCCCATGACCTCCCACTCCCCCCGCTGGAGCCTGTGGGGCCCCGTCCCTCTGCCCCTGCCAGCACCTCGGCGCGCATCACACAGCAAAGTTAGAAAGAGAGAAGGACTTACCGTTTGCCGCGACCCCCAGGCTGGCGGAGCCACTTTTAACTAAGAATGAATTAGGGACAAACTCTTCCTCAGAGTCTGAGTCCGGGGTTGGCGGGGCCACACCGTTGCCTAGCAACCGCCTCTGGCTCTCATTGGCCGGAGGGGAGGGGGGCGGGGAGGGGGACTGCTCAATAGGGGTTGATGAAGCGGACGAACAATGCAAGGGAGCACCTGCGAACCACAAAGACAAACACAGACAGAAAAAAAATAATCAAAATTGATTTTAAGGCACACGGGGAAGGGGAGGGAGCAAAAATAAAACACGCATACATCATCAGGGGAGGGGGATCCAACACTGGGTGATCCACTGCACACGCGGGCCTGGGGCGGGGCTGATGGCTCCATGCACGGAAAGTTGGTGCAAACTAACCTTCTGCAGGGCTGGCTCAGTGTGGAAAAAACGCATGGCTTGCAAAGCAGGCACCTCACGAGCCCAGCAGGATGCCTTCCTCTTTCTGTGGGCGCTGCAGACCTGCTGGGCTGTTAACTATTCAAGAGAGGCGCCTCTCTGAGCTCCCCAGGGAAAGCTACTGGCCAGGACTGGATGATCCCTGAGCCCTCACAAACTGGCCATTCTGTGATGTCGCTGAACTGAACCAGCGTTTTTGTTGCTGCGGTTTTAACCCCACGTGAACATAATTGGGGGCTCTGAGCATCATCAAAGGCAGAGAGAGCCGCAGAGAACTCTTGAGGGCAGGTTCTCCACCTTTGGCATTCTGAATTTCAGCACCCTGATGTTTCATTTCCCTAGAAACCTAACACTTTGTGATTCTTATATTCAGGCACTGTCTGCAAATTCCCTGAAAGCGAGACCCTTAGAAGTCTTGCTCACTTCTTTAACTCCAGCTTAAATTGCCTGGCACAAAAGAGATACTTGCTGGAACAGGCAGATTGTAGGGCTCTAATAGTTGAAGGGGAAAACATTCTATCATTCTAGGGTGCTAACATTCTGGGAGCTCCACATGGCACAAAGTCACTAAGTCTGACTCCAAGCTTCTACTCCATCAGAGTGTTAAAGTGCCAGCTCTCTCTAGTCCTCTATGCAAATCCCAGCTCTTTAGAAGGAGGAGGCCATGGCCTGGGACAGGTGCTCCGCGCTTACACACTTTGCGGTCTTATGTGGGGCGACTTTTCAACATGTGCAGTACATCGTCTACAAGGGGGCAACACAAGCACAGACATAGAAAAGTGTACAGTACAAGACAGTGCATCCACTGGACAGCGAGACTGCTCGTCTGCTCCTGTTGTGATTCCTAGAACGTAATCACATCCAACCAGTTTTTCAAAGAGATTCAACCTCAGGAAGCAAAAACATAGCCCAGAGGTGCCACCCTCAGATCTGGTAGGGCTCTAAGGGGACGGTGACATAGAGAGCTGCGTACGCCGAGGTGGTCTGTCCACATAACAGAAGCGGGCTCAGTTCACAGCCACCAAATCTCACAGGAGTTTGCAAGTTCCATTCTTCTTAGTATCAAACCCAGATCTTAACTGTGCATGGCAACATTGTATAGGGTTGCAGCATAATGCCATTTGGCTGGTTCATTTTAGAAATTCAGTCACAATAATCCAGGCAGCAAGGATCAGTGACCACAGCGCAGTCTCTGGGTGGCTTCTCCCCTGGGTTTCTGCTAATTTCCCAAAAAATCAGGCTGTGGCTCATCTTACAATCGTCCAATCCAGAATCCCCAATTCACAGTGAGAGTGACACCACTTACCAGCCAGTGTGCTCAGCATTCCTTTCTGTGAATTGACCTTGGCGGCCGGTCTCACATAACATTTGCCCTGCTCTAAGAGCGAACTTCAAAGAGTTCACCGAAAATGGAATTAAAGGATAAATTCATTGTGCTGCAAATGATTTGAAATCCATACACGGCTTTTTCATAATATACATTTTCCATGAACTTTTTGAAGATTCCCCCATATTTCTAGTTAGGTGCATAAAGGCACACAGGACATTCTCAGAGTACAGTGTGTTCTGGGAGTGAGCTCTGGAGTTCAATAGAATTAGGGTGTGCATCACAGTATGGCTGCCTATTAGCTGTACGATATTGGGGAAATTACTTCCAGTTCCTCATCTGTAAGCTGCCCACCCCTCGTTCTCCCCCAACCCCAACCCCTCTAAAGGATTTATTTATTTGAAAGGGGGAGAGAGAAAGAAAGACACATACATTCCATGTGCTGCATCATTCTCCAAATGCCCACAACAGCCAAGGTTTGGCCGGGCTGAAGCCAGGAGCCAGGGAGGGACTCTATCTGGGTCTCCCACATGGGTGGCAGGGACCCAAGGACTTGCGCCATCCTCTGAATTCCCAGGCACATCAGCAGGAAGCTGGAGTAGCCAGGCCTCGAACCAGCACTCCCACACGGGATGTGGATGTCTGAAGGGAGGCTTAACCTACTGCACAACATCTGCCCCTGCTTCCCCCTTTAAAGTAATTGCTGTGAGGATAAAATTACATGTGAGGGGGCAGGCATTGTGGTGCAACAGGTTAAGCTGCTTGGGATGCCTGCATCCCGTACTGTGGTGTGGTTCAAGTCCTGGCTCCTTTGTCTCCCATCCAGCTTCCTGCTAGAGTGCCTGGGTGGTAGTGGAATAGGGCCAAGGTGCTTAGATCCCTGCTACTCAGATGGGAGACCCTGATGGAGTTCCCAGCTCCTGGTTTCAGGCTGGGCCAGCCTTAGCTATTGCAGGCATTTGGGGAATGAGGCAGTGGATAGAAACCTTTCCTCCCATCACTTTGCCTTTCAGGTAAATAAATAAACAAATCTTAATAAAGAGACATTGTACGTGAGCACACAGTAAGCATGAGCAACTAGGAGTCCACAGTAGGAACTCAGCAAATGTTTATTAAACTGAGGGAAAGCGCGCCACCAAGAAGCCCGCTCCTAACGCCCCTTCCTGCAGTCCCAGGTGTAGACAATTCTTGGCTGTCAGGCTGCACTTATTAAGCAAGTATATACCCATTTCCTCATCTTTTCTTAACCAAAGACATCACATAACCGCCAATCACAGCTTGCGAGGAGCTGGGGATAACCAGTGCCATACTACACTGAGTTTCTGGGGATCTCAGACCAAAGTTAAGAACCACGATCCGTTGTTCCAGGGGGTTTGTTACAGCCTCTTGCTGAGTGGATCTGCCAGGCTGCTGGAAGTAAACCAGTACACTGTTCCATCGCCAACTTCAGGGACCCTGAGAGCAGCACCGCACTGGCCCCCTGGCCTCGTGCCCACCTCCTTTGCCTTCCAGCCAATCTCTGCCAGGGTTTCTCTGAATATTCATAACCTGTGAAGCCCTGAACAAGGTGCCAGGCCCTTAGCAGGTGAATGTACTTTCTCCCATCCAAGTACTAACCAGGCCAGGCCCTGCTTAGCTTACGAGGTCAGACGTGATCAGGTGCCTGCAGGGTGGTACATCTGTAGATGGTGAAAGAAGTTTCTATGGGGTACAGATATTATGGGAAATAGGCTAGTTCCTTCCTCTCGCTCACAGGCAGTTTTAAAGTGGTGTCTGAGGCAGGGTACACAGAACCATTTCCTAGCATGCCAGGAAATATCAGAAAAAGTTTTTAATTCACCCAACACGTATGCCGGAATTACATGTCCTAAAATGCATGACCACACCAACTCAACATATACAGAAGCAGGGTAGGGCCCAGTTGAGAGTGTGGGCTCTGGAGCCAGATTGCATGCACTTGAAATCCAGTTCCATTTCTTGCAAGCTCAGTGAGCTTCAGCATATTACTTCGCCCTCTGGATCTCAATGCCATATCTGTGCAATGGCGATATTAGGAAGTATGTATGTATCTACCTAAAGTTCTTGTTACTTTGAGGATTAAAGGGGTTAAAATGGGTGCCATGTTGAGAGCAGTGTGTGGCAGCCAGCGAAGGCATTGCTATGAATGTATGTGTAGCTATCAAGTGAGGGGACACTGACTTCATCTTCTTCAACAACAGTGTGTAGCTGTAAAGGTATGGTGAGCATCACTGCACTCATAGACACTTCCCAAGCACCCACTGATCAGGCTTGAAGGTGAGGGGGTCCCCTCCTGAGAGACACAGCCTCATAGGGGCTGCTGAGGAGCTCAACTCCTTCAGCAGTCTGCCACCCCACCCTCTTACCTCTCAAGTCTTTTTATCTTTTATGATTTATTCATTTATTTGTAAGGCAGAGTTACAGAGAGAGGGAGAGACAGATCTTGCATCTGTTGTTCAGTCCCCAAATGGCTGCAACAGCTGGAGCTGGGCCCTTCTGAAGCCAGGAGCCTCTTCAGGTCTCCCCCATAGGTGCAGGGGCCCAAGGATATGGGCTATCCTCTGCTGCTTTCCCAGGAGCACTAGCAGGAAGCTGGTTCGGAAGCAAAGCACCTGGGACTTGAACCTGCACACATATGGGATGTGGTGGTTATACCTGTTTCTCCACCTTTCGAGTCTTACTTGTCACCCTTAGCTTCTTACCCAATTCACTGAGCCCTGTGAAGACATGCCAGCATGCTCTCATTTGCAAAGACCCAATGTTCCCTCTTTGCCCAAGTTGGCCAGATGGCAGGATTCCAGGGAACTGTCTGTAGGGAATCTATCTGAGCGCCACCTCCTGGGGCACAACTTCAAAAGTTTGGCCTCTGAGTTGTACACACACTGTTCCCTCTCCCTGAAGAATTCCCTTTTCTCTCTGTCCTCTTCCTCACTACAACCCCATATGTCTCGTTAGCTCCCATTGGTCCCTAGGGCTTAACCTTATGGCTGCCTCCCCCAGAAAGGCTTCCCTGATGCCTCCACCAGGGCTTGGTAGCTCCCTGTGGCAACGTTTCCTACCCTGCTGGGTCTGTGTCCACACACCGACCTGTGTGGCTTGTCCATTACTACAGAGAGGTCTTCAAAGAGTTCACGGAGAACATACATTCTTGTTTCATGCCGCTTTCCATGATCTTTCTGAAGTGCTCTTGTGTTTCCCGTTGTCTAGCACAGTATCTTGCACAGAAAGCCCTAAGAAGTATTTGTTAAGGAAGACAGGGTAGAAGGCAGGCAGGATGAAAGCAGAGTACCTCAAGGGGCCGGCGCGCTGGTGCAGGTTAATCCTCCGCCTGCAGTGCCGGCATCCCATGTGGGCGCCGGTTCTCGTCCCAGCTGTGCCTCTTCCTATCCAGCTCTCTGCTATGGCCTGGGAAAGCAGAAGATGGCCCGAGTCCTTGGGCCCCTGCACCTGTGTGGGAGACCTGGGAGAAGTGCCTGGCTCCTGACTTTGGATTGGCCATTTGGAAAGTGAAGCAACAGTTGGAAGACCTTTCTGTCTGTCTCTCCTTCTCTTTGTAATTCAACCTCTCAAGTAAATAAATAAAATCTTAAAAAAAAAGAGTACCCCGATTATGGCATGGAAGGCCTATGTGCACAGCATGGTGAGAAATGAGTCAGCAGTGGAAAGTGAACAGCAGGTTCAAGCCTTGAGCGCTAGAAATCAGACCTTAACTGGGAGCCTGGGGAGTTCTTAAGGCAGGAAAGTGAGAAGCCCAGGGCTGTGCTAGGGAAAGAACTGCTCTCTGAACTGAAGGCGGCTTCTCATCTCCCAGATCTCCTTTCTCACTGGTTCAGCTCAGTTAGGATGTTGAAAATCTACATGATCTAGACGTGTCTTCAGGGGGAGGGGTGGGGGAAGGAGCGAGGGGCAGATGCATGATAAAGTAGCAGATCAGGATTTCTCATTCCATGGGGCAGGGGGTTAGGGTGCCTTTCCATGGATCCTAGTTATCAGCACAAGGGAAGCTGGCACTGCAGACGCTTCTACGGCAGTGCAGGGTTGTGGTAGGGGGAGCTATCCAAGATTCTTGATAGGGAGGCTCTGAAAGCCTAGCTCTGGCTCATGGCAGGTAAGGGCGGAGGACGAAGAACACCCACTCAGGACATGTACGCACCTGCATGGTTGGGTGGGCGGACCAGGCACTGGCAGAGTTCCTCCTGGAGGCCAGGGGTCTGGCCAGATGCTTTCCTCATAGCAGCACCATGGGCAGGAAAGCTCGCCCCCATATTCAGGGCCAAGACATACACAGGCTTAGAGAAGTGAAGACGTTCGGGGCTCCGGAGACAAATCCTAAGTACAACTGATTCCACTGAGTGGTGAGAATGAACACTTATCAGCCTGGTCAGGGTTTTCCACTAGGTGAACAGGAAGGGTGAGTCCTGTCCACTAGGGAAACACAGGGAAGGTGGAACGGCCAGGAAGTTCCTGCTGGGCACACCAGCTGCCAAGGTCTAGTTCCACTGCCATGTGACTTTGGATGTCCCTTTACTTCTCCTAGCCTGAGTTTTCTCCTTTGTGTAAGACAGTGGTAGAATACCCACTGCAAAGCATGGTTAGGGGCTGGTGTGTTCGCGAGGAGTTTGGCAGTCTGCTTGCTCGTGGAAAGGGTTCAAGCGCTACCGGCTCCTTCTGCCATGCCTCTGGCTGCGGCTTTAGTGTAGGGAGAGCCGTGTGGTCTCGGGGAAGAAACAACAGATCTGCAAGCCCTCCAGTGACACAGCCCTCAGTACATGGGACCTGGTGATTTCAAAAACAGGGGAAATGTAGGATACAGAACAGAGGATCCCGAGATGCACAGGGAGTACAGCATCAGGCGCTCATGCTGTTGTGCGCATGGTAGCTTTCCTTTGTAATCTGAAGTCTAACCTAGAGCTAGAGCGGCCCCATTCCCAAGGGAAAGCTTCCGGAGCTCTGGGGTCTGAGGGTGACTTTGGACGACTCCATGAGGCTAGACGTGTGAAGGGCTGGCTGATGGAACAAGCTGATTGCTGTGTCAAGGAAAGCCCGTTAGCAACAGGTACTTCCTAACGCACTGCCCAGCAGTCTGAGAAATCCCTCTGAACGCCCGGGATTGCATGGATCCACGTGAAAACCCCATCCAGGCAGTGGGAGGGAAACTCCTGGCGTGCTTACACAGTGGGAAGTATGAGTCCCATCTGGAAAACACAAGCAGCGATGGGAGCTGCAGGGAAAGTATCTTCTCCCCAGACAATTCCCTGGATTACTGGAAGCATTTCCTAACAACCCTTCAACTGGCAGCCCTGTAATGTGGAGGCCTGTATATCAAACGCCTAGCCCAGCACACAGCCAGTACTCCATGAATGACACTCAGAAACACACAAACCAAACCAAACCCAACCCTCAGACCTGCACAGGCACCGCGTCTCAGTGGGCACTGACGTGATGGGTTCATCCTTTCTACAGCGGACAGCCCTGAGTCGCCTCAGTCTCCATTCCAGAAACACTTCCGGCCCTCTCCCTAGAATTAAACGCATTCCACCTCTTCCCATGTGCCAACCCAGGGCATCCAGCTGACTCAGTGAATGAGTAAAATCACACTCAGTTCTGAGCAGAGGATGGGCTGTTGGAGAAATCGGACAGAAAGGTTTGGGCCCCCTCAGGGTCAGGCACCCTTCCATGGTAGTGTCATGTCCTGCCTATCATTCCAGTGAGTTCTGTTCATCTTGGTGGCTTGGGCAGAATACACTGCCCAGCAGGGGCCAGGTACTGCTCATTGCTGAGGCCTGGCCAGGCTGGGTCTCGGTTCAGCAAAGCATTATAGAACTGGTCCCCTGGTTGTCTGAAATGGATTGCAATCCAGTGCTAGGAAACATTTCCAAGAGCTGGAATCTGAAAATGTAGAGTGGCGATACGTTCGGACCCGTCTGCAAGAGCCCCAGTTTGCACACTCATCCTGTGTTAATTAATAGTAGTGCTCCCTTTACTGTAAAAATGCCTTGAACTGGATGACTAATCACAGGACCACCCTCATATGGGGCTGTGAAGTACAGATTCAGTTGCACATCGGAAGCTGAGTAATTCTACCTCTACCAACTATCACAGCATGTAAAACTTTGAAAAAAAGTGAAAAAAGCAAAAACCTCCTTAATGTTAAGATGGAAGTGCCTAATTATGTAAATGAGGGCACATCAATAAAATGCTAATATCACACAGGCATTATAAGCCATGTTTGTAAGAACAGTGACTTGTGAAACAGGACACACAAAAAAATCAAAATGCAACTCTGTAAAAATCACTCTCACTTCTGTGCATGTGTGTGCAATTAGTACAAAGATGTTTGCAGTAGTTACCTTCTGGTCACAGAATTATGAATCCATTTTGTCTTTTCTAGGTTTTTCTAACTTTTTTCAAGGAACAAATGTGATAGTAAGATTTTAAAAAATGATAAAAGTTATCTTAAAAAGGAGAAAAAACAGGGAAAGTCAGCCATGATGACAGCTTAGGCCAGGGGACCCTGAGGACAAGCGGGGCAGGGGCAGAGCCACAGCCCTGGGGCCCAAGCTTGCTGCTGTCCAGCCTAAGTCTTGTGGGTCTCACTCCCCCGCAGTGCTCATTCTCAGAAGGAGGTGCTGGGCCATCTGTCTCTGTGACTTACGCTGGGAAAATGCTCTCTGCAAAACAGGACGCAGTAAATTTCTCAGGCTCAGGTCATTTGATCCCCAGTTCTCCTCCTCACAGGTTTCTCAGGGACTTGAAAAACTTTTTTTTTTTTTGTAATGTTTTCATGGGGAATGGAGCTCTGCTCTCACCCTGCCTGCCCCAGAGACCTCGGAAATGTTGGGACAAGGAGTTCTCAGTATTCCTGGGCTTCACACAGGGTGGATGCTCGCCTGACCCAGGTAGACTCAGTGAGGGTATCTTGATTTTTTTGGTTACACGAACTTCATAGAGATATAATTTGCATATCATACAAGTCACCCATTTGAAGTGTACTATTCTGGGTGGGCATTTGGCCTAGCAGTGAAGACAGCACTTGGAATGCCTGCATCCCATACTGGAGTGCCAGGGTTCAAGTGCAAGTCTGCTCTGGATTCCGGCTTCCTGCTATTGCACACACATCACTGCCACTCACTGGCTGGAGTTCTGGGCTTCTGGCTTTGGCCTGACCTAGTCTCGGCTGTTGAGGGCATTTGGGATGTGAGCCAGCTGATGGCACTCCATCTCCCTGCCTTCCAAAATAACAAAATATATAAACTGGAGAAAATAAAGTGCCCAGTGAGTTGTAGTCAGAGTCACAGAGTCAGCAATCATCACCCCAGAAAGAAACCCCACATTCATGAGCAGTCACTCCCACTGCCCTGGGCAATCACTACAATCACTAAGCTACCCCTGGTCTCAAAGGTTTCCACAAATGTCATATAAATGGACTCACACAGTAGCCTTTTGGGACTGGCTTCTTTCACTTAGCATAACATCATCAAGGTTCATTCCTGCAGAAGCATGGACCAGGACTCCTTTTCACGTAATTGCCACATGACGCTGTGTTCTAGCGACATGGTACACTTTGTTGACCCATGTAGCAACCCTGAGTTGCTTCTGCTGTGTTATCATAATACTGCTACAAGCATCTGTGCACGAGTGTTTGGGTGGGAATGTGTTTCAGAGCAGGATTGCTGGCACTCTGATAAGCCTGTGTGTCTAACCTCTCAAGGAACCAGACTGCTTTCTGAAGCAGCTGCACCATTTTAGACTCCCATCGGCAGTGGACGAGGATTCCCGTGTCTCCGTATCCTCGCCGACACTTGCCCTTCTCTGCGTTTTTGGCATCAGCCTCCTCATGGGTGTGAAGCGGTATCTCACTGTGGTCTCGTCTCTACTGCTCTGATGGGTCATGACGTTGAGCATCTTTCCACGTGCCTACTGGCCACGCGGAAGAAGAAATATTTATGTGGACATGGTCCATTTTGAAAATTAAGTTATTTATCTTATTTAGGGAGTTGTAGGCATTGATCTTTTTTTTCTCAAATATTTATTTCGTACCGATGCCAGTAGGCACTGTTCCAGCCATCACTGGGGGCCTGTGTTCCAACCATCAGGGACTGGCAAGGAGGATAGAGGCCCTGCCCTCAGAAGTTCACATTCTAACAGAGGAAATCAATAAACTAGAAGGCAAGTATCTACACTCACAGAGCAGGCTCAGGTGATGATAAAGGCTATGAAGAAAAGTGGAGTGTGGCACGGAGCTGGGACTGAGAGGGTAGTCAGCAAAGGCCTAAAGCAGAGACCTCAAGTAGGTGAAGAAGGGGGCCACACAGACACTGGTGGATAAGAGCTGCCCAGGCAGAGGGCCCAGAGGTGTAAATTCTCTGCAGCAGGATCAAGTTCATCTGAGAGTCAGCTGGGAAGCTAACAGGGAAGAAGAGGCGTAAGAAGAGGAGAGTGCTGGATATGAGCCTGGAGGCACTGCTAGGGCCTAGGCTCCATGTACACACACAGCCACCCGGGTCACTGTGCACCTGTGTCCGCATCAGCCCATCCCCTGTAGGCAGGCACTGGTCTCATCCATCTCCCTCCATCCACAGTCCTGGTACTGACTTCATCGACAGTGGGGACCCAATACACATTAGCATCTACTTATTAAGTATCTTAAAAAAAAAAAACTCCTGTGAGACAAGAATGACAGTTTTCAGAGGATCGTCACATCCATGGTCTGATTCTGATTCTGACCATACCTGCATAAGAATCTGTCCAATGGCCTTCACCTCCATTGTACAGAGAAACTGAGGTTAGGAGCCATGATGTGACCTGTATAGGGACATACAACTGGTAAGAGACTGAGACCTCAACTCAGGCGAGGGGCCCCAAATAAGGTCTGGGTTTCAAACGGACTCCGGTGACTGGGCATGTTGCTTCACCTTATGGAGCCCCGGGACCTCCGGAGCCAGGCCTCCCTTATGCAGGCTGCCAGGAGAGTCGGTAAGTGCATCTATGTCCGACCCACCGTGCACTTGGCAGACAGCAGCTGAACTGTGAGAGCTCTCCACGTCCCCTTTTACTCCCAAGCCTAGCTGTTCCACCAAGACAGACAAGCTGTGGGAGGCCCTAAGTGGGCCCTGGACATGCAGAGAGATGACCTCTCACCCTGGAAGGACACCCAACCTGTCCAGGTGAAGGTGCCAGAAACAGGGCATTTCGTTCCCCTCCCCCGTCAGTGGGGGAGGAGGAGGAGAGAGGCAGGCAGCAGAGCTCCAAGTGGGAGCTGCAACTCCAGGCCTCTCACGTGCTGTTTTCACTTTTCCCAGGAGCTGCTGCCAAAGGGGTTGGGAAGTTCTGTCCAGGCCTTGGGGGGCTGAGCTGGGCTGGATGGAGAGGCCACTTTCCGTGGGATCTGGGTGAGATGGGAGGCACGAGTCCAGCTGGATGGTCTCTGGCTGTCAACACTGGTGGCAAATGGGAGCAAGGAACCATGGAAATTTATGGTAGGCCTGGAACAATCTGTGGTCACAGTGTGCTCTCTTCAACAGGGAGACTGTGTTGCTTTGCACTTTTGCCCTGGGATTTGATTAAGAAAAGTGCTTCCAAGCAGCTGTGTAAAGTCATTTATTACTTCCTGGGGATCTATTTATATATGAGTGATAAACTTATCTTTTCATCCCATTCTCCATGAACATTTTGAGATACCCGCCGCTATTTCCCACCTCTGGCCCCTGCCGCCAATTTACACAGCTGCAGAATTTCAGGCCCCAGGACGACCTGAGCGTCAGGCCCTTCGTCTATGCAGATACAGGAGAGATGATAGACATGTTTGGTGCTGATGGAAAGGCAAGGGATGCAGCTGTGGATGGAAAACAGCCAGTGGCTGGGGCTGGGTGAGGACAGACAGTAACTGGGCACCCACCATGTGTCCAACACCATGCAAGGCACTCACATAAGTTAACTCCATCAACTCCCACAACGCCTGCAAGGTGTTAGCACCTCTCCAGCTGATGGAGGCAGAACTGGAGGCTCAAAGAGAGTTTGCTTGAAGCCACTCAGGTGGTGTTGAGCTCTAAGCCCCACCCTCTTCCCTCTAAATAACCTCAATTCATAACAGTGATAAAGCTAAGGATGGCCACTGTAAATCCACGGGTGTACTTGTCTGGTCTCTCCCCAGCCATGGGGAGCCGACAACAGTGTTCAAAGTTGAACCTCCTGCTCAAAGTCCCTTCAGACCCCTGTCGCCCAGCGGGGAGCTGGCATCGCTTCCAGGGACTTGCTCTGCTGTTCCAAGAGTTTGAGAGGAGTCACGGATTAGCATCACCAATGAGCCGCTCCACATTCATCCAGACACAAAATAACTCACTAAATACAAGAAAGGCAGAGCTGCATATATACCACTTTTAGAGTTTTCAGAATATCTGTTACATTTCAATAAAAAGCTTTAAAATCTAGCAGAAAGCCATGTGGTGTAAATGTAAGCATATAGTGAGAGGCATTTTTCTCCAACAAATTTTCCCTGGTCAAGGCTGATTCGAAACAGCTTTCCCTGAGCCTGTGTGCTGTGCCAAGGCCCCCTGCTCCCATTAGATGTCTATAAAGCATCTTGAAACTTTTCTTGAGAGAAAGCACAAACACAATAAGGGCCAAGAGTTCCAGAAATTCCTCTACTCTGGCTCCAGGAAATCTTGCAGAATCAAGGAAAGTAGGGGGAGGCGGGGTGGACAGGTGGAGAAATAGCCACCCAATCTGCCTTCGAGGGACTGAGTCTGGCCTAGGCTGGGAACCTTCCCAAAGGGAGTTCTCTAAGCAGGGATTGCTGAAGAGGCTTTACCCACAGACTAGACTATAACATGGACTTTCTTTTTATCCTAAACTGCGCTGCTCAGCAGGGGGCCTCAGAGACGCTAGGAGAAGGGAAGGAACAGACATCTACCGAGTGACTCGCCAGGCAGTGGAATAAGCACTTGCCCCGTCCTTTCCGGCATAACCTTCACAGTGCTCCTCCTCCCACTCAACAAATATTAACTGGCAGTTAACAGGTAGCAAAAATGTACTGCCTCAGTCCTGGAAGAATGTGAGTTCAAAAATCAAGATGCTGGCCACAGTCCCTCTGCCAGGGGGACCCTGGCCTCTCTCAGCATCTGGTAGGCTGCTGGCTGTTCCTCGCATACCTTGGCTTGCAGGTGTGTCTCTCCCATCTCTGACTCTGTCTTTATGTGGCATTCTCCCCGTGTTGCTGTCTTCTTACATGGATGCCATTGCACTGTGAGGTTCCCACTGTGCTCCAGTATGACCACATCTTCACCGATTACTGCTGCAACAGCCATATTCTCTCTGCCAGACCCCTCTGTCTCACCAGTGCAGGATTTCCTCAGCTGGTGGTCATTTACATAAGACATGAACTTGGTCCATGAGACAGCTCTGTGAGATACGTATTATCATTCCCCATGCACTACTAAAGCATGGAGAGGCAGAGGTTCCTCAGTTCCTAAGAGGAAGTCAAGGACTGGCCCGAGGGGGCTCTCGCCACTCGGCACTGTGGTGAGGGGGATCAGACACCAGAAATGGGGGCAGAAATCAACATAAGCAGCTAATGAAACACCTGCATCCATCCCCTAAGCCTCCTGGCCGGACTGGTCATGACTGAGTGCTGCATTGGCAAAGAAAAAAAAGTGTCCCCGTTTTTCTCTTAACCACAAAACGCTCATCTGGAGCAAGCAGTGTCGCTCCCCCTCTTCGTGGAGGAACGACACAGGACCCTGCGCTGTTCTTTCGTCTGCTCGGCCCTCCCCGGGTTTGCTGCTGGTTCTTCCCGGGTTGGCTACTGTCCCTTCCACCTCCGTGGAAGGGCAGTTCCCCCTGGCCACATTCCCCACTTCCGCAGGGGAGCGGCACACCGCCGGCCGGCTCTCTGGGGGCTGCACAGGTGTTCCCCTTACTCTCCTCCTTTATAGTCCTCCTCCGCCAATCCTAACTCGGCTGCCCACACGCCGAGTACGCTGCTCTCCAATCAGGAGCAAGTCCTACAGTTTATTGGTTGAACTGGAGGCAGCTGTGTAGAAGCTGTTTTCTTCTCTCCCAGCGCCATATTGTGGGAGAGCAGATGCATAGAATAAGTCTTAATTCCAGTAACTTAGTCTAGTCCAAGCTGCTCCCCACAAAGCAGAACTGGTCCTTCAAGGCTAACACCTTCAACACGCCAGCCCCAGGGTCCACACGGAGCCCCACTCCTTGCTTTCCCAAGGAGGAGAGCACTGGTGAGGCTCGTGCTGCAGTTTCCGGGCACTTCTTGGGCAGCTCCTGAGAAGCAGGGTGCCTGTGACTTGTGTGCCAGCACACACGGACGGTGTTTGCCTCCGATCTCACACGTTTGGGAAGATGTGGGGAGGAAGGTGCCTGCAGGGTAGGAAGTGCATTTACGATATTCTTGCACACCAAGCCCGTGGAGCACAGTGGTCTGTGAGGCTGGGAGGGGTGGCGTGTGCTACGCAATTTGTCATAGGCTCTCGAGCTAGTCAGAGAGGGGAATGCCAGCCCCCTACCTGCTGCTCAATCCATTCTCAGCAGTCTCACCAGCACCCCAAAGGAGTGTTGGAGCAGAACCCGGCTGGTCCCCCGCCTGCCTTTGTGAATCTCCCAGTCTAGTGGTGGAGCAAACTTAGATACACAGTACCCCCTGACTGTTCAAGTGGGAAGCCCAAAGAGCAGGCCCTTAACTAACGAAGGTTAGGGGCCTGGTGGCATCTTCCTGGAGCAAGTGTTCAATGGTGACCTTGGAGTTGACCAGCTCCAGTAGGCACAGTGGGCACGCATGTGTGGGCTGCTTAGAGTGTCCCAGGTGCAGAGAGCCACAGGCGCCCAAAGGCAGGAAAGAACACAGTACTGCCACCAAACGGTGAGTCTCAACATCTGGAGTAGAGGGCAGGAAATGGTCAAGAGAGGAGCGGAGAAAGGGGCAGGTCCTATATAGGCTTCAGGTACAATCCCAATCGTGGGCTCCGTGCCCAGCATTCCTCCCCACCTGCACTCAGTCTCCAAACCTCTCTGGGTTTCTTGAGCTGAACATTCCCATGCTTACAAGGGTTGTCTTGTAAATTTTCTCCAGTCTCCAATAGCAAAGCCAGAAGATGGGTTTGTGCTATTCCATTTGGTTCTCTGAGTGACTCTCCATCACCCCCCAGACAGCAGATGAGAGGAGTGAAGTTCAAAGACGGTTTTGTGAGTACACTGTGTAAGTCTATGATTCTCTGGAAGAAGTGGTCCTCTGGTTTCTGCCCGAATAACCGAATCCTTGGCTCTCGAGGAATTTGATGCTGGGACCAGAAACATGACTCATCACTAACAACAACGACAATAATAGCTACTATTGATTGGGCACGTTCTCTTAGCCAGACATTGCACCATAGAGAAATGCATCCATTTTTAATCCTCATAAGTGTCCTATGAGGCAGAGACTTCATTATCCCATTTCAGAAATCAGGAGGTGTGGCCCTCCAGTCGTCCACCAGCTTGACCAGCTAGGAGATGATCCCTGGTTGCTGACTCCACCCACAGCCTGAGTTCACTAATCCACATTTCTGCAAAGCTTAAAAGGCAAGTTCTTCCAGCTCAACCTGGACATCCTGAAGCCAAGAGAGGTGACACATGAGCCCACGGTCCCCATAAGGCAGCACTGCAATTGGTTTTGTACCATTAACGTCAAGAATCGGGTAAGGAGCGGCAGACTAGCAGAGTGGTTGGGACATGGTCCCAGGAGCCACGTCTGAATGCCAGTGTGGCCGTGTACAATCTGGAAGACCCTTTTCAAGTTCTCTGAATCTCAGTCTCTGTGTGTGTGG